>NC_140223.1:37493586-38093586 GCF_951802725.1 Rutilus rutilus
AACAGGTCCGGGGAAAAAAAAATCGCTGGCATTCTCAGCGCTGTCAAAATAAAGGTCCGTCGCTCCGTCAAAATAAAAGTCGCCGTGCTTGCGTCACTCCCTTACCCCTCCTACCAGTTCCTATGGCCACTTGGCCAGTGCAAACGCAAACAGCAAAACCGAGTTTGGGGGAGAGTAGTTCATAGAACTGTTTAGAAGTGGACAGTTCCTATAACTAAGTTCCTGTAACTACTTGGTCGGAAAGCGGCTTAAGATGACCCTTTGATCCAAGGTAAGCTGTTGTGTTTGCGGGCAAAGATTCAAGATTGCTGGAGTTCTGTTTTTAAAGTGCTGCGAGCCTCTACACCCGGTGTTGTGAGTGTTGGCGATTTGGAAAAAAATAGACATGTGCATCGTACTCTGTTAAGAGCTCAACCATCTGTCTGTTTAACTCTCTCATTTCAGAGTCTGATATAGCATCTGTGGAATCTAGAGAGGATGATCTACCGGATGACGATATCTGGTTATTGGTGACGTCAGAGCAAGAACTTTCTCCTCGGTGATGGTACCAATTGCTGTTCATTCACTTCCTTCTCCTCCTTCAAGTTGTTCTTCACTCCTGCATCAAGGCCCTGAAGGTGCCTCCGTGTCATCTAGTAGAGTTCCTGATCCTCGAGCCTCCCTCTAGTTCATGATTCCTTGCCTAATGAACCCTCAGTGACATCAGAGGACACTGTCACTACTGTAAGTGCAACGTCTGCGTCAGACTACCTTGAACAACTGCATTCCAATGTCCACTCCTGTTTGCCAGATCTGGGCCACAAGCAAGCCATAGCAATGCCCCATGTCAGCCAAGAGCAAAGAAAATAAACCAGACCTGGACCTTATCTGAGCCACAAAATATGTGTATATTAAATATGGAGTCATCTCAACCTTAATAAGCCTGTTAACATGTAGAATCAATGAAGGAAAAAAAATAGAACAGAAAAAGAGACGAGCAGAAACACAAGAACTACAACTGACTTCAGCCACAGTCTTAGATGAAATCATCTGAAGATAAAAGAAGACATTAAATTTCTCAAGATCTCAGCAGAGGAGGATTAAACAACTCCACATTACCAGCTTTACTTACTAACCAGATTGACTTTTTTTTCTGTTAGGCATTGAGGCTCGATATGTAGTTGGCTTTATAAAATCATGTGTAGTGTTGTTGTCATCCTTCCTGTACTCTGTCTTTTTGGGCAGTAAAGTGATTTGGTCTATCACTTCCATTCTTCCCTGGTGAGTTGTCTATTTTCTTTCCTTTCCCACAATCGCGATTCACAGTCTAAATATGTGTTTGTCGAATCAATAGGGAATGTGTGTGAGGTCCGTGAGGTGGTGAGGTAGTATAAGGTAAGAATCTCACCTAGAAGGAAAGGAATTTTTTATGATTGTTTTATTGAGGACAGTGGTTTACATCATTTATTTGATCAGTGTTCTTGAGTTTGAGTGAGTTTTTATTTCAGGTGTGGCCTCATAGCGCTAGCTGTTGTTTCAGGTGGCTGATTGATATAATTGTAAAGCTTATGTGTAAGCTAATTAATTCTGATTAAGACTCCTCCCTGAACATCCAGCTACCCTGTATCTTGGTCTCTCATTGGCCGTAGGTCATTGTCAATGTAATTTTTAGTCAGAACTCATTTCACACAGCAGGATTTTGAATCACAGACAGGTCCAGATATTTGGCATGCCAAATATCTCATGGGCATCAGCGACACATCGTCAATTCTCTCAGATTGCGTCTTTGATAATGTACAGCAGCCATATCACCCTGTTACCCAAGACTGGTTGCCCACTGAAGCTAAGCAGGGCTGAGCCTGGTTAGTACCTGGATGGGAGACCTCCTGGGAAAACTAGGTTGCTGCTGGAAGAGGTGTTAGCGAGGCCAGCAGGGGGTGCTCACCCTGTGGTCTATGTGGGTCCTAATGCCCCAGTATAGTGACGGGGACACTATACTGCCAAAAGAGCACCGTCCTTCGGATGAGACGTAAAACTGAGGTCCTGACTCTATGTGGTCATTAAAAATCCCAGGATTTCCTTCGAAAAAGAGTAGGGGTGTAACCCCGGCATCCTGGCCAAATCTTCCCCTTGGCCTCTGTCCATCATGGCCTCCTAATCATCCCCATATACTGATTGGCTTCATCACTGTCTCCTCTCCACCAGTAAGCTGGTGTGTGGTGAGCGTTCTGGCGCAATATGGCTGCCGTCGCATCATCCAAGTGGATGCTGCACATTGGTGGTGGTTGAGGAGATTCCCCCCTTCCATATGTAAAGCGCTTTGAGGTCTCAGAAAAAGCGCTATATATATGTAACGAATTATTATTATTATTACAGTGTGCGATTGTCACTCGTGTGAACGAGCACCGCTTTGCCTCCGATTTCTGGCATTTGTCTGCGATTTCACAAAATCTGTCTGCGAGTGAAAATCGGGGCTAAAATCGTGCAGTGTCAACTCGGCATTAATCAACCAAGTGTTAAGCGTATATGTGACAGTAAGTTAATCTTGTTTTCTGGAATATAATATATGGTAGCAAATGATTACCATATTCATATACAATAGTATATTAGAAAAAAATTACAATATATTACCATGGTGTATGCAATAAAAATTACCATTATCATGTGTTTTTTGGAAACTTGCATATCAATACTTTTTAAACAGACATATGGATACTCTATCATTCACTCATCTGTCAGTGTAAGTTGTAATGTGTTTAAATCTATCTGGACATGAGGGCCTAGAGTTTTAGGGGATTTCAGTACGTCTCCTCAGGGTAAACAGTAATTTCTTTGTCTTAAACAGTTCCATAGACAATGTAAACAGATGCTCTAGAGAATATAAACGTTCTCTCTCACCATTGTTGAGATTCATGTGCTGATTGTTGATGTTTGTGTGTGTCATCGTGGATTCACTTTTTGTGCTCATGTTTGTTAAAATCTTCTAACTGATTGTTATAATATTGCTGGATATCTTGCTGCACTAACACTTTCTGGTTTCTGGAGTTGTTTAATCCTCCTCTGCTGAGATCTTCACAGATTTAATGTCTTTTATCTTCAGTTGATTTCATCTTAGGCTGTGGCTGGAAGTCAGTCCACCCTGTAAAGGTGACGCAGAGGGGTCCTGACCAAGTGTCAATATGTGACGAGTTGGGTGTGAGAACGAGTTCACTCTAAAAAATGCTATGTTGGCTTTAATTAACTTTTTTATGTCAACAGGTCCCACGTAACTAGGTTGCGTTGGATTTATGTAACATTATTTATTTCAATTAACTTAAGTTAATTACATAAGGTTAATCCAATGCCGTTTAGTTGAATAAGGTTAACAGTCTTAATTTTGTCCAAAACAATTAAGTTAATTAAGTTCAATTATCCAAAACAAATCAACCAAAACAAATAATTAATAAAAAATTATTTGTTTTGGTTGAATGTACAAATATTAATTTTAGGATAATTGAACTTAATTAACTTGAACTTGAACTTGAACTTAATAAATTGAAGGTAACACAATATGTCAATATCTAGGTTGTATTAAGGGGCGGTCACACTGCACTTTTTGTTTCATTGACTTCCATTCATATGCATGCAAATGCGTCAGACCAGAAACGCAGGCTAATACGAAAAGTTCAAGTTTGGTGAACTCTGAGCTGTGAATTTGCATCACGTGAGGATGTGTGACCAGAAGAAGATTGATACTAACCACTATAATGTGGAAGTAACTTTTACTGTACCTTCTGATCACACTGCACAAAACTGCATAGAGCGCATTCGACTCTCGAGGGAGCTGAAAGCATTCACTGTGATGCGTTCACTGTGAGAAGCTCCATCTGTGTTTGACTTTCTCTTGAGAGATGATTTTGAGAGATGGTTTGGTTCCCACAGCTGCTGAGGCGGCAGGGTAGGATTGATTGTGAGGTCGCATCATCTCACCATGATCACTCAGATTGAAATATGTTTCTTCTAATTTTCTTTTATTTTAATTTGTATTTTAAACAATATCTGTAAAATTAACCACTCGGCTGCTATAAGTATTATGCCATTAATGACAAATTAATTTAATTAAATTTTTTTATACAGAAAGAAATTACTGTATTATTCATACAGTATTTCTTCTGTTTTCTTAAATTACATAAACATTTTCATGAAGCTCGATTGGACTAGTTTTGGCCGTGATTTTGGCAAGTTTTGATTAGCAATTGGGCTGGTTTTGTTATGCAGACCTGGCAACCAGAGCTGGACGCAGGGTTTTATAAATACGGAGTCCCAAAACTGATTTTGCAAAACTCGAAGGGCTGGTCGAGGCTGAGGCCAAGAACCTTTCCCTCAAGGTAGCTTTTTTATCAGCCATTTCTTCTCTGAGGAGAGTAGGAGTTCTTCAGGTGCTCTTTATATCTCATGGGTGCCTGGAGTTTGCTCCTGGCGATATTAAGGCTATCTTGCATCCCAGGCCGGGCTATGTGCCTAAAGTGCCATCTAATGTGGCACGGCTATACGGTTCTGCAGGATTTTCATCCTCCACCTCACATGACGGCAGATGAAGAAAGACTTCATTTGCTCTGCCCTGTCAGAGCTCTCAAAATTGATGTCCAGAGGTCTTCTTCATGGCGGAAGTCACATCAGTTGCTGGTGTGTTTCGGGTTGCCCAAGAAGGGGCTTCCCGCATCCAAACAGACCATCAGCAACTGGATCGTTCAGGCTATATCTATGACCTATCAGGTGCGCAGTTTGCCTTCACCTTTGGCCATGAGGGCGCATTCAACCGGAGGCATGGCGTCCTCTAGAGCCCTCCTCCAAGGGCCCCGATCCAAGAAGTGTGAGATGCAGCAGGATGGGCCACCCCTCATACTTTTATTCGATTTCATAGTCTGGACATCCCATCTACACCAGGCACTCTAGTGCTCTCGTCCTAAGTGCGCCTGTGCGCAGCTTCATTCATGCTTCAGAGCCGCTACGCTGAGGGACGTTCCCCAAAGTGTCATCATCGACGCAGTGTCTCGTTCCCTTCTCAGGGAACAAGGGTTACAGTCGTCACCTGAGACGTTTCTCATGGAGGAGCTTCGGAAGCATACAAGGAGGAGCGACGACAGTGAAGGACGAGAGAGGACCAGGGGCCTAAGGCCTGATATATAAACATTGCGTACGCACTAAAAAGACATAAAAATTTGTGTACGTAATTTTCCACGCACCTATTGGAATTTATAAAAAAATAAACTTAGCGTAATTATGTGCGCACACTCTAATAAGCTTAATAAAGCCTGATTGTCGGTCCATCGGTCGTATTTTTTAAACTCCATTGTTGTTCCGAATAACAAACAACTCTTACTGCACACTGCAACAGACTTTTAAAAATGGTGGTTGAAGTAAAATATGGCATGAACTCAACCAATTAGCATGTTCAGCGCCCAAGTCCCACCCCCGAAAGTTCCTGAACTTTGAAAAAGTACTATCTCGCCAGCAGGGAGTTTCTGAGGGAGACATTTTTACCCGGGACTTCATTTAGACCCTGGTCCCTGCGGACGAAACCAAGTGTGCCGCACAAGTCCTGAAAAGTGAAGCCAAAGCGTCTTGATCAATCCCAGGGGGTTGGTCCCAGTATAAGTCATGAACCCCGCCCTCCCCATGAAGTCTAATGGGACGTGATGGAAACTAAACAATGAAATTACACTTCAAATACATTTTTCCAAAGATATTTTCTGTCATTTTAGGTAGTTTTTATCATACTGATGTAAGTTTAAGTGTTTGTTTTTTTTAAAATAAGTTTGGTCTTAGTTATATGATGCCATAAAACGGTAATGTGACGTCATGATTGACAGCTGAGATTGACAGCTTCTCTAAACGAAGTAGTCACTGAGGCACCAATAGACTTTTTGAGGGGATTTTCGGGAGGAGATTGGAGCCTCAACTTTTAATGTCCATAACTGTTTATTTGACACTGACATAATGAGTTGCTCTACAGTAATCGTTTCTGCGAGAGTGAGGGCGGGACCTTGATATCGCGGCTCCACTTTACGCTCACTGCTGCACAGACTCGGGTCCTGCGTTCACTACTGCGCAGAATCAGGTCCCAAATCAGCCAGCGCCATATTAGGACTTTGGCGGCTTCCCTTTTCACCAATGGAAGAGAGTGAAGGTGCCTCATCCATCTTTTTTACAGTCTATGGTCGAAACACAACGAGTACCACCCCAAAGTCCCTAGATCCTGGGGAAAGTTCCTGCGGTGGAAACGTGGTTAATATGTAAGTACTGTGACAAGTCCCAGTTAGTAAAAATAAATACTAAAAACTAATAAATACTAGTATAAAAAATAAATAGATATACAGAAAAGAAAAGTAAGTGTTAGTATTAATGGGTGATGAAAAATATGCGTCTTTAGCCATTTCTTTACTATGTCTGTCTTTACAGTACAGAAAATAAAATAATCGCCTTATATCATTAACTTTAACAGTTTTTATCACTGTATATTAATTACAATGAAACAATCAGCAGAGACAGTCAAAAGTAGTTTCTAAATATTGCATCCTGTATTGCATATATTTGTTTGTTTTTATTTATTTGTTGTGGGTCAAATGAGGAGATATAAGCTGTGAGGAACGTTCAACTTGTAATGGTTTTGTGTTCTCTTACAAATGTTTTTAAAAAGGTCCCCCTCAAATCCCATCTTTTTTCCATCACCACGTCCCTTTAAGGGCTCCGAAGGGGTCTGACTGTTTAAAGGAATTTGAAAGTGAAATGGAATGTTTGCATCGTTTTATTGTGCTGTTTTCTTTCTCTTCAAATAAAAATATCCTACTTAAGGTGACGCCACATTGATAATGCTGTATCGAAAACACATGCATAGACATAGAGGATTCAGAAGATTCTTGCAGGATCCTCACTGGTTGTCGTTTTAAACCACAATGATGCATGTTAGGACTCTCTTACTTTTAAACCTTTCACACCAACTGATGAGGGCAGAAATACCTGTGAAACGAGTTAGTTACTGAATCTGTTTTATATGAAATGCACTTTTCTTTAAACGTTGGCTTATCTTTAGTTTCTGTTTCAAGTGTGCTCAAACTACAGCCATTCCCTCTAGAAACATGTGGTTGTAATAAATGCCCCTGACAGACCTCCTGCAGATAAAACTCCCTCAGCCCATAATTAATTCCAGACAGAGGAATAGTGATAGAGAAAGAAAGGAATTTATTAAAAGAGAATTATTGATTCCTGAGTTTCACAAGTATAGAAATACTAGATTTTCTATGTTCTAAAGAATATGTAAGTGGTGCTGTCCTGTTTAAAGCTCTCTGCCAAAATGCTAGGGTTTTGTGGGTAATTTCCAGGGTGGCACTATGCAGTTGGTACGGTGTCTTTTGTGTCTTTTAGTGTGTTGAGGTTGCTAGGGCATTGATACAGGTCAAGTGAAAACTCCCTCCTCTGGTTTCTGAAATATTATTTTCCCAAGATACTGTATCTGTGCCCCCCTTTTCCGTTTACTGTATTGCTCTGAGATCTTTCATTTCAGTCACAGCTTGTTCAATGCAGAGACTTGTCATAGAGTTAAACAATAATGTATTCAGTTATCATTGAATTACCCTAATTCATTTTGAAACCCTGACTTTTTTCTTCCAAGGAAGACAAAAGGGGAAATTGTACAAATGTTGACACTGCTTTTGCACACAATATAAAAGAATAGGGATGATTTTTTGAGTATATAACTGCTTTTTTATCTTTGTATAACTGCAATTAAAGGCTATGGAATACTTTTAGGGTGGGGGGTTTTCCCCAGCCCCTGGCTATACAGGAATCTAAAGCAATTAAAAAAAAAAAAAAAAAAAAATGCTTTTTGTGTTCCACAGAAGAAAGTCATTTACATGTAGGTTTGAAATGGTGACGCAAATTATTTATTTATTTTTCTTGGTGAACTATTCTTTTAAGAACACTTTCAGTCTACTTGTGCTACATTAATGCTGGTGTGTGCTTTCTAACTTCACCCCACTGCTGTTGTTTATGTTCCAGAATGTCTGGCATTCATTTTTCCATTTCTCTCTCTCTCTCTCCTTCTCTCGGTAGTCATGGATTTACAATTCCCTACATGAGTTTGTTTAAACTTTCTCAGGACTTTAAAATAATCCCCATACCAGTCATCAGTCCACCCATGAGGTTGCTTCACTGTCCATCCCACAGCCGTTTTATTCCCCTGTCTGTCCACCCACTGAATTTCTCCCACTTTTTGTTTTTACCTCAGTCGGGGTAAAAAGTCTTAAATATAATATTGATATTATATCAATATTATAAAACCACAATATTAATATAATTTAAATATTTAATAATAGTCTATACTAGTCTACCTTGTGTAAGCTAACTGTCTGCCCTTCACCGATCAATGTCTTTTTATCCATCCTTATTCCTGCAAAGAAAAAAGTTAGACTAGAATATTTCTAAAGTAAATACTTTTTTAGATATATTTGTTTAAATTACAACTCAAACGTTTTAAGATTCTGCATAACAGAATGCTCTCCCACAGAGAGTGAAAGTTGAGATTTGAGATTATCACACAGACTCATTCCCTAAACATGAGGAGTGAAAGTTCACACACACTTGTACCTTCACTCCTCCTGGAGCTGTTTCACGGGGCTGCTGATTCATCCTGGTGCCTGTTTCTTCACGGTGGGGTGTCCTTTGTGAGTCAGACGACCAGATGGGTTGGGAAAACATTCTTGTAATCAACTTCCTATGTCGGCACGAATGGCCATTTCAAAGATATGTTCGTGAGTTTCACACATAACTGACCAAGACATTTGACACTGAATCATGATATTATTCAAGTCCAGGAATGATTCGTTGTCTGGGTCACAAAGAGACTATGATTATTATCATAAAAAGAGACTCACTTATAAGAGTCAGCCACTATGAATCAGTCTGTGAAAGAGCCAGGGGTCTATATGCATCATGTGATGTCTTTCCTATTACAGACACCCCCATAAACGTCTGTCCACAGTCTCAGAAATGGCTGCAGGAGTTGCTGTACTCATTGGATAAGCAAACATTCAGAGATGATAGTATGTGCGTCAGATTTGCTATGTTGTTCAGTAATTTCCGTCTAGCATGTGAACTTTCCTACCCTGGTCACACACTTGATCCTGTTTGCACTAGCTTGGACTTTCCTTTTCCTGGATCTGTTCTCAAATCTCCTTTACTTTCCGCAGTGTCCGAGCTGTTGTCTTTTTAATGTATCCTGTCTGTCTGTCCACATACTCATATTTTTCCTGTCCTTTTGCAGTCCTCTCTATTTATAACTCCAGTGTTTCTGAAGCCTCAGATTATAGGCAGGTATACCCTTCATCTCATGCGTCTCCTGAGCTCTGATCATTAAACCAAATTGGTAGCCCTTACGCAAAGAAAATATATTTCCTTATATATGAATGATCAATATATTAAATGATTTAATGATATATTGAAAATACACAGAATAGTATGTTGAATAATACATAATGAATTACCCGGAATTTACATATATTGAAAAATATGTGACAATATATTTGCTAATATCATAATAAATGTAATTTTATATTCAGTGTATGTTTGTACATACATACATTCACATTAATATGGGAACAATGTTTTTTGTATATGTATCAATAGCCATGGTGAATGCATATATAAAAGTATATTGAGAAATATAAGCACTAGTTTCCCATATATGAAAATGTATTACGTAATATATAGCATTATATTTTGCAGTATATTCCCATATATTTTGTTAAGTAAGGAAGGCATCTGGAGCCACAAACATCACTGGGCTTTTTGTAATCATCATCTGAAAAACAAAGACTGCTCTCAATGCCTCTCATAATTTTTGTTACTTCAGTAATTAGAAGTCTAGCACTGCTAGATGTAGACACCAAACATTATTCCCACAGTCAGTAAACTTGCTCACTATTCAGCACATCATATTTCTGGCCACCCACCCACTTACTTTTTGTGTGTGTGTGTGTGTGTGACTCGTCTCCATCATATCCTCTAGTCTAAACCATGTTCTATGTCAAACTTTATTCTCACAGCCTGTTTCTGTTAGTGATCTACAGTAATCTCTAAAAGTTTGTAAAATGCATGTGATCTTTTTGTGAACGATTCACCCACATCTGTCTATTTAAAAGAAAAAAAACTCAATATTTAGTTAGTAAAAATGATAGGTGCTTATGTTTTGTTACAACCTTAATTACATTTGAATGCTCAGGCATTTGCCCGAGATACTGATATATCAGCTACACAAAATATATACAATACAGGTAGATCTAAATTCAGGTATAAGTTTGATATCATTTTTGTTTTATGTGATGAAAGTCCTTTTCCGACTTGATGAAAATACACTCAAAAAATAATTAACCCTTATTTAAATTTAGTTACTGAACATTAAACATTAACATAAACCAACATCTTTCCCTATACTGAAAAACACTTTTGTACATGGTAACACTTTACAATAAGGTTCATTAGTTAACTATATTAATTAATAATGAACTGCACTTATACAGCATTTATTAATCTTTGTTAATATTAATTTCAACATTTACTAATACTTTATTAAAATCTTGTTAACATAAGTTAATGCACTGTGCATGAACAAGTAATTTACATTAACAAAGATTGACAAATACAGTAACAAATGTATTGCTCATGGTTAGTTCATGTTAATACATTAATGTCAACTAATGAACCTTATTATTGTTGTGGTTACCATTGTGCAGAAGAGTAGCGCTGTCAATTTGCGATTTTCACTTTGATGCAACTTAATGTGTTAGATATGGGGTATAGTAATGTTACTGCATTGATTCAGTTCTTGAATAACAATAGTTTAATAAATAGTGTATAATATAGAATATAATACAGGAGGGTACAAAGATGTGAGTGTGCAAGGTGTATATATTGTGTGTAGAAATAAGTATGAAAGTATGGGATTAGAGTCATTTTAGGTATAATAGTATGAGTAATAATAGAGGTGCTTCTCTTTCTCAAGGCTGTAATGTTTGGTGCTGGAGGTTCAACACCTGAATACGCTGAACACGCTGAACACCTAGCGCTGGTTGGGCTTCTGGTTCTGTTCTGGCTGGGAGTGGGAAGGGGGAGGAAATCTGATCCGGAAAGTGTTTCTGATCCAAGTTACCAGCAGATGGCAGTAATGCACTGTTTAGTGCGGTTTGCCAATAAGAAGAAGAACTTAATGTGTTTAACAACCCCAAATCCCAGTTTCTCACTGAAGCAAAATTGTTTTGTTTGTTCTATGGATGGGTCAGCTAAACAGAGACTATTAACTTCTATTATTCCTTTTAATTATACAAATACCTCTAGACACTTAGACACGTCATACTCAGGTAATAGAGTGGTGCAGGTGTGACGTCTCTTTGTAGGCCAACCGGCAGTTCGCATCACACTGTTTCCCTTTTATGTTTATGATACTTACATGTTTTGTCCATCAAGATAATTATCACAGATGAACACAACTTTTATGAAGTTTGAAGCCTAAATGCAGTCATCAGAAGTAAAAAGCTAAAGGAAGGCTATAAACGAACTACACCACGGTCCCACGACTTCAACGTCACAATCACTGAGCTTCCCACAACTCTTTCAGTTTTTATCTAAAAACATTTTCCCAGAACGTTTGAGTTAGAATAGTTTGTAAGAGCACAATAATGAGCATAATGAGGCTGTAGAAGCGGGCTGAGTTCACCTTTTCAGCGTGATGATGTTTAACCTCCTGGACAGCTTCTGTAGTCTCATTTAGACACTTGTTAGCAACCGCCTATTTCAAAACACACAACTGTGGATTATTGATGTATTTTATGTCGTAGAATAAAATGTGGAAGTGTCTTGAGCTTGTGTTCACCACAGACCTTATTTCAGCCACCGATCAAAAAACCCATTGACTTTGGGACGAAGAAGTGCTAAAACGCGTTTTTGCCTACAAAGTGATGTCATATACCTGCAACACTCTATAGACATTGCCACGTTTCCACCGCAGGAACTTTCCCCAGGAACTATAGGGACTTTTGTGTGGGATACTCTGTGTGTTTCGACCGCAGGAACAGAGTCTAAATGAAGTTCCGGGTAAAAATGTCCCCGTCAGAAAGTCCCTGCTTGATAGCTAGTACTTTTTTAAAGTTCAGGAACTTTCGTGGGTGGGACTTGGGCGCTGAACATGCTGATTGGTTGAGTTCATGCTACATTTTGATTGACTCCACGGAGCATTTCATTTCAAGCAGCATTTTTAAAAACCTGTTGTGGTGCGCGCAGTCCTACGTCACCGGACTAATTTGCCTTATCTTCACTGTACTTTAGACCGGTGGGGGTGATCTCAGTGAATCCGCAATGATTCATGGGATTACACAGATTGTCCCCAGCGGTGAACCATTGAAATCCCAAACCGTTTTGATACAGTTATGACGTAACGAAGTCTCGTTTACTGAAACCATGTGACTTTGGCAGTTTGAAACACGCTCCGAACCACTGATTTCGAAACAAAAGATTCATAAAGGTTTCAGCTTCATGAAGCAGCGCCCATCACTAGCAGGTGCGCATGTGTGAACGTGTCCGTTGTATGTTGGGTCATTGCAACTCACTTAAGTTAAAACAGCATTCCCTTGTTTTATGTTACATAAAAAGTAGGTTACAACAACAAAATTAGAATTTGTAGGTAGAATCAGGTTTTGATACTTTCATTGTTTTGGTATTTATTTTGGCCTTGCTCCCTCCCAAAGTCTGTTATGATGCTCTGTATGTATAGTTTAGTTAGTTAGTTAGTTTATAAATAAGTTTTATGTCATAAAAGAGTTTGTGTGCTTGAAGTTTGGGAAATCTAATTTTGTTGTTCCCTGTCTTTTGTTGCAGGTCTGTTTTTAACATTGACGGAAAGGTTGAAAAGTTTTAAAAATCAAACGTAAAAGTGATGCAAGATCTTTTTAAATCACTGGTCTGTCTTGTCGTTCTTTTGAATGGATCATATAGGGGTGAATTCAGGGTGATTGGGACACTTTTTGTCATTGAGATGACTTAGAAAAGGTGTCCCAATCAACCTGAATTCACCATATTGTTTGTATGTAGAGAGAAATAGTAATAGTATGCGAAACATCTCACAATAAAACTAAAAATGATACAAATACATCATAAAATATCATAAAACAGCCAAACATTAATATTACCTTAACAAACAATGTACAGACCCATCAAATACAATAAAGACCCTACAAACAAATTATATGATTCTGAAGAAGGTATGATTTTTTTTAAGTGGTGGAAGAAGTAGGCTACACAATTCAAGTACAGACAAGTACAGTACAAGTTCTCATTTTCAGTTTTATTAAAAGTACAAAAGTACCTTTACTCAGAAAACGTCTTTTTACAGAACAAATGTTCTAACATTTGTCTTGAAAAAGGCTTTTTTTCCTGGGAGAAAAATAGGTTAAATTTAACACAAAGTGAAATGTTTATAAATTATATATATTTTAAATAAAATGAAAAGGTAAATAATATGAAACACGAGACGTGACCATAGACAGTATAAGAAGGACATGACCCACTCAAACATCTACAATAAAGCTGTTGTGCCCCCTACTGGCATTGTCAAAACATTACACATATTGGCACAGACGCCACATGGCTAACCAATTTACCTTTAAATTCTTCGCCGAGATCAAACGAAAAGTTTTTAATTTCGAGGTGTAGGCTGTTATCCTTTTACTTAATGCATTTAACGACATCTTCTTTTCTAATTTATAAATTATTATGTATTTTGATTGCATTTATTTATTTTATGTATTTGGATTTTTAAAAGTGGAGAAAGTAATTCACAAAATTTTGCAATAACTTGCATAAATTCATATCGTTCATATCAAGCTCATGTTGTTGCTCTGGAGACTGTTCTAGAGGGTAGGCGATCAGCGCTTTACGACCTTTTAGCAAGTGTTTGCGACAGCTCTTCGCGTCCTCATGGCAGCATGACGGAAAACGGCAGTGAGAAGATGGCGGAAGAAGAGCAGAATTCCAGTGCAGAGAAACTCAAGGAGAAGGCGAATAACTATTTTAAAGGTAAAAGCTTATCAGGTACCCACTGTAAATAAGAGACTGGATTTAAGTTGACTGGATAGGGCTGTGTCGGAGGAGTTTGCGGTTTTATAAGGGCTGATGAGATTAGTAGTAGGGAAATGTGTGAGATGAGCATGAGCAACACATGATGAATCAGACAGACAGACACATGATACACTCATTCATCAGACTTTACTGTTATTTAATCATACTTCTGATTTATTTACTCAACATATATCGATGACGAGGAGAGATGAGATAGTAGATGCTTTCGTTGAGTCCTGCTATGAACTGTCAGGCTAGATGTTGATTGTATAATAATGCTGTTTCACTGTCATCACTACACTGTACAATGAAAATGCTCTGATAACAGCAAATAAATATTATAATGATGTGAAATCAGTGCACCTGTTTGACACCCTCGTTAGCCAATAGAGTCATATGTCACTCATTCATTGATGTCATTGATTTGCCTGCACTCGTCATATAATTTAATCCGGAAAAAGCAGCATCATTTTTTTCAGTAGATTTTTAAAAAAATCTTATGCGTGTTTCCGAAGAACATTAAACTGTAGTTCAACTGTGGTTGTTTCTTGCATTTGAAAATCTAATAAAATTAAAACCGTTTAAATTTTCACACAATTTATTTCTAATTATTTTATTTGATTCATTTATTAATTCATAATTTATTACACCACTTTGTATATTTTATTTCCTTATTTATTCAATCCTTTATTTTATTTTATTTCATGCTTGTATCCCCATAGACATTTCTCAGGATTGCTTTTTGACACTATTGTTGAAATTATAGATTGCAGTTCGAAATGTATAGCCTATTGTTTTACATTATTACATTTAGGTGTAGATCCCTCTAGTTTTTAATACATTAACCTTTCTTCATTTTCTGTTGAGATTGACTGCTGAGTCGAGTCACCCCAATAAATATATGTGTAATAACATATATATATTTTTCCATTAAAATATTCTAATATGTGCATCTTAACTCGGAAATCTAAACGAGTATCAAATGGAGATTGTATGTTAAGCTGTACAGCCTGTATTAACTGCAGAAGGGTAATATTTAGGGGTTTATAACAAACCCTAACCACAATGTTAACAGGAAATTAATGTTGTAGTGCTGTAAGGAGTGTTGCTTTATAAACACTGTAACTAGGCCATGTCTTATGTTGCTTGTAAAAAAAAAAAAAAATTCTTCACCCTTGTTATCATTATTAACTTATTTAACATTCAATACACATGCATGAAGTCTAAAAGAAGAAGGCCATAGCCTTATGAAAACCTGTGAAACCTGTTTACAGTAATCACGGTACTACAGAATTGCGGTAATCGCCACAGCCCTATATATATATAATAATATTTTTTTTATCTTGAGAGAATTTAATGGCACTTAATATTACTGGTAATGGTAAATAATATTTATGTAATAATTATTATTTTAATATTCCCACTTAAAATAATTTTTTTTTTATTTTTTTTTTATTAAAGTATTATTTCATGTTAAAATAGAGACAAGGCCTTTAAAAACATTTTTTTTTAGAGCAGATTAGTGTCATCTTGTGGGAGTAAAAAATAAAAACATGGTGCCATGCTATAACCACTAGATGCCGGTATAGCTCTATATAAAGAGGCTTGTGAATTCTCTAGTTCTCTAGTTTTTAGACCTAATTACTTACTTTTATTAGATTGTGGGTTTGGATATATATTTAGACGTTCTCACAGACAACTTTTCGTTAAGATTTAGAATAGGGCTGTCACTAACGATTAGTTTGATAATCGAGTAATCGGTCGATTATTGTAACGATTAATCGTGTAATTTGCTATTTTTTTGTGGTAAAAAAACAGACCTAAGCAGAAAATAGCCTTTAAAATGACTAAAAATACATTGTATAATAACAATGAGGCTATAATTTTTGGTTCAAATAAAGTTTCAAAAGCAAGTGTTCATATGGTTTTATGGAATAATACTGTTAATTTTAATAAAATAAACAAGCATCAATATGTACTATGTGTTATAACAAATGCCTGCAGAGGGCGCCAACGTCCTGGTGATTGTTGTTGTTACAAATCGTTTAATATTGGCCAAGCAACATTTAATTAAAATGTTACCTTAATCTTTAATGTTTGTCTACTTCTTTATGATAGAAATTCTACAGCCACTGTCATTTCTTGAACAAGAATATGTGAACATTAAAGCGTGCAAACTCAGAGGGTTTAAACCTTTATTTTGAAGTGGCGATGAACAGTTTGCATATTTAGAAACATGTTGATGTGGTTGGCGTAGGTTTATAAATGATTTACCTTACAAATCTGATGTAATGGCATCTGTAATTCCTAGATGAACATTATAAGCAACCCAAACTCACAGCATAGAGATGGAGTTTGAGACGCGCTTCACGCATGTAAATAATAAGTTCATGTAGAGCAGCATGCAATTAAAGAACATATACATTTTAAACTCAGAGGGCATTTATTTGTTTAATTGAATCGCTGCCTTTGTCAGTTCACAATAGCACAATGCTATAGTATGGTTTATAAATGGTTTTAGTACATCGTACAGCCTTAGAAAATGGTCTAATAATGTGGTTTATGGATTCTCTTCCGGTACTTTGTTGGTTAATTGACAATTTAATCGAGGTATTGTGACAGCCGTAATATATGCTGTGTTTAATAGAGCTGCATGAATAATCGTTAAAAGATCGTGATCTCGATTCAAACACCCATGTGATTCATCTATTAAACGTGTCTATTCAACATTTAACACAATCACAGCAGAATGTTTAAATCTGCACGAAGCACGAAGATGTGCGCGAAATGTAATTGGAAACATTTCGCGGGGGATAAGTGCGTGAAATGTGATTGTTGTCCATCATTCTGCGCAATTGTTGAAAAAGAAAAAACGTCATGTCACAACATTTGAAATATTTGCGTTTTAAACTATGAAGGCGAGCACTTTGAGCGAGAGTTATGTCGGTGAAGAAGTAATCAAATCCCATTCAATTATTCACTATAGAAAGTGAAAGCAAAAACTGACCGATGAGAGCTGAATCTACTCAACATGTTCTGATAACGTATATAGGCCTAACCTTAATTTATTTTCTTAATATTTCTCTTGTGGCCCTTGGTGAAAAAAAAAGAGAATTATTTTGTGTTAAACACGTTGTTTTTTAAATGAGGACTAATATAACATCTTCATCCCTGCGCGTCGGTTGCAGTGATGCGCTATGAAATTATTGCGGGGCTAATTAATTGTAATATTGATTTGATAATAAAAGTAGCCTCATAATAATAGTTGTAACATACCTTATGTTTGAGTGTGTTATGATGCGTTCAAAAAACGCTCATTCATCCAGTAATGAAATGAGTGAAGTTTTTATGTGTGAGTCATTGAATTATTCATTCATTCAGATTAATTAGCCTAAACATTTTAAGTAGACTGCAGCAATTAACATTCTGTTTGATCCTCTAGTAAATTACATGGTATTATGTTTAGTTGTCTGTTCAGAATCGTGATCTCTGTTTGAAAAAAAAAAAAAAAAATCACGATTCTCAATTTATCTAGAATCGTGCAGTTCTTCTGTATAAAGACATTAGTAGATTTAAATTAGCAGACATTGTAAACAGACTGTGTGGTCAGAATTATGAATATGGGATTACTGATATAAACTTTTTGTTAGGTTAGAAAGCTGTATCTTACAGTGTCAGAATGCCAGTCAAGTCTGAAGCAAGACGCCGCCCATAGCAACGCGCCATGGTAACAAGTTAACAACGTCTCAGACAGTCTGATGGCAGATAAAAATAAACAGTAAATAAATGACTTTCAAGTAATTCATTAAAAACGTGGGCATCATATGCTAAACATGGAAGCTTGAAAGTGTGTGTGATGCAATTGAACATTCTCACGCAACACACACATTTGAGCTGCTTCTTTTTTTTTAATGCCGGTTGGCTAACTCACTTGAAAGTGAATTTTCTGTCACCTACTACACACCATCGCATGTTAGCAGACGTAAAATAAAGGTTCGGGCTTTAGGATAGCCTAGCCGATTGAGATCAGTTAATAAAATGCTTAATCGGCCCCCATATTGGTTCTTGAATTTGGCTCAGGACATCCCTAGCAAAAATGAAAATTGTTATTGAGTTTGGCATCATGCTGTTCTTAACCCATAAGACTTTTGTTCGTATTCTAAACACAAATGAAGATATTTTTCATTAATTTGAGAAATTTCTGTACCTCCATTGTAACAAATACTTTAATGGTTTAAATGGTTAATAAAACATTGTTAAGGTGATCCATATGAACAAGCTGTTTATTCCAAGTCAAGACATAATTGCTTTATATGATGAACAGTTTAAATTTAGGCTTTTATTCCCTTTTAGATAATTGATCCATGCACATACATAGAGCACATCAAATATGGTAAACTGAAAAGCTTAAACATGCTTTTCAGTTCACACACAAAGTAACTCGCATAGAAACATACTGTGGCAAAATGTTTTATGTTTATATATAACATATGATATACTTAAGCAGCTTCACACGAGCAAGAGGGCATTTTTTCTTAATATCAGCACGATTGCAAATGTGACATTGATTTTATATAACAGTTCAATGAACAGGTCGTTAATATTAATGATTACACGGCTCTGTGGAATACTTGATTCTGATTGGTCAATCGCGCCATCCAATGATACGTTATTCCCCAATAACAACCAGTAAAAACGAATAACACAGGCTCATCTGGGTAATTGTCACTGAAGTTAGTGCTATAGGATTGCTAGGAACGGTTTTTCCTCTTGAAAGTTTTGCGTTTGGTGAGCTAATAAAATATCAAAACCCAGTCAAATCAATATTTTGTGTACAGTTATTGAATTAGGCCTATGTAATCCGGTTATCCGGACTCACTCTCTCTTGTTTAATACAAACGCATCTGCTGTTTGTACACTGTAATGGATTATAGGATAATAAACAGGTAAGATGTTAAAACGGTTTAATTTCAAATCAATATCTCTTATCCATATCATTATTTATGTGGCGAAATACCGTGGAATGATTGAATACCGTATCCCTTAAATGTCCGTCTAGTTTTAACTTGACGTGCCAGCAACTGCTTTCTACTATGGAAGCTTTGCGTTTAAAGAACTAATAAAATATTTCAACTCAGATCAATATTTCATGTCTAATTATTTACTTAAGTGGCAAGTAGCCGTGTAATAAGCGGAATCATGTACATCCAGATTCCAGCCAGTTGTTATCGCAGAATAAACCTCGACAGGGTGATCAGGACCCCGACGCAAAGCGGAGGAAGTACATGATCCCTTACGCAACTTACATTTAGACACAATATTGACTTTTTCAACAAAGAAAATCGTTTCAAACAAAGTTTCCATTTCAGAGCAACACACAGCGGTGTTTTAGAATTTCAGATGAAAGATGACATTTAATAAGGTTAGGGAAAAATTCGATAGAAATCAATTTAAACTCCATAGAAAATCAACCTAAATTGTTCTTGTTCAAGAAGCAGTTTCACTCGTTATTCATCACAATAGGGAAGAAAAGACTATCGCAAACTTCTGTTTAATGACGACTTTAAAGTGATCACCCAAAAATGAAAATTCTCTCATCATTTAGTCACCCTCATGCCATCCCCAATGTATATGACTTTATTTCTTCAGATAAACACAACATTTTTAGAGAAATAATCACTGTGAGTGCATAATTCAAGTGAATAGGTGTTTTGATGACATGAACTATCAACGATGGGACAGTAATCTCCCAGGTTTCATTAAAAATATTTTCATTTGAGTTTCGAAGACAACTCAACAAAGACAACAAAAGTTTTATGTGTTTGGAACGACATGAGTAAATGATGACAAAAGATTTTCATATTTGAGTGATACTTGCCTTAGTTAACATCTTAAGTAACATAGGAAATCCACGAGTCCATTGATTCTCTCACATATTTTAAGAGGGATCAATTCTGTGTCATGGCAGCATTAATGGTCTAATGCTCTTATTTCAGATAAGGATTATGAGAATGCCATCAAGTATTACACAGAAGCAGTGGAGCTAAACCCGACCAATGCCGTCTACTACAGTAACAGGAGTCTGGCGTACCTGCGCACAGAGTGTTATGGCTACGCCCTGGCGGATGCCACCCGAGCCCTGGAGCTGGACAAGAACTACATCAAGGGCTATTATCGGCGAGCCACCTCCAACATGGCCCTGGGCAAGTTTAAAGCAGCGCTCAAAGACTACGAAACGGTAAGACTCTTTATATTCTCGTTACTTTCTGTTTTAAAACCATCTATATTCTATGAAGCGCTCTGTACAAAGGTGACTTGACTTATGTAAAATACAATTTCTTATTTTACTTTTGATTTTTGGTTGGATGTGATAGCTCAATATTAGCTCATGATTATGATGTGCTAGGTTAATGTTGGGAGGAAAACATCTCTGTTCTGAATGAATGTCTCGTTGACCTGTCGTTTCATATACGAAATTAAGTATAAACTCACCGGCCACTTTATTAGGTACACCTCGCTAGTACCGGGTTGGTCCCCCTTGTGCCTTCAGAACTTTCAGAATTCATTGTGGCATAGATTCAACAAAGTGCTGGAAACATTCCTCAGAGATTTTGGTTCATATTGACAGGATATCATCACGCAGTTGCTGCAGATTTGTCGTCTGCACATCCATGATGAGAATCTCTCGTTCCAGCACATCCCAAAGCTGCTCTATTGGATTGAGATCTGGTGACTGTGGAGGCCGTTTGAGTTTAGGGAACTCACTGTCATGTTCAAGAAACCAGTTGTTTTGAGCTTTGTGACATGCCACGTTATCCTGCTGAAAAAGGCCATCAGAAAATGGTACACTGTGGTCATAAATGGATGGACATTATAACTATACGCAGGTCAGCTGTGGCGTTTAAACGATGCTCAATTGGTACTAATGTGGAAAAAGTGAAGCGCTGTGAATACTTTCTGGATGCACTGTATGAACAATACTGTATTAGTGAAATGATACCTTTGAATAGTACCTTGCTGAAAAATTCCCTAACTGGTCCTTGAAATATAATTTCTTGTCTTAAAACATAATTCAGCTCAGCACACAAAAGTTCAATAACGAATTTTTTTTGTAAAGGTTTTTCATGCCATTGTCATTTTCAGGTAGTTAGAGTTCGTCCCAATGACAAAGATGCCAAGATGAAGTACCAGGAGTGCAATAAGATTGTCAAACAGAAGGCCTTTGAACGGGCCATCGCCAGCGACGAGCTCAAACGATCAGTAGTCGACTCCTTAGACATCGAGAATATGAGTAAGTGTTTGGAGTTACGGATTTATTACATTTTTTGGTATCACTTTATTTTACATTGTCCTTGTCACACATTACATGTACTAACTATAGTAATAACAGTAAATTATGCATAATTACAAAGAACCAACCTCAACCCTATAGTAAGTCATTTTTGTTAATTATTGTTACTCTGTACTTAGTCAGTCATACAAATATATCATCTGTGGGGAAATGCCAATGTTATTCTCATGGAAAAGCTGATTTCATTGAGGTACATTATTTTAAATAAGGTGACTTAACAAAAATTCTAATAATAGGGTCAGCTATTATAAATCTTTATCGACAATGTTCTGTTTTGACAAGGCAGCAAAAAGTGCTATGGTATTATTGAGTAATTAGTTGATGGACACTACAATAGAATAATTAACTGTAAAATTCTTTGCAGGCTAAAAAGGAATATAATTTTTATTGACTTTTAAAGATTCCGAAATCATCTGATTCAAACCTTTTTTTATATTCTGCCACCAGCAATCGAGGATGACTATACTGGACCTAAACTTGAAGATGGGAAAGTTACACTGAAGTTCATGAAAGAGTTAATGGACTGGTTCAAAGACCAGAAGAAACTGCACAGAAAGTTTGCTTACCAGGTGAATGCTCTTCAAGTACACACATATACATAGATTTTGAAACATCTAATCATCTATTATTTATTTGGGGTAAAAATCAACTATTTTTTTTGAACAGTCACATTGGGCATCCCCATATCTCTGGGATTGAACCATGTAGGGCCTTTAAAATGAAGATTCCAAAAGAGAAGTTTATTAAGGAACCAGAATCTAGAAGGATATTAATGTTTCAACGTAATTTGTTCTTCAGATATTCCTCTTCAAAAGAAATAAATATCAGCCGTATGTTGATCCACATATGATTTGAGCACTTACATTTTTTACAATTTACTCATGGAGCTACATTGAAATCCATATATCTCTGGAAATTAACAATATAGGGCCTTCAAAATTAAGATACCAGAAGAAAATTTTAAAGGTGCTGCATGTATTTTTTTTTTTTTGGGACTGTACTAAAGCATATAAATACCATATTATGTTTGCAGATATTTAGGAAAAATGCTAAGTTCACATACTTGTTTCTCAGAAAAACAATACTACAGTTACTCTACTTAGAAATCTGCGTTCCGAGTTGGAATGTCTGGGGTTTTTTTTTGTTTTGTTCTCTGTGATCCCGCCCACAGGCAATTTACCCAATAGTATTTCGACACCGCAGGTCACCAGTTGGCGGAAAACAGCGTAAACAGCCACGGAAGCCAAAAGGCGATCTGGGTCAGAAATCGCAGATTCTGCCTGACTAAAAATCCTTGGCATCCATCTAAAAATCTCTTTGACCAAAGGCATATTAAAACGCAGATAAATCAACTCTTTAACTTAGTGTAAGGCTCATCGCCTTCCACTGTCCATTGCGCTCGTTCCTGTTGCGAGTCCTAAATCTTGGCAACGCATGTGAGCGTCGAGTCTGAGGAGGAAAGGGAAACAACTCTCTCCAATATTTTGTATTTGGACTGCTGTACCCATTTCAACCGCTAGCTGCCTGTCAATATTACATACGGCACCTTTAAGAACCAAAATCTAAAAGGATATTCATACATCTTTTATACTTCCTGAGTTAAAGGCATGCAAAGCTTTGTCACCATTGGCACATAATGCAACAAAGATTGCTAAAGTCAACAGATTTTACCAACAGACCTACCAATCTCTTTGAAAGTCATTTTACCCCCTGTAATTTGGCTCCAAATCTCATCTGAAAATTGTAATTTTGACCCTCCTCTACAAAATATTGGATTACTCCGTAAATATTCATCCATGACAATTAATATTTTGGCTTTCTTCTTCATTTATGTATGTCTTTCACCAGAATAATATTGACAAAAATATACATTTGAGCCGGTGACCTCTGGTTGAGTTGACATCGAATTTTACATTCACATTAAAAGAAAGAGAGCCTAAAAAGCTGTGTTTTTAAGTTAGATTTAAAAGTCAATATTTTCTACACATCTCACTTCCTCCTGAAGGTTGTTCCAGCAGAGAGGTGTATAGTGGCTAAAAGCAGCATCAACGAATCTTTTGGTTCTACTTTGTGGAACAGCTAAAAGAAAACTGAGGATCTGAGGATCCTTGCTGAAAGCATTTTTGAGAGGTAGTCTGCTGCGAGACCATATAATGCCTTATAAATTAATAAAAGTTTTCAAAATCAATACGAAAACTAAAGGGTAATCAGTGTAATGACTTTAAGATGTGTTCTTTCCACTTGGTCTTTGTCAGTACTCGAGCAGCATAGTTTTGATAATCAAAACTTCTGTTTTATCTTGGTTGAGCTGTAAAAAATTGTGACATCCAGTTATTTATTTCTTGGATGCATGCTGTCTGAGAAACAGTTTAGGGCTTAACCTCGGGTTATCATCGCTATCCCTGGGCAAAGGATTGTTTCACACTTGTAATTTAGAAGTGGGGTTAGCACCGCTTTTTACCCAGGGTTCTGATGAGAAATGAGAAATATGTCAAATGGCAACAGAAAACACATCATTTGGAGTGAAGAGACCGTTTCATTCCTACCTTTATAGTCCTTAAAGTCCATTCAGATAAAAGAAAACACTTGATAGGACAGTCTGCAATTTATAGTATGAGGATGCGCAATGCTAGAGCCTTTATGTACATATATTGTGTGTGTCGACGCACAGTTAATATCCAGATAAGGATGTTATCCCAGGGTTTACAGTGTACAGTGTGAAACGTCAGTTTATAAATACCCAGGATTAATTGTTAACCCCAGGTAAATTATAAGCAGTGAAGCAAGATAACTCAGGACTGCGCTTACCCGGGGTTTACAATGACCCAGGGTTGTTTGAGGCACATTCCCAAAGCGTGTGCAAATAAAGCTGCCGAACTACTGAATTGAGTTCTTCACAGCAAATTGTCCTTAAAATGTTAAAATTACTGTCTGGGCGAGTATTCACGTAAACACAGTCGCAAATTTCCTGATCATTTACTCACCCCCACGTCATCTAAGATGTTTGTCTTTTTTTCTTCAGTCGAAAAGAAATTAAGGTTTTTTAGGAAAACATTCCAGGATTCAGTGGGGTCCAATGGTTTGAAGGTCCAAATTGCAGTTTCAGTGCAGCTTCAAAGGCTCTACACGATCCCAGCCGAGGAATAAGGGTCTTATCTAGCCAAACCATCTGTCATTTTCTAAAAGATTATCAAGAAATTTTTATTCTGAAGTGAACTACTCCTTTAAGAGGATCTGAGGAGAAGAATGGCAGAAAATCCCCAAATGCAGATGTGCATCATACCTAAAAAGACTTGTGTCTGTAAAGGTGCTTCTACTAAGCACTGAATATTAATGCAATGTAATTATTTAAGTTTTTCATTTTTAATAATTTTGCAAAGTTGTCACAAATCTTTGCTTTGTCATTATGGGTTTTGACAAAGACCATAACTTTGGACCATAACCCCCCCCCCCCCCCCCCCCCCACACACACACACAATTTAGAGAATGTGTTCATTTATATCATAACAGTAAACATAATAAATCAGGAAACTAAATGAGGTAAAATCTCTATCAATTTGTGCTTCTAGTGCAATAATTCTGATGAAATGTAAAAATAAATTTCTCAAATGACTCGCATGATTATCAGTTGACCCAATATCAGGCATTCCATATTCATGGAGGTGTGTGTTACAGTTACTGTCTTTATGAATTGTGTTTTTAATGTATTTTTGAATAAATCAATAGATCCTACAAAACAATCACGTCATTGACCCATGAACTTAATCAAAATGTCTGCGTTTCAGATGCTGATTCAAGTTAAAGAACTTTTATCCAAACTTCCCAGTCTTGTTGAAGTTTCGTTAAAAGAGGTAAGAGAATAGGACGAGCATTCTGCTTGACAACAAGCTTGAGTTCAGTTTATGGCCTTTTTATGTTTTTGTTGTCCTTACAGTAATTCCCTTTGATATTGAAATGATTTTCTTGTTCTCACTGTTCATTTGTCTTGTTGTTTAGACAGAGAAAATGACTATTTGTGGAGACACGCATGGCCAGTACTTTGATCTTCTAAATATCTTTGAGTTGAACAGCTTACCATCTCCAACTAATCCTTATGTATCCTTTTCCTTTTGGGTTTGTAATCTTAATAGTGTGAGAGCTGGTCTCATGAAAATGAAGATTATATTAATTTGATTTAAATGAATAAGCTACACAGTACAAGCCTATCCTTTGCATTGTTTTAATGATTTTATGATTTATGCTTTTTCCCAGTGTAAGGACAGTAACACATGGCCGCGAGTGACTTGAGTCTTTTATAAAACCCTGACAGCAGCAAGATGATGAAAGGCACCAATAAACATAGTTTATGTTATTATTATTATTATTATTATTATTATTATTAATAATAACATAAACATTTATTCCTCCAAGTAATGTAGTTTAGCCAAACTGTTAGCAGAGGTAAGAGAATAGGACGAGAAATTAGCAGGACTGTACAGTAATGTTGAATTGAGCTGATGTGCTATACACATTTTCCCCACTGAGATCCAGTAAATTAGCCTTGACTTTAGGATCTCAGCTGTTCAATGGTGACTTTGTGGACCGTGGCTCTTTCTCTGTAGAAGTCATTCTCACACTTTTTGGCTTCAAGCTGCTCTATCCAGAACACTTCCACCTGCTTAGGGGTGAGGACACACCAAAGCTTCCTTGTATTGTACCAGCAGAATTCCCCAAAACATTTCAATTGTTTGTGTGTGAGAGATTAATGTTATCATTTGAAATGTATTTTTCTTTTTGGTTTTGTGAAGGCAACCATGAGACAGACAACATGAATCAGATGTATGGGTTCGAGGGTGAGGTGAAAGCGAAGTACACTGGCCAGATGTTCCAGCTTTTCAGTGAAGTTTTCCAGTGGCTTCCTCTCACCCAGTGCATCAATAACAAAGTGCTGGTAAGAAACAAGTCGGACGTCAGATTCAGTTTATATTCTGCAGTCGGATTTATACCACTTCGTATTTTTGTCTTTGAATTTAAGTACAAGTGGAATTGTGTTTCAGGTGATGCATGGCGGACTGTTTAGTGAGGATGGTGTGACCTTAGATGACATTAGAAAGATAGACAGGAACAGGCAGCCTCCAGACTCTGGTAAGACGTGTCTGAAATCACAAGATAATATTGTTAATGTCAAAGCTTATACAGCCCTGCACTGTTTGTGACCTCAAAGATTCCTCAAATCAGGTGGCTTGTTGCTGAGATGTGTGCTATTACTTGTGATCAGATTTAAGATTTTATTCTGGTGGACTGTAAAGCGGACAAAATAATCTCATAGATTTACACTAAAAGAAGAAACTAGAGACTTGAGGGTGGAGTATTTTGACTCTGGCTAAAGGCCCGTTCACACCAAGAACGATAACTATATTAGCGTCCACACCAGCAGACGATATCATTCTGTTTATTCCAAGCGCGTGCTCGTCTGACACTTTAAATGCTTGAGCTTGTTACAGCAGGATGGATTCTGATTGGCTGTCAGTGTTCATAATCTGGTTAAAGTGTTGTGATTCCAACGATATTGTTTCACTGTGACGTTATAGTTATAGCTGTGGTGTGAGCTCTGCTATTGTTTTATATTGAGAACGATTTTTAGAACTATATCTATCGTTATCTTTATAGTTATTGTCCTTGATGTGAAAGGGCCTTAAGAAGAAACCTAGCAAAGCTTTAGCAGCCACAAGGCTCCAGACTGCAACTTTTTCTGCCGGCGTGACTACATTTTTTTTAGCGGTCACACTGGTGCCACTTCAACATTTCAAAATATTTGGTGACATTTGTGACCCTGGACCACAAAACCAGTCACATGGGTAAATTTTTTGAAATTGAGATTTATCATCTGAAAGCTGAATACATAAGCTTTCCATTGGTTTATGGTTTGTTAGGAAAGGGTATCCTATTATTGGATATCCAATATTTGGCCGAGATACAATTATTTGAAAATCTGGAATCAGAAGATGCAAAAACATTTAGAAAAACATTGAGAAAATCGCCTTTAAAGTTGTTAATTTATGTTTGCGATGGTGCTGCATTTACTCACAAAAATAAATGTTTTATATATTTACGGTAGGAAATTTACAAAATATCTTCATGGAACATGATCTTTACTTAATAGCCTAATGATTTTTGGCATAAAAGAAAAATCGATATTTTTGACCCATTCAATGTATTGTTGGCTATTGCCACAAATATACCCGTGCTACTTGTGCCTGGTGCAATTTGTGATCCAGGGTCACATTTTATAATATGTATACAGTAATAAAGTGCTCACAAATAATTAACAAACTATCAGTTTGTAGTTTACTTATAGTTTATATATTGTAGTCTCTACATTGGTAATATATTACTAGGCTATATACAATTAGTGAGTTCTTTATTCATTATAATTTAAATATAAATTATATATAAATTATAAATTAGCTCATAAAATAGATAATGTTTTTTTATGCTTTGTGTACAGTATTTTAAATGTTGTTAATGGTTATTAGGAGGAAATACTTACATTTCACACTATAGACCTTATGTAGCCCCGCCCCTTTTCAGCACTGCGCTCGTTGTTTTTCGTCGTCCAGTTTGTATTTTCGCTGCGATCTGACATATTTATGAATGACTGGCTCATTTTAAAATCTTCCTGGTCTGCTAACATTTGTTACGACATCTGCTTTAAACATTACAATGCTCATGATGACTTTCGTTTACTCTGCAATAAGTAAATCCACTTCACCAGCTAATTACTCCTGGACAGCGATGCCATAGAAATATACAGAGCTACCGCAAAAACGGAAGTTCAGAGACAATATTCTAAAGAAGGTCTATTACAGCTAAGTTCCAACAACCACCCAAACACTTTAACAACCACATAGTGATGCCCTAGCAACCATCTAGAGTACCCTAGCAACCACATAACACTGCACTTAGAGCGCTCAGAAGGTCTGGCCAATCACACACAACACTCTTGCAAAGTGCTATCAAATGTTGCACGGCCAAGCATGTTTTTATTGGAAAATGTTACACTCAAGTTGTAATTTGTAACTCTCTGTTGCACAGGTCCAATGTGTGATCTCCTGTGGTCAGATCCTCAGCCGCAGGTTAGTTCCAGTTCCCCCTTCAGCTAACCAAAGGTTTTAGGTCACAGCGGTCACCTGTGTTTGACTGATGTGTGTTCTCTTCCAGAACGGACGGTCCGTCAGTAAGCGGGGCGTGAGCTGTCAGTTTGGGCCTGATGTTACAGAGCGCTTCCTGGAGCAGAACAAGCTGCAGTACATAATACGCAGTCATGAGGTGAAAGCCGAGGGTTACGAGGTCACTCACTCAGGGAAGTGCATAACCGTGTTCTCAGCGCCAAACTACTGGTATGATCATCTCTCTGTCCTTATTGTGTATTTGTGCCCTTTACTAGTGCATTGTGATTTTCAGAGGGGATATTAAAGGCACAATATGTAAGATTTTTGGATTAAGATATATATTTTATGGACTTGTGTACTTGCATTGTCTTAAATGTTTCCAACAAGGTTTAAATCTAGAGAAAACACCAATTTTAACCAGACTCGTAATTGCATCGCCTCTCAATGACATCATATCCGCATTACCCTCAGTTTCCGGTTTGACTTATGTAGAAACCATGGAAACACCAAAGATGCTTTTATATGTTTTATTAGACGTGAGCAACTGTTATACCTTTATCAACAGAAAAATAACCATTGTTATATAGTTTAACATGGTTAGTCTTATTGTTTGAACCTCTTGTTTTCTTGATTTACCACGAGTATCGTAGTTGTACCATGTCTCAGAGACAACAATATTTTGTCAAGTGGCAAACATAGCATAATCAGAAAGAGCTTTATTTAAAATTAATTGCATATTATTTTGCAACACAAGTCATCCAGCTTGTATTAATGTGATATTCTACGTTACACCACAATTTTAATTGGTCAAATAATGTGACATGAGTAGTAATTCAGCACTTGCGGCTGTTTCATTAGAATTTTTTTAAGCTCTTTATCTTCTGTATTATTCAACAACGATAAGCAATAAATCATTGTATAGTATGACAAACACAATATTAGATAAATTAAACATAAACTGTGCTTTCCTGTATGCCAGGCCTATATATTATGATGAAATTAGGTGATGAAATTGATATGAATGACATATTTTTATTTAACTACTTCAATCACAACTTCCAGCCTTGTAAACATGTAATAATTATCATGACAACATGAAGTACTGACAAATAAGTGTGGTGTAAACATTAATAAGAAAGTCAGTAACAAATCACACAAACTAAAAGTGCAGAATGCAGGCTTTACAACACTCAGTATTTAGATAATTCAAAGTCACTGTAATAAACATATGTAAACAAGTGGATTGCACTTTTTAAACAGTCTGTGAACTTTACTAGACAGTCTTTAAACGCATAAATAAAAATATAAAATGTATATTATCTTACTGATCTCCAGTCGGTAACATAACACACAAAGTGCAGAAAAATAAAGGAGAACAAATACCTGCCTGTACCTCTTTGAAAATATTTAGGTAAATCAAAGTTAAACGTAATATAAACATGTGAATTGTACTTTTTTTAATTCAATCTTAAAAGAAAAAGAAACTGTCTGAACAAGGGCTGTCCATTAATATTAGACTAAACGACTAAAATCACACAATCGCAGAGCAGAATCAGCACGCGTGAGAGAATAATATAGTGCTTATCACTTTCTCTGAGGATGACTGTGTTTCCAATTTCAGTTTCAGTTCTTTTTTGCGCTAAGTCTGTGCGCACACTTGGTAAAAAGACATAATTATCTCTGGTAGCTGGGGCTCCCAAATGTCTGTATGCTATTTTTAAATAGTAAAATGTCCATAATGTGACCTGAACAACCAGATGCATTTACACATGCGTCTAGAACCACCTTCTGATGTGACTCCTCATTCAAAAGTGGCCAAATGTAAATAACCCCGACTACATCCAAACGGTTTTGGAGTGATCGGATCATAAAATAAATGTACGCCTGTATTTAGTGTTGTCTACTTGTACAAGGATCTCCTGAGGTGGATGTTAATATTAGAACATTTTCAATTAATGCAACCTTATTGAAAACAAACATTTGGTACGCAAACGTGTCATGATCAAGTCAGAATTAAATGTTTAAATGTCTAAAATTAACACTCACCAAGTGCCAAATTCTAACTATGAATTCTAACAATGCTAAATTGTGAGAACACGAACATGAACGATGCTTTGTGTGGGAAGTTTTCTGTGCACAAACATCTGAAGCGCACCAGAAATCCGTGTCTCAGCACGCAGTTGAGAAATAAAACACATGTGTAACAGTATATTGGATCCGTGCAGCTCTTAAAGTGACAGCAGCCTAATATTCCTGCTGCTGTCTGTGTTTTTAATGTTAATCAAACAACAAAAAACTTTTGTAACTTTTATAACTTTAATAAAGATAAATAAGTGTTTAATGGAAGGTAAAATATATTTATGGCCGGTACATTTTCTTAAGTCACTGGCCATTAGCAGGTGTGGAAAAAAGTTTCCGGCCCTTTTAGGCCCTGTTTGAACCCCGTACTACTAGACTCATTTTCCATCAGTTACAAATTGTGTGTGTATCTTCATGACTTTTTCTTTCCTGTGTGTTTCTTTTTTTGCTCTTAGTGACCAGATGGGAAATAAAGGAGCTTACATTCATCTCAGGGGATCAGACCTCAATCCAGAGTTCCACCAGTTTATTGCTGTGGTCAGTGGAATTACATGTTTATGCATTATTTACATTCATTCATTTTGAAGATGATTTTATACAAAGGGACTTACAAATAAGTGACATCTCAAGATTATTGGTAGGGATGCAACAAGATGAGGAAAATGTTTATCCAACAATGCCATACATGGCATTTATTGCAATCACTGCAAAATTATTATAATATTAATAGAATTCATAGAATTGTTTCAGAAAAGTGTCATTTAAAAGTATATATATTTTTTTTTCACTAGTGTGTCCGAAATATATAGGGCCAGATTTACTAATAGCTTGTACTAAAAAACTACTGTGAGAATTTACTAAAGACACACAGTGAAAAATTAGCGCTGAAAAGGCGTGGACAGGGTTACTTTTGCGGCTGACATTATTGCAGATGCATTTGTAGGAGTTTCCCTTTCAGACCCAAAATGTATGGGAGGAGAGTATTTAAATGAATCACGCAAGGTGATTTACTAAGGTTTGCGCTTGTCAATGTACTGGTATTTGAGGCATTATTTACCTCCCAAAAAAAGCACGTCTGAAAGGATTAGTTCACCTCAAAATGAAAATTTCCTGATAATTTCAAGGCAATTTTAATGCCATCCAAGAAGTTCATGTCTTTCTTTCTTCAGTGGAAAAGAAATTAAGTTTTTTGAGGAAAACATTTCAGGTTTTTCTCCACACAATGGACTTCAACGGTAACCAAATTGTTGAAGTCCAAATCAATGCAGTTTCAAAGGGCTTTGAAGTGCTTCAAAGGGTCTGCACGATCCCAGCTGAGGAATAGGGTCTTATCTAGCGAAACGATCGGTCATTTTCTAAATAAAATTAAAATGTATATACTTTTTAACCACAATTGTTCGTCTAGTGCTGGTCTGCGACGCGCGATTACGTGATTATGTAATCACGCTGGAAAGGTCACGCTGGATGTAGCGGTCTCATCCATCTTCATCTGTGTACTCCGGTTCAAAAAGGTAGGGTAGGGCGAAGAACTCCATCTCATTTTCTCCTCCAACTTCAAAATCGTCCGACATTGTTTCATTGTTTTACCTTTTTCGTTAAAGGGCTTTTGTTTTAGTCTTCGCACGTTCGCTTTGTAAACAATGGGGCGGTACTTCCGCCTGCGTCCAGCGTGACCTTTCCAACGTGATTATGTAATGCCTGGCCAGCACAAGACGAACAATTGTGGTTAAAAGTATATACATTTTTATTTCATTTAGAAAATGCTAGATAAGACCCTATTCCTCAGCTGGGATCGTGCAGAGCCCTTTGAAACTGCATGGACTTGAACTTCAACATTCTGGTTGCAGTTGAAGCCCATTGTGTGGAGGAAAATCCTGAAATGTTTTCATTTTGAGGTGAACTAATCCTTTAAACTAGATGCTAATTTGCGCTGCTCTTGGTAGATTGCATTGGTCATAACGGAAATGATCCGGCTGTGTCTGTGTTCTTTAATTTGCGCGATGTCAGTAGATCACGTACTGAACTTTCCACTCCCATCGGCGTGTTTTGGTTTTGCACTCTCTCTCACGCTAATTTGCCTTGTTTTGTAAATCTGGCCCCTACTTTTTCCTATTGGTAAGAATTTTCCTGAGAATTTTCCAATTGGTGCATCGTGCCTGTCATTTGTTACATTTATTATTATTATTATTATTATTATGTGGCTTAGCAAACTAGTATAATTAGAAACAAGAATTGTGTTGCAGTTACAAATGTAGTAACATTTTTTTCCCCCTTTTCCTCAGCCTCATCCAAACGTCAAGCCGATGGCATATGCTAACTCTCTGATGCAGCTGGGTATGATGTAGAGGTTTTCCATTTATCACACAGCAGCTGCTGTGGTCTGAAGTCCACACCAATCCCTCTAAATCCACTCTCACATTCTTCTCATCTCTGTTTCAAACAAACAGCTTCTTCCTTGCGGACACACACACACACACTTTCACATTACTCATCATACCTGTAGTTACATAGGGGAGAAATCACTGAGTCATACATTGGCGATGCCTTGACTTTCAAAAGGAAATAGGAATGTAATTTGCTCATTAATGGATGTCATTCTTGGGATGATGCTCCCCAAAAGACCCCCCACACCCATTGTCATTTATGTATCAGTCCATGTAGAGCTGCATAGTTTGAATTGGATGTTGCTCTATGATAATGGAGCTGAATTGTACCAAAGAATGGGCAAATGTATACAATGCATCCCAAAGTAAGAGTGCTGATGCAGAATTTCTGCTCCTGTGACCATATTATTATGAGAACCAGAGGCATAAAACCTGATCAGCACTTTTACCCAAAGGTGTGTTTCTACATAGGGCCTTTATTTTAAAAATTTCCCCCCATGAATACTTCATTACCCCCCATGTTATTTCATGTTAGTGAAGTTCTGTTGGGAGGGAGAACAGTGTGTCATTTCATTTGTGTAGCAGTTAATGTGTTGTATGTGTCATCTATCAAAAACCATTAAAAAGCATAATAAAAAAATAAAAACTTTTTATAACAAGCTCCATCATTAACCCTGACCCAGAGCATCTGTCTAATCTGTCAAATAAACATCACAAAACAAGTTTAGGTACTGTGTAACTCCAGTAGTTTTCTTCACACGCTCTCTTTCAGAATGGGCAGAAGTGCAGTATTGTGAAGCTCAGTAACTGTTTGGTGTTCTCCACTATGTAGGCAGCTCCCACATGTTCTTTCTCCCAACATGCTTGACGAAATGCACTGGAGATCTTCTATTACCCTTGTACCCTCCACTGTTTGTCTAGCAGATCCTGAACCCTTTGTGTGGACTCAAAATAATACAGCAGAAACCTACCTTCCTCTCTTTAAGCGCACAGCAGCCATGTCCCATACCCTTGACTTTTTAGAGAATATCATTATATACACCAACATGTGTGTGTGTATATATATATATATATATATACTGTATCATTGAGATTTCTGTGTATGTTTGGAAAAAAGAAGCTATTGAATAAAAAACGCCAGTCCAATAATATAGAATGTGGTCATACCTTTTTTTGTGAATGATATTTGTTTTAGTTTAGACATGAGTTGCACCAGTAGTGACACAGGTTGGCAGTATCAGCATTGGCTGCGGCTGATAAGAAGAGGAGCGTTTCATCAATTCAACGGGGACTGAATGGGAAAATGTATCGTTTTATGTTTCAATATTGCACAATAGGCAACATGTCTGGCAGTATGTTTTGAATAAAAATTTAAAAACGGACAAAAAACTAGTTGTGTGACTTTTGTAACTCCTGGAGGTTTAGCCGGTCCTATCGACCCAGAGCAGTATTTATTTGAAAGCTACTGAGAAGTTCACCACTAACCCATTATAGGACCATAAAGTGTGTTAGGTCAGTCAGATAACCGTACAGAATTCATGGCAAATGAGTTTCTATCACTGCTATACATGAACTGCATTGTGCTCGAGACTTCAGAACCATTTACACCTATCAAAGTTAAGCTTCTGGGAGAACCATGTTTGAAATGGCAAGATGGCTCTCAGAAAGCAAAGGTTGTGGACGGTGGCTGTAATGATAACAGAGAACAGATGCTACAATGGTTGAATATGAAGCAAACATGCACTGGTGAGGAGAAAACCTAACTTTTCCAAACTAAGGGTACTTGTTTCCATATGTTACACATAACAAACATTACAAAAAGGAATTGAATGGATGTGAAAAATAATGAATTTCACATTGAATAATGTGAAAAAGGAATTTTTCAGAAACAGCCCTACTTGTTTAGTCTATTATTCAGACAGAGAAAAAAAAAACACTTAAGCACAGCCTGTTGTTCAACTTGTCAGAAAGTGTGTTGCTGAACACTAGACAGACACAAATATGTATTCTCCCAGCCAAAAGGGGAGCATGGAAACTTTTGAACATCAAACTGAGACAGAGCATCTGGGTAGTTCTCAGACAGAGGGAGATGAACGGATTCTAACCAGTCTTACAGAATGTGTGTCGTACCACAAACTTTCTCAGAAGCTATGAGTTTAAATAAATCCCATATGTGGGCTTAGGCTATGAAAGAGGTCACGGACACATTTACTTTAACCTGACTACCTGAGGGGAAACATGCAGTGTGGAGTTGATGGGTCTGAGACATACAAGGCCAGATATGTTGCTAAAGGTTATAGCCAAGTGATGGGTGTATACAAAGAGACTTTCTCACCAACAGCAAATATCACTTTAATACGAGCCTTGATAAAAATGGCAGCATAATATGATCCTGACCGCCAGATGGATGTAAAAACAGCCTTACATGCTCCAACTGACTGTGATATTTACCAGGAAGAGCCGGAAGGATTTGAGGTGAAACCAGACATAGGGGAAAAACTAGTTAAGTGGTTTAACACAGTCATGTAACTGGAACAAAATGGAGAGGGATCCTGATAATCTGGGGTGATGATCTGATTATTACACTAAAAAAATGTAAGCTTGAAAAAAAAAAAAAAATCTTAGTGCTAATTTCCCCTAGCTTTTTCTTGTTGACTCAACTTGTGTAAATAACAGTTATACGAACTGAAAATAAGTTGTCTGTGATAAAAAAAATATATACAGTATATTGTTTTCTGGAGAGGTGCAACTATTCTGTAACAAATCTTTTGTAGTTGAGCCAATTCAACATTTTTTGTCTATTGGAAATAATAAAGTCAAGTTTCAATAAAGTCATTCAAGTAATAATAAAGTCATTCAAGTACCTCATCACATGTTTAATTGTAGATATTGCTTCACAATATCTTAAAGGATCAACAGGATCACCACCATTGGTGTAATCTAGCTTCTGCTCACATTGTGTTGATCTGGGTTTACAATCTGACATATTCAATCTCAGTTCATTTGAAATATACACAAATACCAACAAAACATAGTCCCAAAACCCTCACTATCTAAGACCACCTCACTATTTTAGAAATGTGCAATAAAAAAAGTGAAATATACCATAAATGCTTATAATAATAATATCAGATTTTTTTTTATTTTATTTTTTTAGATGCTGTCACATTTATAATGCACAGTGACCTTTAGACCTCAAATTATCCATTTTTGCCATTTTGTTTTCAAAAGGAAGCAAACAGCAGTGGATTTTATTTTGTTCACTTTTTTGTCAAAAGGTCTAACAATTACTAACCTCTGAGGTGTTATTAAAGTAAAAATTAAAGTTGCAATATTTTCTGTTTGTATTACTTTTGTTGCATTATGTGGAGCACATTGAAAGGGTATATAAATATATGCTTGTTGATTGCTTCCCTCCACATCTTTTTCTATTTACTGCTATTTTATTGTATATTTGATTGGGGAGATAAGCATTTTATAAGTTTAAAAGGCTTTTATTAGCAAAAACATTCAATATAAGAGTCAATATTTACAGTGTTGAGCCGCGCCGCCTTCAAAACCTCTTTACTCTGAATTTACTTTGGCATTCTGGACATCAGCCTTTGGGCCAAATCATGACTGATGGCCATCCATTCTGGCCTTTAGTGCTTGGTTTTGGTGAAATTAAGCTTTTTGCATTTATTTAAAATGCATCTGATCACTCTGCTGGAGTCTGATCTGGAGTCTGCATCTGATCACATAAGCTAGAAACAATGTGAATCAACACAACTGAAGCAGAAACCTATGTGAAACACAAACTTTATTTCACTGCCAATACTTCTGGCCACGGCTTTAGTTCACTATTAAGTAGTCCAATGGGGTACTTCAAATTCAAGTTAAGTCTCTTGTTTAAGCCCTTTGTCTTGGACAGTATGACATTTACCTAATTTCATTCAAGGATTATGAAAAAAAAAAAATCCTAAAACTATACCTTTCCAATATATGTTTGTTATTGTTGCAGTATTAATGAATGTAAACAGATAAATTAAAGTAGTAAATAAATAAAAATCTAATTTGTTTTGGTCCCAGTGCCTCAGTTACTCCAGTAAGATGATTAGATATCTTCTTGAGATGTAATGTTTTCATTTGGTTAAGGTACTTATACTTGTATTTTATGAAGACATATGGTAACATATTGTAAAGTAATGTTAGAATGTGAGAAAAACGTTGTGTTAAACATCAGTAGGATACTGTATTAATGATCCATTTATTATCTTGGTTTAAATAGTTAGTCCACAAATTTGTTTGGCCAAGCAGTGTTGTATATCCTATATAAGTATAGCCTACATATTAATCATTCACAGTAATGTGAATATATAGTGTATAATATAAATATAGTGTAGGCTACTAACCTTGTGTTGTGTAGAAAGAAAGAAAGAAAGAAAGAAAGAAAGAAAGAAAGAAAGAAAGAAAGAAAGAAAGAAAGAAAGAAAGAAAGAAAGAACTTATGTCTCATACTGTAAGGGCACACCATAAAATTGCAGAAACTTGTTTGGTATTAAACTCCAGACTACTGTAGTCGGCTGTTGCATTGAGAATCTTAATTTCATTGACTAGAATATAGGGAGTGAGTGACTCCACAAGAGACTTTAAACGTTGGTGGAAGTCCCGTGCCCTTTTGGAGTTCCCCCACCCCATTTAGTTCAAGAGTTGAAAACCATGTGTCATTTTTGTTTTTGTTTTTTATAAATCGTAAATTGATTCGTATGCAAATTTCCATTTCATTTTTGTGAAAGGTATTACATTTATTTAATTGTGCATCTGATTTTAGATATTTGTGAATAAACCTTCTGTTTGTGAATATCTGCAATGCATACGTGTAAAAATAATAACCCCATTATGCTAATCTCGTTTTTTCTCCGCGTAGAATGAAATAGCCTGCCATCTAAACTATCTAAGGTCTATTTGCATGTTGTAGGCCTCCCATTTGATGTTCTAGAAAAGTACTTACTATAATATTTAGTAGGCTACATGCAATAGTATAGTATTGTTTAAAAAAGAAAAAAGAATAGGTGACGAGTCACCTGAAACTAACCCACAAGCCCAACCCACACACGACGCGACACCAGTTCCTTTCCATCATCCGCCTTCAAGAAAACCATGAGCAGACTGGGACTCCTGCATACAGAAGCAAACGCGTGGAGCGTTTTCACTCATAATACACACGCGCCATGAGTCGGGGAGAAGAGCTGTAAAACAAATACATAAAATGGAAGTGGAGGAAGACTTCTACTCATATGAATTCAGCAATGAAGCCGGTCTGCCGGTGTATAAGGACAGTGAGGAGCTGTTCGAGGCTCTTCGGCAGAAGGAGGATGAAGTTCTTCTGGCTGCTCAGGTGGGGAATGCTCTGCTCTTAGAGAACAGACAACTGAAGGAAGACAGAGACACACTTCAGGACAAATACATGCAGCAGCTGGAGGTGAGACTCAAGTTTCCACGTCTCTGCAGCTTAATAACCGCACGGTGTATTTATAGAGAGTCGTCATAATTTCCGTCATTTTGTTTGTCAAGTTTACCAGCTTTACAGTAATGACAGGAAAATAATGCAACCAAGTTTGTTTCGATAGCCGCTCTGGAGAAAACAGTGATGTCCTCGTCCATCTCAGCTTTGTCTTTTTATTTTTATTTTTTTATGCGACACTTTAGTCTTCTAAAGGTTTCTGTTTTATATAAAACGTAATAATATTCATGTGTCTACTTTCATGTCTCTAGATCTACTGTAGCCTACAGTATATAATATGCTGTTGTCCCTAAATGTTTTTGGACACTTAAGGCCGTTAAAAAACATTTTAAAGCAAGTGTAATCTAATGATGTTAGAGCAGAACGAGCCAACTGTGGTGTCATGATCATTTTTCTTTTCAGCACTGAATATTGTTTCATCACTTCAGACTTAAATAGACACTTAAGACTCTATCTTTCTTTGAACAGTTTTCTGTTCTGTTTTATTTTAACAGTTACTTTAAGGCAAATGACACTTGCTTTGATGGTTTGTTACTAATACAATCAGACATTTTTTTAGTTTTCAAATACTTTTGCAGGCCAGTTTATGAATATATAAAGACATTTTCTTTGGCAGATTTTTTATTCAAAATTTCATGCAACGTGCAACATGCAATGTTGTATTTATTAACATTAGTTAATGCACCGTGAACTAACATGAAAAATCAACAACAAACAGCTGGATTTTTAACAAATATTAATAAATACTGTAACAAATGTATTGCTCGTTGTTAGTTCCTGTTAACTAATGTTATGAAATAAGACCTTATTGTAAAGTGTTACTAATGTAACAAGTTCTTCATATTTTTATAATTTAGAAATGAGATCTGAAATAAGAAATGAGAACAGGTTCACATCAGATTTCATGTGTCTTGCAAATCAGATTCAGTTAAAGTTGTTTGACTTGACTGTCGGTCCAAACTCATATGACTTTTTCAGCTGTAGAAATCAAAACAAGATGTTTAAAAATATATAATTTGATCCCATTTGCTTTTATTGTATGGATAAAAAGCACTGAGATGTTTTTCAAAATATCTTTTGTGTTACACAGAAGAAAGAAAGTCATACAGGTTTGAAACGACAAGATGGTAAAAGTATGGAAGACTGTCATTGTAAGTTTACTACTACTAAAAATAAAGATTACACCACAAATGCCCTGAGCATAGTTGTGTTTCTCTGTAGGATCCACTATTAATATAAAGTTAAGCCGTGTTGTTTTTATAACTTGTTGTGATTGTGTGCTCAGGAGCTCCAGCAGGGCAGGTACGAACTGCGAGTGAAGCTGGATATCTGTCAGGCTCAGTGGGAGAGTCAGGTGTCCGAGCTGGAGCGAGACGTGCAGGAGCTGCAGGCGCAGGTGGACACACTCAACCAGACTCTGAGTGAGGCTGAAAGTGAGAAGACCAGACTGAAGCATGAGCACAGCGAGCAGAGCCAGAGACTCAGAGAGCAGCTGCAGACGGTCAGTGACACCTACCATACTCACATCTTTTCAAGCATCACTTTTACCAGTGCTCATATTTTGGTTAGTGATCTGAACAAACATCAACCCCAAGTATTAATCCTTGGTGTATCATTGGAACTACTGGCATGAAATGACACTTCAAGTAGTGCAGCGTTTAATAAATAATTAAATGATGTCAAACCTTCTCCTTCAAATATGTAGTGATCATAGTGACAAGCCAGTTTTCATGATATGATCATTAAAGGCTGGTGCATTTGTTGCTTTGCCAGTGGAAAGAGAGAATGTGCTCTTTTTTAGCCAGACTTCAAAACCTGACCACACACGTAATATCTGCACACATATGTAGAGGGTAATAAAAAAGATGATAACGATTAGAAGGCCAATAGTGCAACAGATACTGTCTCTCGCTCAGAAAAAGATGACGTCACACTGTTCCTTGCACAGTGTAGCAGATATGAAATGGTAAAATGAGCCATTCGCACATTTTAAGTGCTAAGCCTGCAATATTTGCTTTAAGTAAATCTATGGGTAACACTTACAATAAGGTTTTAGTTGTTAAAACCACAATGAACAGCATTTGTTAATCTTAGTTCATGTTAATTTCAACATATAATAATACATTTTAAATTCAAAATTTTTATCTGATAACATTAAAGGTGCATTGCGCGAGAGTCTGAGTTTTCGCAGAACTACGCCCCCTCTGGCGGCAAGCGAAACTGCAACCAGAGGTGTGCACGCTCACGGACCACACGCACACGCACGCTTGCACGAGCTCGAGCTGGTCATAACCCAAGGAGCATCAGCCGCACAAATCTTTTGTTTACAATCATAATGTCTTCAGAGGTAATAAAGTTTTAAATCTGCAAGTAATTTAAAATATGTGAAAGGAAAGGCAATTGAGTAAATAACACACTTATGTGTGAGGGAAAAAATGGGGGTAGTAGAAAACTTAGTTTTTTATTCCCATCTATCTCCATGTTGAACTGTGTTATGTGTTTACTGTATCCACTTATGACTATTATTATGGAAACACGTTCATGAACAATATAAGTTATAACTTTGTAAAAGCTCAAAATTGTAATCATGATACCATACCATACACAGTCGGTCAACAAAGTACACCCAAATGTCTCAAGGTAATAAACAATCAAGTGGCACTATGACGTTACCATAAAAGCCAAACAGGCTAATCCGCCGAAGATTTGCGGGGGTTTAGCCTGTTTTATTGATCAGCTAAGTAGCATATTCCAATAGCAATACATCGTAATTAAGCAGTAATTTGCTCAAAATTTGTGTCTAAGTATCTAACTTATATATCAGCATTTTATATCACAATCATTCTGAACCTGATCACTGACAATGGTAAGTTAGTAAAACCTATTCCGATTGTACATTTATCTAGCTTACGCTAAAGCATTACACATTTTATGGATCGTCATTTATTGTCATTATTGGCCGTATCAGACATTAGAGAATGGGATATATCTTACCTTTTTATCAAGAAAAAAGCCAACTGAGGATCCCGTTTGAGCCCTAGAGCAGACCGGAGATCTCTCCATTTGTTGAAAGCCTTCCCTATGTTTACTCTCGTCTTACCCCGACGCCTGTCTGACTCCAATTTGGACCTTTTGGTTGCACTAGACAAAAGTTCTCTTTTTTTTTTTATCTTACGTGGAGTTTGCGTTGGTGTTTGAAATGAACTACAAGCCGGTCTCTTAGAATCCATTTTCTACGGAGAATGGCGGCGTCGGCGCATACACAAACCTGCCAGACATATGAGCGTGCCGTGAACGCGCATGACGTCACGCCCAGTCTCAGATTCCGACCCGAATCCCTGTTATTTATTTTACTGTACAGGATTATAGAGGCAATCGCAGTGATCAGAGAAGGGCTCAGTCAGCCCATCAGGCAATTGTTTAAGCATGTATGGGTTAGAAAACGGGTATTTTTAACATGAAAAGTTGCGCAATGCACCTTTAACGCTCAACAATAATTGTATTTTGTATGAACTAACATTAACAAAGATTATTAAATTCTGTAAAAATATATTTCTCATTAGTTCAGGTTGAATAAAGCATTTACTAATGTTAACAAATGGGACATTACTGTAAAGTGTTACCAATCTAGAAACAACAACAACAAAGTGGTCTCATCTTGTGTCTAGTGTAAAGAGTGCATGATCACAGTGTTTGTCTCTGTGATTGTGGAAGTGCTGTTTTGTTGCATTCCTGTTTTCTTTCATCATCCTTTCCATATGAACTAAAGCACAGCATATTCCAAATTCCAAAGATGATAGTATGAAACTAATAAAAACACGTTTCAGCCCAAAATCAAAAGAGAAAACCAATGAAACATATTTGAAAATGAAACATATTTTAGGACAATTAATATTTTCCCCCCACTATTATGTTATTTTTTTATTATAATAATTTAGTTTAGAAATTTTGTTCAATAATTCACATTATTCATAATGGTTATTCTCATTACCATAATACAGTAATGTTTTACATTATTACAGTAAAATAAAGATCCAAAAAGTCAAAACAATGAAGAACTTGTCTAAAAAAAACAACAACACAAACCATTTTACCGATATAATCTAAATTTAGATCCGCCTGCTCCTGTTGACTCATTCACACACGTCGCTCTCACATTGGGCTGGTATCTAATCTCACAGGTTTGTTATGCTCAAGGTCAAGGTTTACACATTACACATTTTATGTGTTTGTGCACTTGCCAGGATTCCCAGTTCAAACTCACGAGCTCATTTAAAGAGCTGTTTAATCACAGTTTTGTATTACAGACATGCCAAAACACCAGGGCTGTATTCTTTTATGTATGTAGTCATGTGTTATACTGTAGTAATGGCTAACTCATACTGTTCCACTGGGTGGTCAGACTGGTCACTGGTCCCTCTCATTCTCCACATGACAGTCGACCGAAGTAGACGTCTTTGACAGTTTTTTTCCAAGAAGTCAAGTTCAGGAAACACTGATGTTGACTGTATGCATCCTGTCCTGCTCAGGAGGAAGAGGAAGTATCTCTCACTCATTCCACTGCGGCTCCCACCATCTATAAGCTCTTTTTTTAACTGCTCTCGAACAGTGTCTAGAGCGGAGTTATAGATAAGCGACTTTTATGGGTTCGGTTGGAGATATGCTTTTGTCAGTTATGGTAAACAGACCTTGAATGGTGAGTATTTAAGCTATACTTTTTGAGACAAAAGTAAACTTGTGTGTCTGTCTGTGTGGACCAGTGTCCCCACAAAGGCAGTACAATATTAACGTAATATGCTTATTGAACATACTCAAAAATGTCTTCATAAAAATGCAGAACGTTTTTTGTGTGAGGGTTTAGTTAAATGTGTGTATTTGTAAGTATTCCATATACCTTCTGGTGTTACTTTTCATAACATACTCTTAGTACCTGACTGTCTGTACAGTAGAGAGGCGTACAGAAGCACTAAGAGAGTCTATCTGGGGAATACAGGGTAATTTAGAGGAAATCGGCCTCCCCCGATTGTTTACAGAAAAGGCTCAAAACAAGCATTAGTTTTTCCAGGGAAGCTGTGCCTTCCTGTTCGAGAGAGTAAACCTCTCAGGATGCTTCAAACACGCATCATTCAGGAGTATCAGTTTGATTGTGTTGTTGTTTCTTATATGGGACAGTAAACAAGGGTATTTGTAAGAACATGAACCCGTTTCCTCTGCACACTTTGAATTCACTTTTAAATAGGTGTACTGGAAGTGGAGAGTTGTTGAGGTCACACGAATCTGATTCAGTAAATCAGTCAGTTTAATTGCATGATTTGTAAATCATTCACACTTGTGCTGTTCTCCAGTCACCTGACCACGGTGGACCAGTCTTACGTAATGCCACACCTACCCTCAACAAACTGCATGATTTGAGCTATGCTTCAAGTTTAACAGCAATAGTGATGCATCCCACCATCAAAAACACCATCAATGGAATTAAACTGGTTATATGCAATGGTCTGACTTTAGAAAATAAAGTCTCTAATAAATAAGTCTTGAGTAGGGAGCCTCCAAATTCATGCACCGAATTTGACAATGTACACAAAGTTGCTTTCAGAGTTGTGCGCAACATTAAGTTGTTCCCTGATTTTTCTTGTTGGTTTTTCTTCATTTTTTCACTCTTTTGACCATATTTGAAAAAAATATATATATATATTTGAGCTCTTTAGTGTTGATTTCCGACTGCTAGTAGTCCCTTGAGAAAAGCCTGTGATACAATCTGATTAAGAATAAACTGAGATTTATTGGTTTGGAGACGCCACAGGAGGTAGATACGCCATGAATGCGCTCTGGCTTGGGGCATCAGCTGGCAGGAGTGTTATTGAATGCTACAGGAGCTGGACTTGTGCTGGTTAACATAATGGCGCGTTAGCTTTATCTTCGGTCCTGAATAGCCTTTCCCTCAAGGGAACACTAACCTTGTGCTGGTTGGCAGTTGAGTCTCATTGAACCAGGACCTCTTGCCACCCCTCCATATGCTGTTGGGCGTGGGGTCATTCCCCGCCCCCGTCCCATACACACTCACAGTGACTATCTAGGATGATGATGATGCCACTGCCAAGACTAAGATGCCAAGCTGCATCTGTCATGTGTCTCTTTGATCTGGTTCTGAGCGTGTGTGATGAACGCTCAGGGCTGTCCAGTTATCTGCTGATTCAGGTTGGTCACCACAGGCCTCCCAACGCCCATTGCAGGCTTTTGTTCAGCTCTTATCAAGCGAACGTAACTCCTTTTCATTATGAAAATGGGACACATTCCTTAGTGGAAAAACACGTCTCTTTGTTACTGTTGCTTTCTCTTCTTAATTGCGACCCATTTGATTTGTGAACACACTGCATGTATTTGAGAGTTTTGTGGTTGATAAGTGAGCTGTGTTGTGTATGTTTAGGGTATGGAAGTGGAGCGAACCATGACCAGCGAGCTTCAAAGACTAAAACAGGAAATGAGAGAAAGGGGGCATGCCAGACCCCAGGATGAAGAAATCATCAATGCTCTTAGAGAACAGGTGAGAAACGGTTCCATGCCTGCACACTCAGATATCTGTATGGCATTATATATGATAAAAATATACTCCAAAAATAGTCCAGCACTGATTCTGCAGTTTTTAATGCTTGTTTATTAAATATTATATAACAGTTCATTCCGAACCTCAGATTTGATTGGCTGAGAGACGTTTAAAGAGTGCTTTCACTGCTGTGTCACTCTAGACCATGTGTGCAATTCTTTGGAGGGGAATCATTCAAGGATTATAGTAACATGCAAACTCCTGAACCACATGATAAAGTGACAGCATCTTTAGCGTGAATGATTGTAGTATTTACTGACTTTAAAGTTTAGAAAGTTGTGATAAATGTTTATGTGTGTGTGTGTGTATGTTCAGGTAGCGCGGCTCACGCAACGGGAGCAAACACTTGAACAGCGCTTGAAGATGACTTGTCACGAGAATGAGGAACTTAAAGACAGTGTGTCCTCACTGCACAAACGCCTGGATTTACAGGAACAACAGAGTCACACACACATACAACAGGTTCGGTCACACACACAACACACACACACACTCACAGACAGACTATGCTCAATCGAGCAGAATGCTTAATGGTAAATGATAAGTCGGGAAACTGTTGCCTGTAGGATGGTCTAGGATTTCTGTCTTAAAATTTCAGTACAGTTATTATAATAGATAAGTGTTTTTACATGATCCAGAGATGACAAACATTCTCAAATGCTGATGTTCTGCCATTGTGTTAGTACAAGATGTCTGTGTGTGCACCAGAGGGAGAAATCAACCAGGGCTCAGGGCAAAAATCACACCAAAAGTGGCAAAATGTTTGTTTTATACACTTGTATAAGCCCTTGTAAATGTAAAAAAAAATGCACATTTCTGGGTCAAATGTCGGCTCTTTCTAGAAGATAGCATGCACACATTTGTACATAGCCTACATGAGTAATAATACATGTTTTCCCTGTGTCTCAGCTGGCAGAGGCCTGGCGAGACGTGGATGGGGCTCGTTCCTGGGCACATGAGCTGCAGTCTCAGGTTGAGGCGCTGCAAGAGGAGGTGGCCCTCCAGGAGAAAAGTCACAATGACACTTCTTTACTGTCTGAGCTGGAAAACAATCTGGACACCGCAGACTGGAGCCTGGACAAAGAACAGGTGATACACTGAACTGTTCTCACTGTAACCTGATAATGCCAGATTGCACCACACTCTACTTTCAAATAAATGTGTTACTGGATATTTTTCGTGGGCCTGGTTAAAATGAATACACGTACAAGGGACAGTGTAACATTTCTATGGTCATCTTTTGACCAAATTTAATCAGATTTTAATTAGTCCAACAGGGTAACAGCTATTCCATGTAGGTGATCATAAAAGCGAGTAGTCACACGAGAATAGCCTAATCAAAGGTCGTCAATCTCATCTACCTACCCTTGCCCAGCAGGTCTCTCGGGAGGTGCACTACATCCTGGAAGTGCTTCAACCTGTGGCCGACAGAACAGAGGCTGAGCAGAACTCAGATGACAGCCTGCAGGGCATGCTGGGACAATTGAAACATGCAGCACAATGGATAGCACAGAGCGAGACACTACAGGTAAAGTTGTTTTGGAGCACACAATGACACAAGCGTAACAGAAGCTGACATGTGATCTGCTGCATTTAACATATCTTCCCTGGAGTATTTTGACATCTCGTACAGTGTCACATTTCAACAACAATAATTCACATTCACAAGCATATACTGTAGTAGTGGCCAAAAGTGATGTCCGGAGGTGATATTTGTTTTTAACGACCTTACAAGTTCGAGTAAACCAACCAAAAATATTTTATATATTTTAAATACGAGGGAAGAACGAAACGCTAAACTTGGTTAAAAGGTATTCAAGTAAGCAATAAGGGATGAGAGGCTGTGCTGTATCAGGAATAAGTCACGGCTGAATGGAGTTGTTAGGCTCGACGCCAAGCGGAGTCACAGAATCACAGAATGTGACCTTTTGCAACTGACAGATGACTAGGGCACTGGAAAACCCCTTAACAGTTAACAAGATATCGCAGTGGACATTTAAACAGATTTTTTTATTATGAATATAGGACTGACTTGAAGGAAAATGCTATGTCTAAATGTAAATGCAGGTACACTCACTTACTCGATCTCTCACAATACTCTACTCTATAAGCTTCAATGAACAACATCAATGAGAATATAATATAGCATATGTTTACGTTGCTAAGATGGTTGCTAGGGGTGTTGTGTAGTGATACATAGAATCGTTGGGTGAAGCGGTCCCGTGTTTTATCGTGAATAAAAAATCTGAATCAAGGATTGGAACTATAACCGTTTTTTTTTTTTTTTTTTTTTTTTTTTATAATATTTGAATAAAGGGTTAAGATGTCAAGTTTCCTTGGCCTGAAAATCACTTTTGGCCACTGCTCTATATCTTCAAGTATAGCTTCATTCAGACCATATCAGTTATCTTTTATTTGTCCTCATGGCTTATAAAAGTTTTGACATCGGGTGAATCTTACGTAACCTGTCAAGAACCTTCCCGGATCATATTCCTTTCATATTATAAGGGGGAAAAATAACAAGTGAAGCAGTTTGGACCCTGGTGTTTTTGGATTGGGATTTTCTATCCAATGCAAAACAAAATAAATATCTTTTTTTTTTTTAATCTAATTCTAACTGTAATTAGATTTTTTTTTTAAATATTATATATTTATTTATATTATATATTATAATACTAAAAATGTATCTCATTAATGATCTATTAATAATTAATTCAGCATCAGTATGAAGAGAATTACTAAAAATCTAACTCAAATATTTGACAGAAAATGAACTAGTTTATGAAAATAATGCTAAAAATATTATGGTAATATAAAACATGCAACAAATTTCTTTCTTTCTTTATTTTTTTCTTTTCTTTTTAATTATTTGGAGGTAAAATGTCACCTGGACCTGTTTGTGTGAGATTTGCCCATTATGAATGGAGAAGGGATCAGAATATATATTATGTACTGTTAATTTGCATCAGTAATTGCTGTGCAATGTTATTAATGGACAAAAAGTTTGAATATTAAACATTCTTTCCACTATGCTATTGATGCATTATATTGCTAGTTTATGTCAGCTGACATTGGTTGAGTGTTGGTGTAAGCATTGAAGTGGGAATTGTGTCCAGTTTTTTGCTCAGGTTGGGGTGTGTTCAGTAAGGATCAACGAAGCCACAGATGTAGCCAGGGGTAGAGACTGAGAGAGAGAGAATGAGGGAGAGATTGAACAGAGGGCTGTTTATGTCTGTTACATGATACTGATGCTGAAGAGAGATACACCCTGCCTGGCCTAACAAAGGCGACGCTTCACAAATTCTCCCAGGCTAACCTCCATGCAGTGCTTAACGCTCCTGCATCATTTGTGTCTGCAGGAGATGAGGAAGCCCATTGTGGGACCGGTGAGCGATCCTTGTGAGAATGTCATCCGGATACAGGAGCTTCAGGATCAGGTAACGTCTATCCAAGCATTCAAGCTTTCAGCCACAACCAATAACAGCCCAATACCACTGTCACTGACCTGGGGTCAGTTTCTTAAAAATGGCTCCATTCTTTGGAGGGCCTGAGGAATGTGTTTTCTTTTTTTCTTTTCCTGCTGGGATTCTCAGCTGAATTAAGACATTTAACAAATGCAGTCAATTGGTGAATGTGTTGCGAGTCTCCAATAGATATGCTTTTAGGAAGAGAAGAATATTACATGGCAAGACATGTAAAACTGGTCCTCCCTCACTGACTCTTATTTGGGCCTTTCACACTTTAATTGGCTAAAGGTAAAATGTGTCATTTCTGGCAAAAATTATCAGTTGCATAATTAATAGTTGTTAAACACCCCATCTAAATGACATGCTTCACCTTTAAACTCACCATTTACATAATCCTGGCTTATCTTGTTCTATGTTTTACACCGTTCATACTTTGCCCTAGGGTTAACATCTGTCCTGGGTCAGCAGTTTTCAAGTTTTGGGTTAGCATTTTTTATTTGCATATTTACAGTGGAGAGAATAATTATTTGAACCCCTGATGATTTTGTAAGTTTGCCCACTTACAAAGAAATGAAGGGTCTATAATTTTGATGGTATATTTTAACGGATAGAGACAGAATATCAACCAAAAAATCCAGAAAAAAACACATTATATGAAGGTTATAAATTGACTAGCATTTGATCGAGTGAAATGAGTATTTGATCCCCTACCAACCAGCAAGAATTCTGCCTCCCACAGTTTGGTTATGTGCTCATGTGGAACACAGATTAGCCCAGTCACTTTAAGAAAGTACTCCTCATGTCAGCAAATACTGAAAAAAAATTGCATATACTGCAAAATGTAATGCGATATATTACATAATACATTTTCAAACATGGGAAACTAGTGCTTATATTTTTATATATACTGCAATATATGCATTATATATTAATGAATATAAAATATTTATAAATGAAGACAAAAATAGGATTACATGTAATATTCACAAGGTTTTATTCTTTATTGTGTACATATATTGCACATGCATGTTCCCATATACATGTGAATGTAATGTATGTTTACACACATACACACACACATTCACGGAATGAGTTACAATAGATTTCTAGTTCCCAGCATGCTTTGCTTCTGACTGCCTTCTGAAAGGAGAGCAAATGTTAAATCTAAGTGTTATTTAATGTGTTTTGCTCAATATTAATATAGGGGGAGATCTGTTAGTGTTTAATGCTCTATTATTTTGGAAAAGTTTCTGGTATGTGTGAGTTTTTGGGGTTATTGTGCCAAAGACCATTACAACTATAATTACTATATTTAATAGAAATGGCTGTGCACTCCTCAGCACAGTGATAGTATTTTGGTTAAATACTTTAATACATGCAGGTGTGCTTGAGCTTTTGATAACTAGCTTGAAAATATGAAACATTTATAATGTAAAAAAATAAAAATTTGTTTGCATGAGTAAATATATCTGCAATATATTACACATGCAGTGCCATATCTGATCACATATACATCTATATATCATGTAGTGTATTACTGAATATAAAATTACATACATTATGATATATTAGTAAATATATTGTCACATATTTTTCAATATATGAAAAGCGGCAATTCCTTATGTATTATTCAATATATTGTAATATATTAACACAATATATTATTCTGTATATTTAAAAAAATATATGGTTAAACCATTTAATATTGATCATTCATATATGGGAAATAAATTTGTACTTATTTCACTCACTGAAATGCAAATCAATTTATGACCTATATATGTGTTTTTTCTGGATTTTTTGTTTGATATTCTGTCTCTATCCATTAAAACAAACCTACCATCAAAAAAATGTACCCTTAATTTCTTTGTAAGTGGGCAAACTTACAAAATCAGCAGGGGATCAAATAATTATTTTCCCCACTGTACAAGGTTATCAACATTGATTGGACATATTTTTAACAGATGCTGAAAAAAACACAATGTGTGAAAGTTTCTGCAACTGAAAGCTCATCAATATTTCACGAGGCACACTCACAGTTTAAGAGCACTTGTCTGTTTCTAAACAACTCGCTGTCAAAACAGTTTTTCCCATCTGTACACTACCAGGACAAATATTTAAAATTTGTCTCATTACTTTAAAAACATGTTGATCATTGAGCTTAAGCTTAAATGCTTGGAATTAGTTTTGCTCCATGTTCTCTTAGAGACATTAAGGTCGTTATTAGTTGCATTAGACAGACATTTGCAAAACATATTAACCATAATTTGTTGGCACCCTCTCCAGAATGAGCGTCTGATAGCAGAAAACACTAAGCTCAAGCTGCGACTCGTGGACGAGGAAGTAGTTCAGCAGGCCATGAAGGACAGAGACGATGCCATCGCAAAGTAAATATTAAACACTTACTTGGTACTATGATTCCTTAAATGAGAAAGAAAATATACATAAGATAATTATAATTTATTGTAGAAAGGTGTCATTTTTAAGAAAGTGTTGGTTTCCTCTCATGCAGGAAGACAGCGATGGAAGCAGAGCTGCTGAGGACTAAGCATGATATGATGTGTTTAAACAACCAACTCCTGGAAGCCATTCAGCGTAAACTAGAGCTGTCGCAGGAGCTGGAGGCCTGGCAGGTAGAAAACTGTAGTTTGATCACAACAGTGGATTTATAAAAGTCCTCACTTATGGATTTTCAATTGTTAGGATTATGTTTCCGATGCCGTTCAGTGGTCGTGCTCTGTCACCCCCTGCTGTTCACAGTGGAAGCATGCAGCTGTTTAATCTGCCATCATGGAACTGCGTTTGAGATTAAATTAATTGCTATCAACTAGCACATAGACACAAATTAAAATAATTATGAGCAAAAGAATAAAAATCATATTTTTATTGACGTGTACCCCTCAGGACGATATCCAGATTATCATCAATCAGCAGCTGAGGAGCCAACAGCAGACAGAACAGCAGCAACTGCCCCAGAGGAGATCGACGGGGCGTCTTTCTTTCCTGCGTAAGTCCAGACGGCCCTCTTCTTCCCCCTCGGTCGTGTCAGAGATCAGCCCAGAGCAGAACCTGTCCCACTGGAGAGACTGGCTCAGACTGAGCAAATGAACCGGCTGCTCTGCCTCAGACACTTATGATCAATGCCAAAAACACATTCTAACCATGTTAGAAAACAATGAAAAAAACCAACATTTTCTTGGAGAAAAGACCTGCTTTCACATGTGCAAAAACACGTGGTCACATGTGGAACACACACTTTGCACATGTGAAATCCATGTGATGGTATACTCATGTGGTTTTTCAGTAAGGGTTGGCTGAATCTCACAAAAATGCATTTCTCCCCAAACTCAAAAAAAAAAAAAAGAAGTAATATTTTGTATGAAGATAATGCTTTTTTTGTTGTTTTGTTTTTTGCATTGACAAATTTTGACAATCAAGCACATTTCCCTCTCAAAATTCTCATAAATGTAATGCATCCAGATGTTTTACCTATTATTTCATTATTTTAATTACCAGTTTTGTCATACGTGGCCATGATTTTACTCTCTCAGTAAAAATTAATGAAATATAAATATTTGTAATATTTTTTTTTATTAAAGAATAAGTGAAACAGATATACTGTGATATAAATATTTTACGATTTCAAAATCCTTGTATTTTTGCATTACAGTAAAAAGAATGAGATATTTTGTTGAGGTAATGGAATGTGCTATGGTTGTAATCTTATTGTTCCTAAAATTTCAATTTTTTAGTATTTTTTTTTTTTTTTTTTTAATCCTTATGCAAAATAGGATTTCTTTTTTCTTTCTATTGACTTTGGAGTGAAATTTGCTTTTAAAGGTTTTTGTGATATTTAATTGTATATTATGAGTATTTATAACTACTTTACAGTCATATGATTTTGTAGAAATTGTGTTTATTTAAATGGTACTATTAATTTACATGGTAATTGTTTGCTGCTGTCAAATCCTAAATGTAAGTGATGAGAGAATCAATACAATGACATCATGCTGGTCATGATCTTGTTGATTTGAATGGCATTTCACATAATACTATTATGATATAATAACATTACACAGAAAGAAACATTTACCTGAACTGCAAGTATGTGGGCATGAAAGTATGTTTCAGTAGACTATAGTGAAATACTCAAAATGGTGCTTAAGATTTCAAAAACTGACATTGTTCAATGCAATGATGCTCTGTATCATATGAAGGATCTGTAGCGCTCAAACTTGTGCCATTGTAATGATTTAAAGCCTGTTCACACCAAGAACGATAACCATAAAGATAACTCGATTAGCATTCACACCAGCACACCACTTAGTTCTGTTTATTTTATGCACACGTCTGTCGCTTTAAATGCTCAAGCTCTTTAAAGCAGGATTGGCTATTTTTATTGTTCATCAGCTGGAAATCGTTCTGAAAGGGATTCCAACGATATAATTTCTCTGTGTAATTTCTCGACTTTTAGAACCATATCTTTATTGTTATAGTTATCGTCCTTGGTGTGATCGGCACTTATAATGATCCGATGGCCTTTGTGCTCTGGCACAGTTCTTCTGCTAGAAGTGTGTTATCATTAATGCAGTTTTTAAAGCTAGTTTTGTATGCAATTTATATATTTTTTTCAATGTGACAGATTTGTACAATTAAATGTTTTTTATTATGAACAGTCTTCAGAATATTTATTGAGAAATGCATTTACACTCCAGGCATGTGTGTTTTCCGTTGTAAAAATCATTAGTTATTAACTTAATAAGCCCGTTACACGACACCGTTTTAACTGAGAACAGAAAACTTTTCATTCTCTCTTTTAATGGTGTTTAATGGTTTTCATTTACACCACAACAGCGTTTTGGTGGCCTGAGAACACAAACTTTGAAATAGGTTTTTTTGTGTGCCCGTTTCGTCACTGGTAATACAGTGCAATACATTATTATAGGAATAAAGCTATACATTGAACAAACTTTTATACAAGGAACAATGAAACAACCCCAGATAATGAATGTTCACTAATACAACATCACATTGCCCAGGCACAAAAGCACATTAACACAGTCATGTCATCACATTTCTTCAGGGAATGAGCCAAGCATATCAGAAAGAAACAAAACAAAAGAGATGAAAAAAATCACAACAAATTAGTCATTCAGTAAGACAGATTGCACTGCGCTCAAAGTCATCTTGTTTTCCCAGGTAAAGGAGGATATACATTGATTGATTGAAAGGGTTTTAATCGTGGTGGTAAAAAAAAAAACGGGTAAAAAACTAGGATTGAGACAAACAGAGAAAGTGCTCCCTTCTTCACAAATGTATTCTTACAGCCAAAGTAAAAGAAAGACTTCATACCTCTTCAAATCCAGATGAATTATTATAAGGACACCATTCACTTTTTTTGTATTATTTTATATCCTGAAAAACTTCCAAACTAACCTGATAATACAATCTCATATGGAATCACTAATGTAAAGCAAAATGTATTCTGCATATAGAAACATGCAATGTTCAATACACCCTCGCTCTTGCTTGTAACAGCTTGACTGGTTTTATTGCAAAAAAAGGGGGGTGAAGCAATGGGTATCCTTGATGTCATGAGAAATGATTAATATCTGTCGAGTCTAAAAGAAATTTCGAACTATATAGTGAGGAATAAAAAGTTTTGCAAATACTTTTAATTTGTTTCAGGTTGCTTGTTTGTTTAGAGTCTTCTATCTTTTACAGGAATAAGAAGCACCTACTTTTCAGCCGGTGAACCAAAAGCTATTTGATTTGTATAAGAGATTAAGCATCTCCTTTAAGATATTTGAAGGCCAAAAAAAAAAAAAAAAAAAAAAAAAAAAGGAATAATAGGTTTAAAACCATGTCTGTGGGCATAAATTATTTGTAAAGCAGATAACAGATTCTTAAAGATGAGAATCTGGTTAAATGTTACATTAAATGATTGACACTGGAAATACAGAAGAGACTGGAAATCCTCCCAAAGTGTATTAAAAAGAGTTCAGTAAATATTTATTTCATCTTTGTGTTTGAGTTCGTCATTTTGGATTTAAATGATAGAAATCTGTCTCAAACAGAGCATAAACAAGCAAAATGTGTTTTATATGAGCAATTTGTTTGAACATAAAAGCTCAAATAGTTTTAGTAACTTTCCTGAATTAACCATGTTTTTAACAAACTGAAAGGTTCACTTGCAGTCATGGTCACTTGTGGCCTCCTACTGGCTGAATGATGCAGGTTGCACTGAAGTCAGTCTGTTCGCAATGTTCCAAATGCTGATAGTAGTGAATTTACTGAATGTATGTGCACATTCTTTATTAATCATATGCCAAATATGCTGAAAACAGCTCCCTTAATGTCTCGTCACATTGACAATTATTAATTAGATAGTCATTATTCACCTAAATTATACACCTTTCAATTAAAAGGTCCGAAAATAAGCAAAAGTATAATAGTTTGCAATGATGATTAATTGTTTGGAGTGTTTCCGGTATGGTTTGTATCAACCAAAAGAGGTACAAGAAAGTGCAACCTGTGAACCGGCATCAGGCACAAGTGTATTCTTTACCGCTGTAATTGTTTTGCAGTCACCATAATGGTGATCAGTGTTCCATTAGCTTGGGATCTTAGACCTTCTGTATTCATATTTAAAATTTTCATCTAGTCAAAAAAAAAAAAAAAACCTTTGTAAAAATGATGTTACCTAGAATATGAAATTGTTTAGTCAACCTATTCTTTGCATGAATGTGAAGATTGTATTTTAGCATTAAGCATGAACATTTACCTATTACTTATCTCAAGATCATAATTGTTAGCAGATGGATCTTTCACAATAGTGAAGCAACTGCTGAGATTCATCTTTGAAAGAAGATGTGACATCATCTTATAAGCATCACCCAATGATGCACAGACATCAATACTTGACACACACAACATGATGTTATATTAACAAAGTTCGGGAGGAACACGTTCAAATTATCTATCCAATCAACACGTCTACCCAATCAGCATGAGAGGAGGCCTATATAGAGCGCTTTACATAGAAGGGGAGAATCTCCTCAACCACCACCAGTGTGCAGCTCCACCTGGATGATGCGACGGCAGCCATACTGCGCCGGAACGCCCAACACACACCAGATTATTGTAGAGGAGACAGAGTGATGAAGCCTATCAGTATATATGGGGATGATGAGGAGGCCATGATGGACAGAGGCCACTGGGCAAATTTGGCCAGGATGCCAGCCCAGGGTTAAACTCCTACTCTTTTTCCAAAGGACATCCTGGGTATTTTAATGACCTCAGAGAGTCAGGACTTCGGTTTAACGTCTCATCCGAAGGACGGATTTATATGTTTTTGGTTATAGATAATAATCAAGACAGGAAACAGTGGACAAGATAAAAGACTAAGAACATGAGACACAATCTAAACAGACGTGACATGATCACTAGCTTTCAGTTTTAACATGGTATTGTTATTGTGCCTCAAATAAATGGAACATTTTACATCTTTCAGTCAGCTCTTTTTTATACAGGCCTACCATTGTCTAAAACTGCATACACTCTGATATAATCATCACTGTCACAGTGACAAAAAAAACCAATATTAATATTTAAAATATAACCATTAAATACGGTCTTTTTGCCAATATTAGCTGAATGTGAAACTGAACGTTTCCTCCCGTCAAACACAAGGTTTCTGTGTTTTGAGAAAGAAGCACAGATCTTTCTTTCAATGACTCTGGCGGTTCCTCACCTTCTCCAGTATCGGTCACGTGACCTCAGTTTCAGAGGATCACTGTTGTGAGTTTCCCTGTTTGAACAAAGAGAACTCTGTGAAGTAGATTGAGGCAATTATACAGACAACACTTCAAGTCATTGGGCTTAATAATGAAGTTATTCATTAGGAAACTGGAAATATGAAAACCTGAAAATATTTAACAGTTTTACAAAAGGGAATTATGTTGACAAATTACAGTATGTCATTATATATTTTTTTATTATGACAAATTCCTTATAATGTACATAATTTGAAAGTACCTTTGGAGAAAGTCTGTTAAATGAATCAGTGTAAATGTAAAATGTAATTGTTAAAAGTGTTCTGATCACCTGCTAGTATGCTCTGTAATGTCTGTAATGGGCTATACAAAACCCTTGTGAAAAAGAAGTACACTTTAGCATTCTTTGAAAAAGAGTGCTCATTACAGAACTAATATACTTAAAAATATACTTAAGTGGATCAAAAAAGATCTTAAGATCAACTAACTGCCTTTAAACTTTAATATATTTTTAGTTAATTGCAAATGGCATGCAATTAAGTTTACACATAAGTACTTGTAAGATGTAATTTCATCATTCTTTCTGTCTTTGAAATTGTTACATGTTAGTTTGTTTTTGGACTCTATTCTTTGTTTATTTTGTTGTTTCCCGCCATTCATTTGTTCCCATGGTAACCCTCCTCATTAGTTCTTTTGGTTCAGCTGTGTGTCAGTTATCTTGTCAATCAGTTCCTCCCTGTCACCTGTGTATTTAAGTCTTATGCTGGGTACACACCAAAAGATAATCGGGCTGATTTTGGGCCGATTTCCCCCCTTCCGACAATCCTAGCTATGTCCCGATTATCTTGATTTAACAGATTATTTTATGAGATTTTCCCTTGGTGTGAGGTGTGTTAAGAGTGTCCGAACCTGCTCGGAAGAATCGTAAATATTAAACATGTTTAATATTTACGATCAGAAATCCTGATGTGTGGGGGGAACCCCGAGGACAAACGCGCGCACGTTCTGGAGATTATCACGTGAAACAAAACAATATCCAATCAGAAAGCGAGATGATGGAAGACACGGTCATTCTCTCTCTCACACACACACACACACACACTTGCAGGAAGCTTAATGTTGAGATTAAGTAGGCCTATTCATAAGTGTAAATTTCGAGGAAACAAGCCTTTGTTTTTCATTTTAAGTGCAGAAATTTTACAATACCTAAACACAATATTGAGTTTGAAAAATAAGAAAGCTGCAAAGTGCGTTTCAATCTGTAAACATTTTCAAATTTTTGTTTAACTTTTAAGTTTGTCACTGTTTATGTATATGTCTTTTTATGTTTGTTTATCGGCTTTACTCTTTGTACCCCCTGACTGTAATTGTCATTCTTAAAATCAATAAAAAAAAAGATTAAAAAAAAAAGAAGAAGCTGAGTGTTAAGGGATCAGTGAGGTTCTATAGAGGGATTAAATAACTTTTTCTAAAGAGACAATAAATCCAATAAAGAATAAATAAAGACAATAAAGATTGAATATATTTCTGTATAAAAGGTTATATATAATGGTAGGAATTTTCTGTGAAAATCATTCCAAACACTATCGCAATTTCTTCCTGCATGTTGTCCGTCATGCTTTTTCTGAAGTCTCGCGAGATTTTGCGAGATTTCCTGTGTTCACAGTCGAGACTCTGGTTGAAAATCTTTTTGTGTGTGGTGTGCTGTCTTTGTCACATCATGGCACACCACACACTAAAGGAGCAAAACGCTTAAATCTAGGATTTTTTGTCCTCATGTTTGTGGTCTGTCACATTTTGAAAATCTTATAAGATGTAAAAAATCTTTTGGTGTGTACCCAGCATTAGTCTTGTACTGTCTAGTTGTCTGTCTTCATCTTTGTTGGATGGTTGTTTTTGAGTTTCTCTTCCTGTTCCTTGTGGGTTTTGATTGAAAGACTATTTCCTGGAATCATCCTTTGTCGTGTGCTTCATTGACACAGCCATTCCGTAACAGAAATATGGTTAGCTTTACTGCCAAAGCATTTATTGTAAAATAAAATCTACTTTTTTATTTGCAATTGTATTTTGTGCCAGTGCTGAGGGAAGGAGATCAGGACGTGACCGTGAGCCAACAGCTTGGATATGTTGTGGGCAAGTGCACTACCATCTGAGCCAACAGCCCAACAGTTTAATGACATTTCTATTGAAACTTGTATGTCATGTATTTAAATACATTTGTAATTACACGTTTGTAATGATGAAGTTAAAATGTAGTACATTTAAAATATATTAACTCTAAATATAATATCAAATAACAGTCAAGTGCTTTATATGTGGAGTATGTTAGTCAACACACAAAAGATTATTAAAACAATGATTTAAAATGTATTTGAAAGTAAAACTTTTAATTTGGCATTATTACAAAGTGCACTTTAAAAAAAAAGGCAATTAGTAGTCTGAAATCTCATGTAAACTAAACTAAACTAAACTAAACTAAACTAAACTAAACTAAACTAAACTAAACTAAACTAAACTAAACTAAAGTTGACTTGGTAATAAGTATTTGATAAAAAAAAAAAGTATTTGGTTTAAATATTTCTGCCTGTGAACTTTAACGTTTGTTATGTTTTGTGTTAAAAAATTATAACCTCTCCAAGTCAAAATTTTCTAGTGACTGGTCACATCTAAATTTTTTAATTGGCCCAAGTGCAATTCTTGTCCATGTCCAATTCAATTAATGACCATGTTTACACGCAAGTTATGGTTAAAGGGATAGTTCACCCAGAAATGAAAATTAGTCCATGCTTTACTCACCCTGAAGTCATCCTATGTGTATATGACCTATGGGTATATAATATGAGTTATATTCAAAAATGTCCTGGCTCTTCCAAAGTTGATAATGGGAGTAAATGGCTGTATGTCTTTGGAAGTCCATCAAAGTGCATCTATTCATGGTAAAAGTGCTCCATACGTCTCCAGGGGGTTCATAAAGGCCTTCTGAAGTGAAGCGATGCGTTCGTGTAAGAAAAATATATATTGAGAATGGACATTAAAATGCACTTTTCAAACTTGGTTGTAATTCAAAGTTTGGTCTTGTTTTAAAGAAAACACTCAGCAGATTATTGCTGAAGTGAAAGCAACTAAAAACATTAAAGTATGACAAAGTTATGGAAGTTTAAATTAACAGTAAATCAAATATACAGTACTTAATAATTTTTCTTTTATATAAAATATATATTTTACAAAATATTTTTTTTGTCTAAAATTACTATAAAATCAAAGCCATATATCTAACCAAGTTGTGTTTCAAATTTGAAGTTGATATCACATAAATGTAAGTTCCCATGAAATTTTGTTTAGGCGTAATACCAAAAATAGCCACCGGGTGACATACCTTCCCTTGAATTTAATTGTATGCATTCTGCAGTAACAAATTAATACATTCCTGTCCAAATATCACTTCTGTCACAAAAGATGGAACCTTGAGACTCAGACCTTTCTGACAATATGTGTTTTGTCAAGATTAAAAAAGGTTTTGATCATAAATTATGAAACATGATGATGCCCAAAAGGGGAGGAGCCAGATATTTTTTTTAGAGTACCGTTTCTATGGTAATGCAACGTCCAATTTCAAAACAGTTTTCACAGGATGAATTCTGAGTTCGTAAGCTTTCAAATGATACCTAATTTATGATAACTACTAAAGTACTAAAACTACTATATTATACTTTTTAGAGGATAATATTATTTTATTATTTTTTATTGACAAATACTAGATTATATGTTTTATCATGAACTTTTATCATGAAAACCAAAGTTTCAATTATTAAAAGTGTGTGACAAACGTCAAAACTCCTGTAATGATGTAGATTTTTTTAAGGTGCACTCTTGTCATAAATTCATCTATTACTGTTCCTACATAATTTGTAACAAAAAAAACAGTGCTAAAATATCTATTTAGGAGTCTTAGACCTTTCCAACGATATATAGTTTGTCATGATTAGATTAGGATTTAATTGTAATATGGTGAAGTAAACATAGGCGCCCCGCTAGCGGTGATGGTGACAGTCAAGGGGTTTAAGCCTTAATTCCACAAAAAGACGTCCACGTGCTTCACAGCTGTTGAATGACCCTGCAGTCAGCATATTTCCAAATTAAAGAAATACTACCGTTTGTTTAATCATGTTAGTAACTCAGCAAGTAATTTATTAAAATCATTAATTCTCATTCATTTCTACACACAGCATGGCATAGTGATTTGCAAAATGTAGACCATTAGACTTTCACAGTGCTTTCAGACATGGAATAATGAAAAACACACTACAGTTAGTATGCTTTCCGCTGTCTGTAGCATAAATAGATGTGCGTGTGTGTGCGTGTGTGTGTTCATAGACATTAGTTTGCCATGTATCTTCACAAATCTTGCTTTTTGTATAGTTCATACACTAATAAGTAGACTGTGCCATCCATATAGCAATTAATTATTAAATTAACATCGGGGGGAAGAACCCCTATTAATGGTATTAACGTTATGAATGTAGGTAATTTTAGCCTGCATGCTGGTCTTAACTGAGCTGACACTGATCCTGTGTTTATAGAAACAGGTGACTTACCCTGGTAAAGTGATATGCTTGATGTATGCGTCATTCATATGAGTCCCTGTTCAATATTTCAAGTTGCCGCAGTTCAAAGCTGCTAAAACTGGATCTCAATCAAGTATTTAATTTAATTACAATTAATGCTGCATGGGCAACGATTAATCGCGAAAGGTTTGTGTTTACATAATATATGTGTGTACTGTGTATAATTATTTTGTATATATAAATACAAACACATGCATGTATATAATGTGTTATTTATATATACAATATTTATGTATGATATAAATTATGTATAAATATGTATACAGTGAATACATGCAAATATTTTTTTTTAATATATACATGCGATTAATAGTTGCCCAGCACTAATTACAATACATCACTCAACAGAATTAATAAAGATGGTTTCTAAGTATTCTGTATCCATTTTTATGCGTTTTTATTTTAATTTTTTTATAATGAAGATAACTTCAGCTAGATAATTAACCTCTGACAAGTGTATTGGTTTAACGACTGCCGTTGTATTCTGTCTCTTACTTGCCACCATCTGCCACCTACACTTGTAAGGTGATCTGTTGATGATTTCATGGTGTGTATTTGGCTTTGTTGCTAACTGGAGGTAACATGGCCCTGTGGCTCGAGTTTCAGGTTTTCTCAAGTCATCATGATTATAAAGGAACAGACACTGAGATGAATTCAAGCATCCATACTACAATATTCAAAATTCATCATGGGTTGATGTATTTATTTATTGTTGTACTGGAACAGAAAGGTACAATGTTAATGCTCCTCATCAACAATACACTATACAGCCGCTTACACAGATTACAAACTTTGGACAAAAATGACCGTGCTCAGATCCTCGGCTGTTCTTTCGGCCTCAATGCTCAAATAGTCACACTCTCACCCATTCCAGCCCTCCTCCCACAGTTCTGGGTCACGATAGCCCACTTAAACGATCCTAGAGCCAGTTTTTAGTTCAGTTTAGTTATTTTAATTTGTCTAATACAAATTGAAGTGGCAGCAAGTGTTTATCAAACAATGATACATGTAAAAGAGTATCTGCTTCTACAGCTTGATGAAAAACATTGTATAAATAATAAAGAAATGCACATTACAATTCGAATCATATAAAGATTACAACATGCAGCATACTCATTAAAACATGGACAATGACAAGTTTAAATTCTCCAACATAGTAAACACACAGTCAACTTGTCTGTGCCAAAAATCTTAGTGCAACTAGTCCTACAAAACTAAAAGAAATGGCCAATAAATAAAAAGTCAGCTTTATACACCTCAGGTAACTGAAAATCATGCTTTGTTGAGAATTCGGTCGAGAGGAACAGTCCGAGTTTACCTTTTCATAGCAATTACCAAAGGTCATTTTCACACGGTCAGCGTTTGAGTTCTTATATTCTGAAGAGCCAAAACCGCACTGACATAGAGACCAAAAACATCAAACAACTTCCTCAGACATGTTCCCCCGTGACATATTTCCACTCTTCTCCAGAAAATATGATGTCCATATATTGAGCTGTTGGTTTCACACATAGTCTCTTCTGTCATACCCTCCTCCACCCGTTGAGCGAGACGCAGGATACGGCATTCGAGACTGGCTGTATTTCTTCTCTTGTGGAGGACAGGAGCAGCAGAGCAAGGAGCCCCCCATGATCAAGAGCACAGATGCTGCCCAGCCGATGTACAGCGCGGCTCCCAGCTCCCGTCTCTGGGCATCGGGCAGCAAAGGGTTGTAGAAGTCCCTGATGATACTGTTGGCAGACCAGGACACAGGAATCAGCTGCATAAGCCCAGCCACGATGAAGAGCACCCCTCCGAAGATCATCACTTTAGCTTTGGACGACTCATCCTCAATGCAGTTGGTGCACTTTGCTCCTCCGATGGACACCAGCACAGCCAGGACGGTCAGAAGGATGGATATCACGGTCAAGGCTCGAGCTGCCTGGAGGTCCTGAGAGAGGGCCAGCATGGATTCATAGACTTTACACTGCATTTGTCCCGTGCTCTGAACCACACAGCTCATCCACATACCATCCCAGATGATCTGAGCCGTCACGATGTTGGAGCCGATGAAGGCTGTGACCCTCCACATGGGAAGAGCACAAGACACGATGGCCAAGAGCCAGCCCAGCACACATGACACCATCCCTATGAGCTCCAGCCCTAAAGACATGATTTCTTAAAGATCTGTGACTGCTGCATGCAATGCCAGAGCGTTCAGGAACCGGGCAAGCAGCTAGAGAAGATACAAGCCTAATTTGAGCTAATGCCTCAGAGCAAATGGAGCGCATCTGTGACAAAACAAGTGTCCTTTATACCCCAGATCAGGTAGAGAGGAGGAGTCTGTTAGGATGAAGACATTACACAGAGGAAGGGCTTAGTCACACCAGAACTAAAACTGCTCTCCATTCTTGGAAAGTATTGTGGGAATTAAGAACAAAACATTTTTTTATTTGCCCATCAATTTTTTTTTTTTTTTAAAGGTAGAGACAAAATGTCCATTTGAAGGGATTCTTTTGAAAAGATGAGCAGATTTTCTGTAATGCAAAGACCTCAATATTTTTAAATGATTGTCATTCGTGAAAAGCTATTGTCATTCATAATAGTAATTCCTTCCGATGGATTTGGTAACATTTGAGTCATTACTAGTGGGTTACCATGATCTTCACTTTAAAATACTGATCCAAATAATCAGTAACTCGGTAACACTTAGTGTGGAGTCTAATTAACAGGAGCAAATTCGGTTACACTTTAGTTTAGAGTCTTAACAAGCGTGTTAAATTTAATATTTTGCTTCTTGTTTACAATTCACTGCATAACCTGCTCCTTCATACTTATCTTACCTACTTTTAACATATACTCCCTCTCAAACTCTTAGATCATCGTCTACACTCTCCTTAGTTCTTCTTCGCATGCGTTTGGCTTCTATGGGATCTTGAGCTTTTAGCTACTCTGCTCCTCATCTGTGGAACTTACTTCCACAGGACATTCACAACAGTGACTCTCTCTTTCAATTTTAAAATCTCATTTGAAAACTTATCTTTTTAGGCAGGTATACTGGTGATATTGTATATGCATCTATTGGTTGTAAAGCTTTTTGGAAAGTTTTGTTGTTGTTGTTGTTGTTGTTGCTTTTTTTTTGCTTAAAGGTACAATATGTAAGAATTTTGTATCAAAATATCCTAAAAACACTTGCACAGTGTTATATATTTCTTTCAATTGTGTGCTTACGTTATCCTAAAAGTTTCCAAGAATTTGTAAATTCAGAGAAAATCACAATTTTAAATAGTGCCCGTCCCTTGTCACTTGTCGTCTGTCAATGACGTAATATCCGTGTTATCCCGGTTTCTGCTTGTACTGCCATACTAACCATGGCGACAGCCGTGGACAACTGCGCAACGTCTAGCGGCACACTGTTGTTGTTTCATTCAAACATCATGGACCATGGCAAGCAGACTTTGGGACAAAAGGAGAAATAAAACGGGGATCAATATCAGCGTGGTGTTTTTGAGATGCTGAGAGCTCCGCGTCTAACTTGGACTTGATTGAGACACTCTTGCATGTAACATTTCTTTATTAGACAGGTGAGCAAATGTACATAAAAGAAATCAATGTTATATAGCTCAACATGAAATGCTAGGGTATGATCAGTATGTTATTCTAGTCTCATACAGCCAACAAACTAACACATAGAATAACATTATAACTTTCAACACACTCAAATGCAGTTTAGTGTGATAGTGTAGACCAAGTGAAACAGTGCTGCATTACCTCACAATTTTAATTTGTTACATAAACTGACCAGTTTAAGTATTAATTCAGCAGGTAGTTCGGTAGAATGAAATGTCCTCATTCCTTTATATCCGCCGGACTTGCATGTGGCGCTGATATCTGTCTTGCTCAGTTGGGGACATTAAATTTAACATTTAATTTAATATTCAACAATAATATTGATCTGCCTGCATTGACACTATTATACAAGAACTGAACTGAGCTGGACGATGACATCACGGTTTACTCCAGAGCTGCTATATATAAATTAACTAAATTAATAATTTTTTTCACTTTTCAATTTTTTATTAATAATATTTTATTAATAAATCCCTTTATCCTACCCAATACCTAAACTTAACAACAACCTTAGTAACTATTCATAAGAAGTAATTATGTCTTTGAGGCAAAAGTTTTTATTAAATAGTTAGTTAATGGTGAGAATTGGACCCTGATCTTGTCAGGGTATTGCAGGTTGAAGACGAGGAGACAGGATTTCAATGCAGCTGGTTTATTCACAAACTCAGATTACAGGAATACTCAGGAACTTAGGAACTTAGGAATTCAGGAACTTCAGAAAACTCTCTTACACAGGCTCAGCGACAATGAAGACAATACAATGACCCAACAAAGACTCAAAGAAAACACAGGGCTAAAATACACTGGGAAACAGATCAGGGAGATAAGACACAGCTGGGGCAAAACTAACGAGATAATAAATGGGGTGATTAACAGGGCACAGGTGAGACAGATGAACTAATGGAACTAATGAAACAAACTAAATCACAGAACTAAACTCAAACAGAGACGTGACAGATCTAAAGTGTGACTAGTAATTATTTTAGAAGTATATACAGTAGTAACACTTGAATCATTACTATCCAAAAACATTACACAAACCTCAAAAGTTTACAATGACTTCAGTCATTACTAGAAAGTTTTCATGCTTTTCACTTTAGAATACGGTTTCAAATAATTAGTAATTAGTAATTCCTTCTGAAGGATTTGGTAATATAAGTCCTTATACTAGTTGGTTATCATGATCTTCACTTTATAATTATTTATACATTATATATTATTCACATTAATTGTGAATATAGTAGTTATAGTATATATATTATAGTTTTATTAGTTCTCCAGGAGATATGAAAAAAAAAGTAGCTAAGAACTATCACATTCGACTCGGCACTATTACTTATTAATTTGTTAATCAGAGTTTCTTGTTAGTTAATACTAGTTACTAGAGTGTTAATATTGCATTACTCATTCGTTCCTGTGAAGTTATTAATTAATGACAGATCAGAATTCTAAAGTGTTACCGGGTTAGGGTTCGTTTTTGGTAAAAAAAGGATGGCTAACTCCGCAATTCTTGGAGACTTTTGTACCTGTCAAAAGTTCAGAAACATGTTTTTGAAAGAAATCTCTTCAAGGCTGCATTTATTTAATCAAAAAACAGTAACATTGTGAAATATTACAAATAAAAATAACTGTTTCATATTTGAATATATTTTAAAATGTAATTTATTCTGGTGATTTTTCAGCATCTTTCCTCCAAGTCTTCAGTGTCACATGATCCTTCAGAAATCATTCTATGATGATTTGCTGCTCAAGAAACATTTCTTCTTATTATTAGCAATGTTGAAAACTGTTTTTGCTGCTTACTATTTTTGTGGAAGCAATGATCCCATTCAAACATTTTTGGTAAGATGTGGTAAAAAAAAGAAGAAAAAAAAGAGAGAACATAATACTTTTATTAATTAAGAATGAATTAAATTGATCAAAAGTGACAGTGAAGACATTTATAATGTTACAAAATATTTCTTTTTAATAAATGCTGTTCTTTTAACTTTCTATTCAAAGAATTCTGAAAGAGGTATCACCATTTCCATAAAGAATGTTAATATCACCGGCAGTTGCAAGGTGGGTAAAAACTAATAGGATCTAATTGCAGCAGTTTTCAGGCTTTATTTTAACAACAAACTCAGGAGAACAAGAACATGAATAACCGTCCAAACGCAACAATAACAGAAACTGAACTAAACTAAACACAGGGCTTACATTTCAAGGTTTGCGTTCTTGAGCCACCAGTAACCATTGTTGTGCAAATGAGCAGGCCAGAGCGCATTAAGGGTTTTCTGTTAGAACGGTGTCATGTTAGCGGCCCCTAAGCCGCGAAGACTAAGACTTCGGGAATAACTTTATTCTAGAGCTGTTGTAAAGCCCGGATTCGGGAACTTCTCTCACTGGAACGGATTCGGGAACTTCTCTCACTGGAGCGGATTCGGGAATTTCTCTCACTGGAGCGGACTCGGGTCTCTGGAACTTCTCTCATTGGAACGGATTCGGGAACTTCTCTCACTGGAACGGATTCGGGTCTCGGGAACTTCTCTCACGGATTCGGGTCTCGGGAACTTCTCTCACTGGAACGGATTCGGGAACTTCTCTCACTGGAACGGATTCGGGTCTCGGGAACTTCTCTCACTGGAATCGGGAACTTCTCTCACTGGAACAGATTCGGGTCTCGGGAACTTCTCTCACTGGAACGGATTCGGGTCTCGGGAACTTCTCTCACTGGAACGGATTCGGGAACTTCTCTCACTGGAACAGATTCGGGTCTCGGGAACTTCTCTCACTGGAACGGATTCGGGTCTCGGGAACTTCTCTCACTGGAACGGATTCGGGAACTTCTCTCACTGGAACGGACTCGGGAACTTCTCTCACTGGAACGGACTCGGGAACTTCTCTCACTGGAACGGATTCGGGAACTTCTCTCACTGGAGCGGACTCGGGTCTCGGGAACTTCTCTCACTGGAACGGACTCGGGAACTTCTCTCACTGGAACGGACTCGGGAACTTCTCTCACTGGAACGGATTCGGGAACTTCTCTCACTGGAGCGGACTCGGGTCTCGGGAACTTCTCTCACTGGAACGGACTCGGGAACTTCTCTCACTGGAATGGATTCGGGAACTTCTCTCACTGGAACGGATTCGGGAACTTCTCTCACTGGAACGGATTCGGGAACTTCTCTCACTGGAGCGGACTCGGGTCTCTGGAACTTCTCTCACTGGAACGGACTCGGGAACTTCTCTCACTGGAACGGACTTGGGAACTTCTCTCACTGGAGCGGACTCGAGAACTTCTCTCACTGGAACGGACTCGGGAACTTCTCTCACTGGAACAGACTCGGGAACTTCTCTCACTGGAGCAGACTCGGGAACTTCTCTCACTGGAGCGGACTCGGGAACTTCTCTCACTGGAATGGACTCGGGAACTTCTCTCACTGGAACGGACTTTGGAATTTTTGTCATTGGACCGGTGGCTGGCATGCTGGTTTTCTCCTTGCTCTCACCGATGGTAAATGGGGTTACAGAAGAGTACCCAGTCCACATACTCCCTAAATGTCCCTCAAGGGCCGTCTCCGGATTGAGGCCTGCCCTGAAAAACACACACAGCCTGGCGTCATCGTTATGGACAAGATGTTGCAGATCAAGGCACATATATTGATACACTGTGTGTCTCTCTCACTGGTTCCCCTACGAGAGGAGGATAATTTTTACTGCAGCTAGATCCATTTTTTAAGGTCTGTTATTATGTCACCGATTGCAAGGAAAATAAAAACAGGATCCAATTGCAGCAGTTTTCAGGCTTTATTTTAATAACGAACTCAGGAGAACAAGAACATGAAACAGAACAACTGTCCAAACGCAACAATAACAGACAACTGAACTAAACTAAAAACAGGGCTAAAATACTCAAGGACTAATCAAAGGAATGAGATGAATTAACAAGACAACAGGTGAAGAGGATAAATCAATAAGACACACTGGAAAACTGGGTCAAATTAACATGCAACAGGCAAACATGAACTGAGCACAATGAAAACTCATTCAAAACTCAGACATGAACAGAAAAACACAAAACGTGATATTTAAGCAGCAAAAAAAAAAAAAAAAAACCTTTTGACAGGTACTGTATATAGTGCAAAACCCAAAAATACAAAGTGCCAAAGAATTTTTGAAATTATTAATATACATTTAAGCAAAAAAAAAAAAACATACACACACACACACACACACACACACACAAAAGGTATCTTCAATATACTCACTTTAGATCTTAGTTCTCATGGCACAGTAGTTGCATGCTCATGTTGACTTGGTTTACAAGAAAAGATTTTGAGTCCGGCCTCCCGGAAATGACCCACTCAATATTTCTGTAAACTTTAAAATACACATAAACATTCATTTTTCATCTGTATTATATAAATCCCATATAAAAATGCTAAACACATAAGGCACAATATCAGAAATGACTAATCCTTTCCCTCTCTTTGCCAGTCCAGTCTACAAACAACACAAACAGTTTTGACAGACTTTTAGCAGTGAAACTGTTACGTAACGTAGACTTGGACAAGAAGATGGAGTTAATGGAAAGTTTTATTCACAGCCTTGAGCAAACTCACAAACTGGTGAGTATACAATTCAATAAAGACTTTGGAGGAATGATAACTTTATTTCCCTTTTGTTACAGGTACAGGAGATCGTGGATGTGAAGATAAATGAGAGGTGCAGCGGTGAGTATTCTGGTAATCCTTGTTTCCTCAGGGGGGCAGACAGAAGAGACTGGAGACATGCTTGAGATAGACGCCAGAGATAAGATAAGTAGTCCACTACATATAAACGAGGCTAGACAATCAGGGGAGATGAGGTGTGTGCTTTTATGTGGTGCTGATGATGATGGTGATGATGGTGATGAGTAACAGGTGCAGGTGATTATCTAAAGAGTGCAGATGAGAGCCAGGGAGGATTATTTGAACTGTTGTGCAGAAGTGACAGGTGAAATGCTGACAGAAACCCAATGCTTAAATACCCAGTTCCTGAAATAGTCTAATTCATTATGCTGAATTACCTACTTTTCAGAAATTACTCGGTTATGTATTCATCTACATAAATCAGCACCAAGACTCCGATGAGGCATACACCTCAGTTGGACTGGCTCTGCACACAATTGCCACAAAGGCCATGTTTAGACTGCCAACAAAAATCAGATTGTTTTGGCATATCCAGATTTTATCCAGAACACAATGCAGTCCAGTTCAAAGTCTAGACAACAAAAAACACATGAAATCAAATTTTCTAATTTAATTCAAACCACATTTGAAGGTGGTTCATTTAGGTGGTGACTACAGCACAGGATATCTCATACAATATATATAATGTGAATTAAATCCTTGCAATGCTGAAAAAATAAATATTTCATTTCTCAAAAGCATCGTGAGCTAAGTTGATCGCATTGGTGGCAAAAGCTCTTCAATCTACTTAGCTCAGGATGCTAAATGCAGCCCTGGACAGTGGATCTGTAGTTCCCAATAATGCTTTGCAAGGGACTGCATTAGGAGAGTAAATGTAGGGATTAAGTGTTATTTTATGTGTTTTTCAGTAAAGAGAAAGATGTTGGTAGTTTATATTAATGTTTAATGTTCAGTTGGACATTTTGGGCCCAATCTTGCACCCAGCGCAATTGACTTTGAACACCGACGCATGTATCATTCCTATTTTGCACCCGACACACAGCGGACTTTTCCCTCCACAGACGCACGTCGGTTAACTAAGAAATACACTTGCGCTCCCCGGGGCGGTTCAGCGCAAAGAGGAGGCGTGTTCCGGCGCAAACGTTCCCTCATGCTATTTTGCAGGTTTAGAAAACAATTGCGCCACTGACCGGAAAAAAAACAGTTTAAAGTCAGTGGCGCGTTGCGCATGTTATTATATGCTATTTTAAGGGCGCATGCTTGGCCTTAATCAATGTAGTGTGTGCACAACGCGCATACACTTTGATTATCTCATCTACACACAGACGCAGCAGTTATCATTTTTGCAAATCATACATTATTACGATAGATAGATAGATAAATAGATAGATAGATAGATAGATAGATAGATAGACATTTTATTATAAAAGCATACATCTAGCTTACACATTTACCCAAATTATCATACGCCTGTTTAACCGAAGTTAATTTGGGTGTGTTTCTCCATCCCCAACGTCCCTGACGAGAACGTCGGTCTCCTCAGCCTTGAACCGCTCCTGTCGTGCGCCTGGCAAATCCGCCGTTATAATAGGAATCTGCTTTAGAACAAGCGCGCCTGCTCTTAAAGGGAATGTGAGATGTCGCTCTGATTGGTTTATTTCACGTTACGCCCAAACCACACCTATGAATAATGAAGCTACTTCAGACCAACCCCTTTTAGATTTGCGCCAGGCGCAAGAGTCATTTATCCCGCCGGGAAAATAGCAACAGCGCCAAGACCCGCCCACAAAGTTACTTGCGCTTTGCGCTTTGACACTTGCGTTTCAGATCGTTAAAATAGGGCCCTTAGAGTTGTTTCTGTTATTGAATTTTGTGGTTACCATTGTGCTTGTGCTCAGGCTGTAGGCACTCAGAGTTTTATGTTCAGTTCTGACAACCTTTCTTTACTTAAAGGTTTATTGTATATTATACGTTTTGCAGAATGATAAACAATACTGTTGACCCAAAAATCCAGTTATATTTACTGACAGTTATGCTTCAGTTAAACCTTGTTTTTCAGGCTGGTTGAATTCAGTTATAATCAGTAATCTTAAACCATTCATTTCATTTCTACTAACCCAGTCGTTGTAGATGTTACCACATGAAGTAACGTTTCTAAGTTGAACTGACAATTTTTTTTTCCAGTGTAGACTAATTCTTGTGATCTAAAAAGTGTTGTACATTATTTGTATTATATTACATATTGCAAGTCGCAGCAGCAATGGTTATGCCCAGCAACATATTTCTGCTTAAAATGACATTGGCAGTTTGTGGCAATTTTATTTATTAAAGTGTAAAGATATCGATGGGGCAGTCTGACCATCGAATTTTGTTCGACACTAGTTAGGATCTTTCTTTCAAAAATGTAATTCTCTCTCAGTGATTTTGGTTTTATTCATGGTCCATGGATAACATGTGATGTATGTGAGATGCTGCTGTAAGCAATTTTGTGATACCTTTTTCATTTTACACAAGATTTTGTGTGTGCCCAAGGTTTATGAATGTAATTTTTTGCATACATTAAGCAACCCTTTCAGCAAGTCACTGATTGTTTACAGACAGAAGTTTGTGCGTAAGTTCTTGCTTAGTTGGGAACACTTAATATTCAACAGTATTATTGATCTGACTGCACTGACGCTGCTGTACGAGATGGACGATGACATTTATTTGCAGGACTGCTTTATAGATGAAATGAACTTATTTAATAATCGTTCTTGTTATCACTGTAAATCTGCTTTGAAACAATCTGTATTGTATAAAGCACTATATAAATAAAGGTGACTTGACAAATGTTACACTGTAAAAAATTAAACCGTGATTTTTACGGTAAAAAACCGGCAGCTGTGGTTGCCAGAACTTTTACCGTCAAAAATACAGTAGCAACGTTATTGGTTTTACAGACTTAACTTAAAATTTACAGTAATAAACCGTATTTTATTATCTGATATAATGTGAATTTACCATCCTATTGAACTATTAATATCTGTTTTGTACCATTGTAATACACTCATAACCACCAATCACAGCAGTGATGAGAGTCACATGATCAATCAAAGCTCATCACAAGCAGCTCTTCCACAAGAAAGTTAATACTAATTTATAAAAGCTGCATAGTGTCATTCACACAAACATTAAACACCATCATGGTAACACATGAAATTTAAAAAATGCAATAAACATTAATTTACCAATATTAAATGTAACATAAAACCCTAATGTACATAACTGATTAGAAAAAATGGAAAAAAAAAACTATGAAGAAACAGTTATTTCAACAAAAATACATCAAATGTGAAGTGTCACACAGGGAATTGTGGGAATGCCAATTTACGGTTTTTCACTGTAAATTATACAATGAGTTGTTCTTTTTCACTTTCAAAAACTGTAAATTTAACGGTATTTTACAGCAAAATTACATTTAATGTACCGTTAGATCTATCACAGTTATTTACCGTATATAGTACGGAAACTTTCTGTTAACCAATTAACAGTTTTTTACTGTAGCATTTTTACAGTCTTTTACCGTTAAAATTACGATAATTTTTTACAGTGTAGATATACTGTAGAAAAATTGTGGATAATAAGGGATTAGAACTTCAACATATATATTGATTTTTGTGTAAATTGATTACTTGCTCCTGTGGATTGAAGATGAAGAACACCAGCAAGGTCGCATTGATGTTTCTGTAATCTGTGGAACTATCATTGCAGAATGTTTTAAAGGTGTGATCTCTTGCTAAACCAACGCAGAGCTTTTGAATTATGCTGCCAGGTAACACTAAAATACATCCTTATCTTTGTTAAACTAGGTTAAATTTTGTTAAACAAAGGTAACATGAGTTACCTCAAAAAGGTAACCATCTTTCTGTATCTCTGCTTCTCTGTGTTTTCAGCATTTAAACAGAGTGAAATAGTTTGTGCATGGTGTTTTTAAAGGAGAACAAGATCATGTTTTTCAAAATAATTTCAAAACAAGAAAAATAAAATTCTATTCAAACTGTCCAAGCATCAACAATTCAAATCACATGAGAAATATTTTGGAAAGTTGCCGTAAATCCTCACATTCTTGAGGCAGACCAATGCCCTGGTGTTATTGAGTGCCCTACACTCAATGGGCACTTTATTAGGCACATCTTTCTGATACTGGGTATCAGCCTGAATTATAATTTTTTGGGGGCATGGATTCAACAAGGCACTGGAAAGATTCCTTACATTCTGGACTATGATAAACATCACACAATTACTGCAGATTTTTTTTTGACTACACATGCAAAAAAACTTTCCAAAATAACAACAAAAGCACAAGGAAAGGGAACATAAACTATTGTAATGGGGTGAATTAGGATGCAATTCATAACATTACACTGTGAATGTATGTTATGTTCATTTGCTGTATAATATGTCAATGAAGATTCAGGGAGCAAAAACCTTTTTAAAAAACTTGTTCTGAACTAATGGTTGCAAATATGCCTTTGCATTTGTTATGTGAAGTGTTTGGTTCAGAAGGACAGTGGTTTCTCAGTTGGTCAATGAAGCGGCCATGAGACCTCACCTCACCACTGGCTCTGATATTTAAAAAAAAAAAAGACATTTACTAATGCAGGAAAGACGCATGCACATCTACACTGAAAAAAATGTGGAGTGACATTTACTTAAAAAAAGCTAGGCAACTTTTTCCACACAGAAAGTGCTTGTAATCTTTACTCGGGCTATTTCAATTAGTAATTAATTGTAAAAGTAATTAAATTGAAAAAATTATAATTGAGTAATAATTAATCAAATTAATTCCTTAAAAGTTAACCATTTAAAATGAGTACAATTTACAAAATATCTTTTATTGCCAACATTGAAGACACCTGGTGTTAACAAGCAGAATCACTGAAGGAGAAAACCATAATTAAAGTCACCATTGTGGAGATCAGTGTGTGTTTTAGTTGTGCTCTTGACCCTTAAATTATTAACTTTAAGTTTTGTTTGGCTGCTGTACATGAGTTATAACAGCCAGATGAACAAATTGAAAAGGTGATCTGATGGTGTTGGTTGTGTTTTAACATAATCATTATTTCACAATCATTTGACCTGAATCATTAAACTCATATAGAGTCCAATTTATGAGTTAGGTGAACTATATTAATTATAGCAGCATGATATTTTTAGCCTGTTCAATGCAATCCAAATGATCAAATCAATAATAAAAAAAAATTATATATATATATATACACTTTTTTTAGACACACACACAGACACACACAGACACAGACACAGACACAGAGACACACACACAGACACACACAGACACAGACACAGACACAGAGAGACACACAGACACAGACACAGACACACACACACACACACACACACACACACAGACACACACACACACACACACACACACACACACACACACACACACACACACACACACACACACACACACACACACACACACACACACACACACACACACACACACACACACACACACACACACACACACACACACACACACACACACACACACACACACACACACACACACACACACACACACACACACACACACACACACACACACACACACATCAAGATTTTGCATATGAATCTCAGCAATGGTGACAAACAGATCACCTCTGATCATAAGCTCATTATTTATTCATGCAGCAATGCATGATGGGAGCCATGAATGAGTTTTGATTGGTGGCACCCAGAATGCACTGCAACATGCTTTATAAATGTCACCATTGTTGAGATTCACAGGCTGATTATTGATGTCTGTTTGTCTCTTTTTTTTGTATAAGAGAAACTTTATGGAAATTATTTTTGTTTACATTGTAAAAGTTACAAATATTCTGCCGTACAAGGCCAGTGCTGCTATAATTAATATAGTTAATCTAACTAAATTGGACTCTATATGAGTTCAGTGATTCAGGTCTAATTCTTGTGAAATAATGATTATGTTAAAACACAACCAACACCATCAGATCACCTTTGTTCATCTGGCTGTTATAACTTATGTACAGCAGCCAAACGAAACTTAAAGTTAATAATTCAAGGGTAAAGAGCCCAACTAAAACACACACTGATCTCCACAATGGTGACTTTAATTATGGTTTTCTCCTTCAGTGATTCTGCTTGTTAACACCAGGTGTCTTCAATGTTGGCAATAAAAGATATTTTGTAAATTTTACTCATTTTAAATGGTTAACTTTTAAGGAATTAATTTGATTAATTATTACTCAATTATGATTTGTTCAATTTGATTACTTTTACAATTAATTACTAATTGAAATAGCCAGAGTAAAGATTACAAGCACTTTCTGTGTGGAAAAAGTTGCCTAGCTTTTTTTAAGTAAATGTCACTCCACATTTTTTTCAGTGTACCAACTTCCTCTGATTCTACAGTGAAATGAGGCCAACAGCTGGAAATTGACTGAAAAATCTGCCTTTTCTTCTATAACTTCAGACGTCTCTCATTAACAAGGCATTTTCATCCACAGAAGTGGAGCTCACTGTACATGGTTTGTTTGTTAGTTGTTAGTTCACAGACTACTGTGCTTGACAATTCCAGGAAATAATCACCTACAATCAATTCACTTGAATAATATTCTATTTCTAAATCTGATGTTTGGTTTTAACAACATCTGAACATCTTGACAATAGCTTGTTCCCTCAATCAATATTCCTTATATATTAAACGCCATATAGTCCAAAATTAGATTTTCAAAAGGTGCAACTATCTTTTCATTTTTACAGATTTTTAGACGTCGACGTAATTATTGTGCACCAGAGAGGACTCTAAATGTTTGTTCCGTTTGTCATGTTTGATATGATATTATAATAATTAATATATGATAAATTAATTAAAAAACAACACATTTGAATAACTGAATTTATTTTGTTAGTGTCAAGAAACATTCTTTTGCAAGAAGTGTAGCATATGATCAGAGAACATCAGACCACGAAGCACTTATAAAGTGACATAACATAACAGCATTCAATGATTAGACAAATATATAACCTATAGGAAATAACTGAATATATAAATCATCCACACAATAATATTTCCAGTTATCAAGTGAAAGACAAAGAGGCATGCATTTCTTTTAAAACTTGTCAGTCCTCTTTGCATTCGATGATCACTGGCAAGTCTATATAGGTTGCACACCATAAATCAGAGTGCACAAATATAGGGAATAAAACTGTTTCCTTGGAATTCGGACAGCACTACAAAATGGCTGATGCATATAGTGGGAAATAGGGAACAAATATGGATGCAGAACATGTCTGTTTGCTTTCATGCAGTTGCTGCCTTATGATGACTAATTTGAAATTTGCTTTGACAAACAAGTGTAGAGGCATGCCTTTAAGTGTTTAAATATTGACATGTCAAGCTCTGTCTTATACTTTATGGATGGCATAATACTCAACTGTGGACTCTTAATGTTAGAATCCTTGATCTTTAAGCTGCATAGATGTTCTCAAAAGGTCCATTATTAAATGTACAAAGCACAAAGAGATTTTTGTTACATTCCATGACCCAGCGCCTCATCTTCATCCCTGAAACAGGCCCATTGTCTGGGAATCGCTTGAACAGTTAGATTAGGGCCCTGACAAAGACAAGATTCTTGTGCAGAGAGCGATTAGATCTTGAAAACAGGTGAATAACAAGGTAGTGACAGCCGATTCAACTCATCACCTCATTATTGAGGCTATGAAAGGTTCTGTAACTGTCTGTTTCATACTAGACAACTCAACAAAGATGGCACAGTAAGTTTGTTCAGTGCATTTAAGTTAGAACCAGAAAAACTAAACAAAACAAAACATGGAATATAGCAAAAAAAATCATTTATAATTTTAACAACTATATTTTTATGTTTTTATTGGTTAATAAAAAACACCCTGCAGCAAACAACAGAGTGGCACACTTAGAAAATAAGTCTTAAGAGAACGTGAGCTCATACATCATGTAAACACATGTACTGAAATGTTTGAAAAAAATATATTGAAACACTGAAGAGAATTTTTAATTATTAGTAAAGACACAATACTAATAATTACAACATCATTATCAATTTACACGCACGGTTATGAACATATATATATATATATATATATAGATGTGCTCATTAGTAATAATGTAATACTTGCAATTCTTCAAAACTGGTTGAATAAACTGGGTAACACCACCAAAACAAAAGAGAGCACAGCAAATTAGGAAATACATTTGAATGGCAAACCAACAGAACTCACTGCACATTGTCTCGTACTGTGTCATCACATTTTCTGTTAAAAAAAAAAAAGAGTACATTTGTTCACACATAATTCTGTTTGTCAAAGCCACTGGGTGGTACAGAACGTGCAACGGAGTAAACCATCCTGCTGGGCGGACCGTACCTATTCTCCTCCTGTGGGGGGCAGCTGCAGCAGAGAAGGCCCCCGCCGAGCAGCAGAAGGGCACTAGACGCCCATCCCAGGTAAAGAGACGCACCTATCTCCCTTTTCTGTGCCTCAATGATTATGGGATTGTAGAAGGCTCTGATGATACTGTGAGCAGACCAACACACAGGGATCAAGTGCATGACCGCAGCACAGATGAAGGTGACTCCAGCGCCGATCATAACTCTGGCTTTGGCACGCTCCTCATCTAGGCATTTAGTGCACTTGGCCCCCAAAATAGAGAGCAGGAGCGCCAGTACTCCCGTCACGATGGCAATCACACACAGCGCCCGGGCCGCCTGCAGGTCTGAGCTGAGAGCCAGCATTGAGTCGTAGACCTTGCACTGCATCTGGCCAGTGCTCTGCACCACACAGCTCATCCAGATTCCTTCCCATATGGTCTGCGCCGTTACAATGTTCACCCCGATGAAAGCCGTGACCCTCCACATGGGTAAAGCGCAAGACACAATGCCCACAATCCAACCTAACACAGCCAGGGTGACCCCTAGTATCTCTAACCCCAGAGCTGCCATTCTGATCACTTAGGCTGGAAGAACGTGCTAGGATATAAACTCACAGGTTGCATTCGCTAAGGAAAGGCTCTCAGCACAATGAAGGCTTTATAATGGCAACGGTGAGGAAGGTGGAGTTATGTTGGAAAAAGTCTCGGGGGATTGGCTTAACTTTGCTGGTTTTTGAGTGAGCTTAACCTTGGCTAGGAAACGAGTTTGTTTAATGATTTAGCTCTCTTCATCTGGTATTTCCCACTCCGAGACCAAATAGAGGATAGATAACAAAAGCCCAGCGGGGACTGGTTAAAGGATAACCGACAAGACCACACTTCTGAACAAAAATTCCAACGGTATGAGATTAGAATGCATGCTTGAAACGTGTAAGCAAGTATACCACAAGCATAAGGTTTCATCATTTTGTTTGGATACTCTGAGCAGAGATTCGTTTGAAATTGATCATTCAACTTAGGGAGCTGATTCTTCAGGATTCACTTGAGAAGGAGCAATAAGGTCCATGCATGAGAGCATGTCTTTAGCTGCTATCAGCTCCACAAGGCCACACAATAACAGAGTCAATCTAATCTAAACAGCATCACAAATAGGCATATTCAGCTCTCTCTCTCTCTCACACACATTATACACACACTCACACTCTAATCAGTCATGCATAGGTATGCAAAGTCTTGTGACCTTGCTTTAACCTTTGCAGTGGTTATTTATTTAGGAGCATGTTACTAAGGAACAAGTGGAATGGGCATCTTTTCTGTGTGCAAAAGTACATTCAATTCTATTGCTCAAGTGTGCGCTAAAATTGCTGTTTTGTTGCATGAAACAATAATTCATTCAGACACATTTGTTTTATATCATCTGTCAATATTTCAACTTAAATGAGCAGTAAACAAAATACCGTTACAGTACCTCGAATGATAATATTTAATGAGCTGCAAAAGAAGGTTAGCATAATAACCCACTAAAGCTTTACATATTTTCCTAACTACCGAACACTAGAGTAAAAAGAGTAATTATCTAGGCATCCTCTGAGCAATAAGGCAGGTGCGTTTATCTTTCCATGGTAGTCTCAGTTACGCTCTCCTGACTAAAGAATCAGGCACAAAGAGGTTTAGAGATTTACCAGAACAACGAGCGCATTGTCTCCATTCACAACTGCGAGAGTATCATTTATAGTTGTGGTAGACCTTTAAGAGTAGGATTGATTTCAAATGATGATAAAGTGCACTCTTTGCTTCATTCTAGTTTTGGAGTTTTCCAAGTACTTTGTTCCCATAGTTCCTCCATGATTTATTGTTATAAACTTTGATAGACTTTGAGGGGAAAAGGTGAATAAGTCGAAAACAACATGTATTGATGTTTTCCTTCAAATAAATTCATTACTTTCAGATGTACACTTTTAGTTTGTAATCCACCAATATAGGCTATATGTCTTTTTTGTTTTGGATAAAATCTAGCATTTAGCGATTTCACTTTATTTTGATGGTCCCTTTAACACATTCTGTTGACTATAAGTAACATTGCACCTTCATGTACTCTCATTAGAGTGTTAGTAGAGTATTAGTAGACTGCAGGGTTAGGGATAGAATAAATTGACATGTAGTTGCAATGTTACTTATAGTCAGTATAATGTCTGTTGGAGGACCATCACAACAAAGAGTTAGCAGATATTAAGCAGACAGCCTACTAATACCCATTTAGCAAAATTGGCAAAATACTTATTAATAAACAGACCAATGTCTGTTTCAATAAAATCATGTTCATTGATCATTTAATTAATCTTGCAGTTTGAATGGAAAAGCATCTATCATAATCATTTCAGTGAGTCAAAGAGCTACTGATTATTCACCTATTAGCGTCTGGGTAAAAAGACCAAATTTCAATTAAACTTAGTTCTTGCAACATTAATGAATACATTCAAATGAAGACAAAAACAATACTAATTTTCTATCTGCCATGTTGGTATTCAAGATTCAGCATCAATCGTTAATTTGTTGTTGACATTTGAATGCTTGTCATTTAGCAGACTTGTTGGCTTTTCTCTCAAGGAGGTCCTTCATGTGCAAAGATTCAGAGCCCTCAAACATAGTCTCTCCTGTCATATCCATTCACAGAGAGGGATTTGACCCCTGAGTAGTCCACTCTTGTCGGCACGGCATTGTTCTGTGCTTTTGAGGAGCAGGAACAAGACAAAATGGCTCCACCTAGGATCAGCAGGCAGGAGGCACCCCATCCGAAGTACAGCGAGTTCCCAAACTCCCTCTTTTGCGTCTCCTCTAGAAGCGGGTTGTGAAAATCCATGACGATGCCGTTAGCTGTCCAACAGACGGCCACTAACAGCAGCAGCCCACAGGTTATGAACGTGCCCCCAGCTGCCATCATGATGCGTGGCTTGCTGGCTGCATCTGAGGTGCAGTTGGTGCACTTTGCCCCAGCCACTGCCAGAGCCATGCCCACCACCCCGAGCAGAGTGCTTACGACGGTGAGAGCGCGGCCAGCCTGCAGCTCGTCCGGAAGCCCCAGCATGGAGTCGTACACTCGGCAGTGCATCTGTCCTGTGCTTTGCACCACGCAGCTCATCCACAAACCTTCCCACACTATCTGTGTGATGACAATGTTCTGGCCTATGTACGCCGCTACTCTCCACATGGGCAAACAGCAGGCGACCATCACGCCGAGCCACCCCGCCACAGTCAGGATCATCCCCAGGATCTCCAGGCCGGCTGAAGCCATTGTGCTTCTCTGCTATGTGCAGTTTCACAGACCGTGGTGCTCGGTATCCAGGATCAAGCGCTGAAAATTAGCTCTGATATTAGAGCTGTCCTCAGACTTGAAGACTTGCTTAAATGAAGAAACGGTGAAAGAGAGAGAGAGAGAGAGAGAGAGAGAGAGAGAGAGAGAGAGAGAGAGGGAGAGAGAGAGGGAGAGAGAGATATAAAGTTTCTACCTTCTTTATACTGCTAAGAGAAGATGGAAGGTGGAGTCTTAGACGGCATCATGTTTTGTGTGGTGCAAGAGAGACTGAGACTTTTTTAAGCACTTTTCTTGTAACAGGGTGGAATTATTCAAATGATCCTCTCAAATGCTTCATATCTGGATTGTTAAATATTTTTATTCCTATTATGTAATTCTTTAATCTTTAATGACATAGGAAAATAGGGAAAAATAGAAGAATAGCACCATGTATCATACATGTCGTTAGTGAAAAAAGTGTTTGAAATGCATTCAGTTAAAGGCATAAGAAAGAAGTATTGTATTAATAATATTTCAAGGTTATTAGGAATAAATTAGAAAATTAGAAATACCCATACACCTGCCCATCACAGATTTTTTTGTTGTTGTACATTTAAAAAAAAAAAAAAGTTATTTTCCTCATTGGGACCAAAAAATGTCCCCACATGGCCAACTATTTTGGATATTGCCATCTTTCTGGGGACATTTTATTCCCATAACGTAGGGTTTACCAGGACCACACACACACACACACACAATGCATTAAAAAGACATAACATAACATATTTCTTTCTTCCTTCAGTCCCAGTAATTATATGGTTCAGATTTCTGTTCTGTTCTTTCTATACCTGCATACCTTGGCATTATATGAAATAATACATTTTTGTCCCACATTAAAATAAAACTCCACTAGTGTCTCATGTGTCCACTTCTCCAGATAACCTTGAGATCTGCTGAATCACTTCTCTTTGAGAAGGGACAATTCATCTCTTTGTCTTCAGGAGTAAGGCATAATCCAATGGGATCTCAGCAGTAATCATAGGCATTCATACTGTACGTGAGGTTCTTACACACTTACATTTTTCATACATTACTTAGACATGAAAAAAATACATTATTAACATATATTGACAGCATATACAATTTTGAGAGGAGAGACAATGAGAGAAGTAATAGAGGAGTGGGATCAGGTAAAGACCACAAGCCAGAACTGGAACGTGGGTCGCCGACAGCACTAGTGCACTATATGTCTGGACACTGTCAACAAGGCTATGGCCCTGACAAAAATATCACTATATAAATAAATAATATAACTCAGAGGTTATATAACTCAAACTTTCTTTGGAACAAATTATGTGTTTTGGTAAATACTGTTACAAAGACCACAAAACTCACTTAAAAAGCCATCAGTCAAACTGCCCAATTAAAGGACACGCTGATCACCATAATGGTGACCAAAAATGTCAATAAAATGTCAACATCTAAACCTCCTCAATAAGAACTTATATAGCCGCATGACAGAAATAAAGTAAATCTGGTTGGTAATAAGTGAAGCTGGTAAGGCTGTTTGTGGAGTTGTTTAATCCTCCTCTGCTGAGATCTTCACAGATTTAATGTCTTCTTTTATCTTCAGTTGATTTCATCTAAGGCTGTGGCTGGAAGTCAGTTGTAGTTCTTGTGTTTCTCTTTCCTTCAGGGATTCTGCTTGTAACCAGCAGGTGTTCAATGCTCAGTCATTATTTAATCACTGAATTATCTCATTAACTTTAACTTTGATTCAGAGTTACTTTAACATTCTTTTTTTTTATTCTTTTTTTTTGAGAATAAAAAACATTGCAAAATAAGATTTACATCTACAGTCAATTCATAAATTAGCTAAATCCTATATACAATATTCACACAAGACTACATTCAACTTCACAAACGCTCATCCATATACATATTACAACGTAAAACAATTTAAAAAAGGATAAAACATACATACTAATGTGTGCAGCTTTGATTTGCCCATAGCCATTTTTTCAGCTGGACTTTAAACGAGCTATATGTAGTACATTCTCTTAGTGTTAGAGGAAGACTATTCCACAGGTTCCCACCCCGGACAGACAGGACCGTCTGACCGAAGGTGGTACGCCTGTGAGGTATTATCAAGTCTCCTCTAGTAGAGGCTCGTGTGGTCCTCAGAGAATTTTCTTTGGATTTAAAAAAGTCCTTCAGAGGTGGCGGAGCGAGGGAGTGAAGGACCTTATATATCAGACAGGCCATTTTCAAGTTAATCATATTTTGAAAATCTAATAATCTATGTTTTTTTAGCACTTGACAGTGATGATGGGATAGCGTTTTTTTATCTAATGTTTTTAATGCCTTTTTATATAGACTTTCTATGGTTTTAAGTGTTGTGGGGCAAGCAAGAGACCAGGTAGTCAAACAGTAATCAAAATGAGAAATAATCATCGAATAAAAATATGTTTTAGCAGCAGCCATAGTTAAATTATTTCGAATGTGCCAAAATTTTTGAAGATTAAATTTGACAACCTTTGCTACTTTTTTTACATGACTTTTGAAGCAAAGTGTTGAATCAAGGACTACCCCAAGGTATTTGAATTCTGAGACCAGGTGAAGTTCCTCTCCATTCAGGAAGACATTTGATCTGCTTACTTCGACGTGGCGTTTTGAGAAGTACATGCACACAGTTTTTCTGGTGTTCAACATGAGGCATGAATTCTTGAGCCAGTCCTGCACATAAGATAGGGCAGCTGTGAGATCAGCAGCTGCTTGTTGGATGTTTTTTGCTTGAGTGTAAATTACTGCGTCATCCGCATACATCTGCGAGAAGACGTTTGGACATGAATTTGGTAGGTTATTGATAAAAAGAGAGAACAGAACCGGCCCAAGAACAGACCCCTGCGGGACACCAACTCCAGAATCTAAACAAGGAGATTTGACACCATCTACTACCACGTACTGTTTCCTGTGGGACAGGTAGGATTTAAACCATAAAAGTGCTTGATCAGAGATGTTAAATTGAGTCAACCTGTATATTAAAATCTGATGGTTAACAGAGTCAAAGGCTTTCTTCAAATCTAAGAAGACAGCCCCGACACAAGGACTCTTGTCAAGCAAACCTTTTATGTTTTCTGTTAACACACACAGGGCACTATCGGTGGAGTGAAGGTTGGACATTTTCCAGATGAGCCGTCAACTGTCTGACTACCCACTTCTCTGCTATTTTTGATATAACGGGAAGTATGCTGATAGGTCTATAATTAGACATGTCTGTTGTAGCACCTGATTTAAGTATTGGTGTCACTGCAGCCACTTTCCAATCTGCAGGGACTATAGAATGGTTAAAGGAAAGAAGATGGGTTATTGGACGTATTAGATGATCCTTGTACTCTTTAAAAAATGTGCATTAAGGCCAAATGCATCAAGAGCTTTTGAATTTTTCATTCCAACAATAATTTTTGTTACTTCATAGTCTGAGATTTCAGTGATTTTGGATACAGGCTGATGTAGATCAGAGACAGTGTCAAAACACATAGATGAATAAAAATGCTGCGTAATCTCTTTCACAGAATTTATAAAGAAACTGTTAAAATTAGTGGCTATGGAAAATGGATCTTTAATAATCGAGTCATTAATTTGAAGCTCTATTTCCTTATTGTTTTTATTTAGATGTCGACCAAGCAGTTTGTTTAGATTTTGCCATACTAATTTTCCATTGCCGTTTGCATTCTCTATTATTTTAATGAAAAAATTCACTTTGGCCTGTCTCAGACTCTGTGTTACCTTATTTCGCATATGGGTAAACCTTTGATGGTCTGTTGTTAGCCCTGATTTTAAAAATTGCTTTAATATCAGGTCTCTAGCTGACATTAAATTTTTACATTCTTTGTTCAGCCATGGCAAGTGGCACCTTTTTTTACATTTATATCTCCCTCTACTCGAATGGGTTGAGATAACATCCTTCAGAGATTTAATAAATTTACTGCTACATAATTCAGGATTGTCATCATACAGGATTGTATCCCATTCCAGTGATGACAGGGCTGTGGCCACATTTTGTCGTTGGCTGTTAGGTATAAACTCGTAAGGAGACCTGTTATTTGTGGGGTTAAGGAAATCATTATTAACCCTCGACTTGGGCAATTTCCTAGAATTATATTATATTATATTATAATTATATATATAATATTATGGTCTGAGAGACCAGTCAGGAAATTGTATGATCTAATTATCCTTTCAGGTCTGTTGCTGAAAAGTAGATCTATTTTAGTTTTAGAGTGTTTCGTAATCCTTGTTGGTTGCTGGACAAATTGGGAAAAATGTTAATTATCCATTATATGCTTTAGTGTTTTCCTATCTTTCTTACAGTCCCAGTTCACATTGAAATCTCCAATTACAATAACTTCATTGGACTTCTTGTGTGTTGTATGATGTTTAAGTAGTGCCTGCAGTTGTTCATAGAAGTCAACTTTGGCTGATGGTGGACGGTAAAGGCAAACCAGAGTAAAACTCATCTCTGCAGAGAGGGAAATTTTAACTGAAACATTTTCAATTTTGATCTCACTTGGCACACTTAGTTGTAAACACTTCAAATTATTTTTCACATACAGCAGTACACCCCCACCTCTTCCTTTACCTCTGTCCCTTCTAAACACATTATAGTCAGGGAAAACAACACCAGCTTCAGGGGATGATTCTTTAAGCCAAGTTTCTGATAGGCCTAATATATCAATATTTGAATTCCTGAGAATATGGTCCAGTTGTTCATGTTTAGGGAGCATACTGCGTATGTTAAGGTGAGCACAAAGAAGCCCTTTTGGCCTATTTTTATTGTCCCATATTAATTTAGCCTGGTTTAATGTATTAAAAATATTTGTCTCTCGATATCTTCTCATTACATCATTTCTAATCTTTTTAATAACTTGGCAGGAGTTTGGTGCAGTCTGAGTGCAGTCAGGTACGAACCCGTTTTGGATCCCTGGCGTAATTGGCGTTGTTTCCAATTCAGCTGTTATGTTGACAGCCAATGTCACATGACCATCGATGCATGCTGCAGTTGTTTGTAGCCTCTTAGCTGATTCGCTAGCAGTAGTAGCCCCTACTGCCACCGTGTTAGATGCATCGAGGGCTATTGTGGATTGTATCTCAGCTGTCAATCCTCCCTCCGCAATCCCGACTCCACCACAGCCCGAGGACACCCCCGGCACTTTAGAGTGGGACCAAATGTTCTCTGAGCAGAGTTAATTTAACTCTGTGGATTTTGCTGTGTGAAGTCAGTTCAGTGTTGATTCAGTTCAGTTCAATAACTGTGTGAAGTTCATCAATTATGAAATTAGTTTATTTCATCTACACTCACCTTAAGGATTATTAGGAACACCATACTAATACTGTGTTTTACCCCCTTTCGCCTTCAGAACTGCCTTAATTATACGTGGCATTGATTCAACAAGGTGCTGAAAGCATTCTTTAGAAATGTTGGCCCATATTGATAGGATAGCATCTTGCAGTTGATGGAGATTTGTGGGATGCACATCCAGGGCACGAAGCTCCCGTTCCACCACATCCCAAAGATGCTCTATTGGGTTGAGATCTGATTACTGTCATGTTCAAGAAACCAATTTGAAATGATTCGAGCTTTGTGACATGGTACATTATCTTGTTGGAAGTAGCCATCAGAGGATGGGTACATGGTGGTCATAAAGGGATGGACATGGTCAGAAACAATGCTCAGGTAGGCCGTGGCATTTAAACGATGCCCAATTGGCACTAAGGGGCCTAAAGTGTGCCAAGAAAACATCCCCCACACCATTACACCACCACCACCAGGCTGCACAGTGGTAACAAGGCATGATGGATCCATGTTCTCATTCTGTTTACGCCAAATTCTGACTCTACCATCTGAATGTCTCAACAGAAATGGAGACTCATCAGACCAGGCAACATTTTTCCAGTCTTCAACTGTCCAATTTTGGTGAGCTCGTGCAAATTGTAGTCTCTTTTTCCTATTTGTAGTGGAGATGAGTGGTACCCGGTGGGGTCTTCTGCTGTTGTAGCCCATCCGCCTCAAGGTTGTGCGTGTTGTGGCTTCACAAATGCTTTGCTGCATACCTCGGTTGTAACGAGCGGTTATTTCAGTCAAAGTTGCTCTTCTATCAGCTTGAATCAGTCGGCCCATTCTCCTCTGACCTCTAGCATCAACAAGGCATTTTCGCCCACAGGACTGCCGCATACTGGATGCTTTTCCCTTTTCACACCATTCTTTGTAAACCCTAGAAATGGTTGTGCGTGAAAATCCCAGTAACTGAGCAGATTGTGAAATACTCAGACCGGCCCGTCTGGCACCAACAACCATGCCATGCTCAAAATTGCTTAAATCACCTTTCTTTCCCATTCTGACATTCAGTTTGGAGTTCAGGAGATTGTCTTGACCAGGACCACACCCCTAAATGCATTGAAGCAACTTACATGTGATTGGTTGATGAGATAATTGCAATAATGAGAAATTGAACAGGTGTTCCTAATAATCCTTTAGGTGAGTGTATAAAGCAGCTCTGGAGAAAACAGTGATGTCATCATCCAGCTCAGTTCAGTTCAGTTCTCATACAGAAGCGTCAGTACAATCAGATCAATAATATCACCAAATATAAAGTGTCCCCAACTAAGCAAGCCAGAGGTGCAGTATTATCAGGTCAGGCATATTTTCTTGGCACATTTTGGGCCCCTTAGTATCAATTGAGCATCATTTAAACGCCACAGCCTATACCTGCGTATTGTTGCTGACCATGTCCATCCATTTAAGACCACAGTGTAACATTTTCAGATCGCCTCTTCCAGCAGGATGTCGCAGCATATCACAAAGCTCACATCATCTCAAACTTGTTACTTGAACATGACAATGAGTTCACTAAACTCAAACGGCCTCCACAGTCACCAGATCTCAATCCAATAGAGCAGCTTTGGGATGTGCTGGAACGGGAGATTCTCATCATGGATGTGTAGACGACAAATCTGTAGCAACTGCGTGATGATATCATGTCAATAGGACCAGCTTTACAATGTTAATAGGAAATGGAAGTAACCGAGATCGTTTTGGCTTTACAGCAGCTCTAGAATACATTTATTGTCCAGCTAAAGTTAGTTTTGATTGATTCATTTCCGTTGCAAAGATCATTAGTTATTAACTTACACTTACACCACTTACATGACACCGTGATCCGTGATGTGATCCGGCCCGCTCATTCGCACAACAACAGTTACTGGTGGCTCGAGAACGCAAACCTTGAAGTAGGTTCCAAGATGCAAGCATTGAAAAATTACGTTATCATCTCCGCGTAAACTTAAAAAACGTGAATCTGTGAAAACGCTGACTGCGTGCACATGCGTATTGTGTTTAGTCTATAGGTAAGCACATTTAAATATACAGTATATGTGCGCATGCGTGTAGTCTCTTTACAAATTGACCTCACCAAATTACTTCATAATAGAGTTTTTTATCGCTTCCATGTGAACTGAAATCATTTTGACAACGTTTTATCTGTACAGAGGTAAAGGGAAGGGAAGGAGGCCTTCACAGGGGAGAGACTAGTTGACATTTCAGGACTGCGTTGTCGTCGTGTCCAGGCACGACTTCATCAGATCTGGATACGGCGGACTGCAGTAAACCTCGGGATAGACAGAGAGACTAATTTTAGCGTAGACACCATTCTTCTTATGATGTAACGAGTACATCAGGATTTATGGGAAGTGTTCCCGGTTCTGGCTGACCTAATCTATACAGCCTAACATTGCATTATAGAAGTTTATAATGTGTTACTGTATGTGTATGCTAGGTCAAAGAGATGTGTTTTTAGTCCAGATTTAAACTAACAGAGTGTGTCTGCTTCCCGAACAATGTTAGGCGATCACTCTGCTGCAGAATTTCAACGGCATCAACATTGATTCCATGTGATAATATTAGATCTAGAGTATGATTACAACAATGAGTAGGTCCCTCCAATAGAGTTCAGAATGTCTCTAAATGCCAATCCCAATGCATCTTTTTTCATTATCTACATGTATATTAAAATCACCAACAGTTAGGACTTTATCTGCAGCAAGCACTAATTCTTTGATAAAGTCTTTATGGTGCCCTGGTGACCTGTATACAGTATCCAGCACAAATGGCAAACGTGATTTATCATTTACACTAGATAGTGTTACATTAAGCACCAACACTTCAAAAGAATTATATTTGAAACTAGACTTCTCAGTAATTCTGAAGATATTACTATAGTACAGCAATACCTTCCCCTTTTCCTTTCAGATGAGGCTCCAACCAGGTACTAGCAATGTGTTGCTAATAAAAGTGCAGTACAGTGGCGCTTGGAAGTTTGTGAACCTTTTAGAATTTTCTATATTTCTGCATAAATATGACCCAAAACATCATCGGATTCAGTCCTAAAAGTAGACAAACAAAACCCAATCAAACATATGAGACAAAATATTATACTTGGTCATTTAATTATTCAGGAAAATGATCCAATATTACATATCTGTGAATGGCAAAAGTGAACCTCTAAGATTAGCTGTTAATTTGAAGGTGAAATTAGGGTCCAACTGTTCTGAGATGTATTCAGTCAATGGAATGACAGTCAGGTGTCAGTGTGTACTTTTATTTAGTCCTTTCTTTTTAAAGAACAGGGATCTATCAAAGTATGATCTTCACAATGTCTGTGGAAGTGTATCATGGCATGGACAAAGGAGATTTCTGAGGACCTCAGAAAAAGAGTTGCTGTTGCTCACCAGACTGAAAAAGGTTACAAAACCATCTCTAAAGAGTTTGGACTCCACAAATCCACAGTCAGACAGGCTGTGTACAATGGAGGAAATTCAAGACCATTGTCACCAACACCAAAGTGTGGTCGACCAACAAAGATCACTCCAAGACGCAAGAAGAGTAATAGTCCACAATGTCACAAAGGATCCCAGGGTAACTTCTAAGCAACTCTCAACTTTCAGGTCTCTCTCTGTTCATGAGTCCACCATCAGGAGAAAACTGAACAACCATGCTGTGCATGGCAGAGTTGCGAGGAGAAAGTCTCTGCTCTCCAAAAAGAACATTGCTGCCTATCTGCAGTTTGCTAAAGATCATGTGGACAAGCCAGACGGCTATTGGAAAAATGCTTGGTTTCACTTAATTTTAATGGTCCCTTTAACACATTTTGTTGACTATAAGTAACGTTGCTCTTGTACTAAATCTCATTAGAGTATTAGTAGACTGCAGGGTTAAGGTTAGAATAAGCTGACATGTAATTGCAATGTTACTTATAGTCAGTATACCCATACACAAAAGAAATATATGTAAATATATTTTAAAGTGTCAAAAATATATGTGGCATATATTCCAAATACATTGACGTTGTCCACTTATATTTATCATTTTGAAATATATTCTGAAATATAACAAAAATATATGATGTTAAGTGTGAAATATATTTACATTTATATCATGTAATTTAAAATATATGACAAAATATATGGTCATAAAATGTTTAGCTTGCTAAAGAAGGGTCGGAAATGTATTTTTTAATCATAGTAATTCCTCTACCTTTTCCCCAATACACAACAGTAGGCTACCATATTTCACTACTGTATTATGACACACAGCTATAATAAATACTGTACTTACATTTAAATGACTGCAATGTAAAATGACAGATAGTTGCTTTCCTAGGACTATTAGGCCATATTAGGTGGCACGTCCCTAACACTAAGTGCATTTAATGATGTTTTATTAACAAAGTTCGGGAGGAGCAGGTTCAGATAATTAACCAAATTATGCACAGCTGGAGATTAATCAGTAATCAACTCAATGACAGAGTATAAATTCACAGCAGACCTATCTCTGTTCATTGAAAGTTTGTCAGTATCCCTCCTCCACCCCATCTCCTCACTTCCAGTTCCATCTACACTTACCAACTGGGGGGAGTACTCTGGGTTCGGGCCTAACTCCGAGCTCGGAGCCCTCTCCCCGGACAGCACGCCAAATACGCATAAACTTATTGTACTAATTATATGTAGATGTGAACTCGTGAATTAGATTTATTGTTGTTTTATTGACATCTTTCCTGAAGTCATTTAAATATTGAAAATATCCACAATATTTATGATGCAAGTATAACAATGATACTCCAACAGTGAAGTGCACTTAAACAATAGATAGAACTCAGTGTCTAACACTGCATACACACACTATTAAATATCTGTATTCAATTCTGTAAAAATAGGGAAAAAAAACTCTGCATTCTGTGTGTTGTTTCCTACATAAAATTGTCATTTTAGGCCAATAAAGTTAATAAAGGGGCAGCCGTGGCCTACTGGTTAGGGCTTTGGGCTTGTAACTGAAGGGTTTCCGGTTCGATCCCCGACCAGTAGGGAAAATGTGGGTGGGTGAAGCAGAGCACTGCTCTCCCATGTCCACATCCAAGGCTGAAGTGGTCTATCGTAAAAATAAATTGAAAGTGTGTTGTTTGTTTGTGAAAATGTTGACTTTTTACATTTCTAAATATATTTACTTATATTTAACTAAAATATATTTATTGGGCCAATTTCAAATTTATGCATATATTCCAAAAATATATTCTGAAAATATATTTCAAATACATTTCTTTTGTGTATGGGTAATGTCTGTTGGAGGACCATCATAATAAAGAGTTAGCAGATATTAAGCAGACAGTCTGCTAATACTGTAATGAGAGCTAGTTGACATGTAGTTGAAAAGTTACTTATAGTTAACAGAATGTTCAAAAGGGACAATCAAAATAAAGTGTTACCAAATGCTTTGTGGACGGATAAGACAAAAATATAACTTTTTGGTTTAAATGAGAAAGAAAAACACAGCATTCCAGCATAAGATGGAACAATGAATTCTGAAGAAAAACGTCAGGACATCTGTTTGTAAACTGAATCTCAAGAGCAAGTGGATCATGCAGCAAGACAACGACCCTAAGCACACAAGTCATTCTTCCAAAGAATGGTAGAATGACTCTGTTAACAGACTGTCTGCTTAATATCTGCTAACTCTTTATTATGATGGTCCTCCAACAGACAAATAATGGTTAATGAAGAGCAAAGCTAGTGTTTTGGAATGCCAAGGCAAAGTCCTGACCTTAATGCAATTGAAATGTTGTGGAAGGATCTGAAGAAAGTAATTCATGTGAGGAAACCCACTAATGGGCTAAGTGTGTCGTTCTGCAGGTCAGATCAGCAGGATCATTTAGTTGCAGTTATTGCTGCACAAGGACCCGGGTCACACCAGATACTAGGAGAAAAGGTTTCACATACTTTTGCCACTCACACAAAAATTGCCAATGCTGGATCATTTTTCTCAATAAATAAATGAGAAAATGTTTTTTTCTCATTTCTTTGATTGGGTTCTCTTTGTCTGTTTTGGGTCATATTTATGCAGAAATACAGAAAATTCTGAAGGGTTCACAAACTTCCAAGCCCAACTGTATATGCCATACATATACATAGATATGGTTGCATATTGATGTGGATATTTTCAAACATTATAGAAAAATACAATTTGCAAATAAATGTTGGAATTCATAGCAGGTCTATCATTTGGAAATCATTTATGACAAAGATCCATGTCCATACAGTGCATTTAAAGAATATTAATTTTTTTTTTTTTTTACTTCTTGTTATGTTGCCTTATGTCTAAATCCTTAAATAAATAAATAAATCTACACTTCATACACCAAAATGACAAAGATGTGTCTATATAAGGTCTAACAGCTGAAAATGCATATCAGAGACCAGGACATATGGTCAAAGGAACTGCATTCAGAGCTCAGAGACAAGATTGTGTCAAGGCACAAACTGGAGAAGGCTACAAAATATTCTGCTGTATTAAAGGTTCCCAAGAGCACCGTAGTCTCCGTAATACTGAAATGAAAGAAGTGTAATACAACCAAGACTCTTCCTTAGAGCTGGCTACCAGGCCAAACAGGAGTAAAGAGCCTTGAGAGCCAAGAACCCAATGGTCACTATGGTCGAGATCCGGAGATCATGTGTGGGAGAAACTTGGAGAAGTCTCTGCAGATCATAGTAATAATAATAATAATAATAATAAAAAGTAATATGTTGTTATGAGTCATCTTTAATATTATTGACTTTTTGAATTTAAAAGAATGCTTTCAACCAATTGTCTAGTTGTTATCCACTAATAGTGATGTGATCCAACACAGACAGCAATACAGTGGTGTTCCTGTGGTGCATCTGTATGGTTAAAAACAGTCAAGCAATATAGACAATTTCACTGTTCCATACTGTCACGAATCCGGTCTGTGGCCTTCTGCCCGCTAGTCAAGTCAAGTCATTTTCATTTATATAGCGCTTTTAACAATGTAGATTGTCTCAAAGCAGCTTTACAGAGATAAATGTATAATTTAACGTAAGATTGTTTTGGCTTTATAGCGGTTCTTTAATAAAGTTATTTTCCAGCTAAAGTTAGTTTTGATTGATTCGCTTCCGTCGCAACGATCATTTGTTTTTAAATTAGGGCCAACCAAGACGACACCATTCTCTCTACACAGACTTTAACGCGAACCTGTGAGAAACGCTGATGGCGTTCAGATGCGCATTAAGAACGGGTTCTATAGTTATGTGCGTTTGAATATATGTGTGCAGGTTTGGAATTCCCTACAAACCAAACCTAAACAAATTACTGGTGTTTCCTTATAGTTTTGATTCAGAATTTTATTTTATTTTATCAATTCGGGGTAGATACGCAAATTGAGTTTTCCCGACGACGCGTTATCTGTAGAGTGGGAAAGGGATCCTCCATAGGGAGAGACTAGTTGGCCCTTCAGCACTGCGTTGACACCGGGTCCAGGCGAAGGTCCTTCATCAGATCTGGAAACGGCCTGAACCGGCAGGCTGCGGGAAAACCTTGGGATAAACAAAGACACTAAAATTAGCGTAGATGCCATTCTTCTCATGATGTAACAAGTACATCAGGATTTATGGGAAGTGTTCCCGGTTCCAGCTGACCTAATCTATGCAGCCTAATATTGAATTATAGAAGTCTATAATGTATTATGTGAACGCTATGTCAAAGAGATGTGTCTTTAATCTAGATTTGAACTGACAGAGTGTGTCTGCTTCCCGGACAATGGTAGGAAGGCTGTTCCAAAGTTTTGGTGCTAAATAGGAAAAGGATCTACCGCCAGCCATTGATTTTGATATTCTAGGTATTATCAACTGGCCGGAATTTTGAGATCGCAATAGACGTGAAGGAGTATAATGCGTTAAGAGCTCGCTCAAGTACTGCGGAGCTAAACCATTTAGTGCTTTGTAAGTAATCAGCAATATTTTAAAATTGATGCGATGTTTAATAGGGAGCCAGTGCAGTTTTGACAGAACCGGGCTAATATGGTCATACTTCCTGGTTCTGGTAAGAACTCGAGCTGCTGCGTTTTGAACCAGCTGTAGTTTGTTTATTAAGCGTGCAGGGCAACCACCCAGTAGAGCATTACAATAATCTAGCCTTGAGGTCATGAACGCATGGACTAATTGTTCCGCATTTGTCAATGAGAGCATATGACGAAATTTAGATATATTTTTAAGATGGAAAAATGCGGTTTTACAGATACTAGACACGTGACTTTCAAATGAAAGATTAGTATCAAAGAGCACACCCAGGTTCCTAACCGACGACGAAGACTTAACAGAGCAGCCATCAAGTGTTAGACAGTATTCTAGGTTATTACGTGAGGAAGTTTTTTGTCCATCTAGCCACCAGAGGTCGCTTCTCCATCATATTGACTCTCACACCACACAGCACACTGGACTGCATTTCCCATCATCCATTGCACGGACGACACACACAGCTGATTACACTAATCACACTCCCAGCTGAGAACTATCTCACAATCACTACCACCCAATCACACACTCTTTATAAGCCTTGGACTTTCTCTCTGTGATCGCTGAGTATTGTATAGCGCATATCATAGCGATAGCTACTCTACGGAGCCCACTCAGTTGTTTTAAGCCTAGCCTAGCCTAGCCTAGCCTAGCCTAGCCTAGCCTTGCCTTGCCTTGCCTTGCCTTGCCTGTTTTCTCGTGTTTTGATATCTGCCTGTGTTTCCTGGATTAACCCTTTGCTTTGCCCTTCGCACTCTGTTTGCCCCTCGTTTGGATCATTGCTTGTGTACCTGGATTATCTCTCTGCCTTGCCCTGTTGGATATTGTTCACCGATCGTAGACCCACGCTTGCCCTAGGATCTCTCTTGTGTCTTGCCCGTACCATACCTGTTTACCGTTGTCTGACCCTTGCCTGTTTACCATGTTTATAAATAAAAGCTTGCACATGGATCCGCACGCCTCACGCCTTGTTCGCCCCGTTACACATACTTGTGTGAACATTGTTCACCATTCCCAAAACGACAATGCTCCAATCACAATACTAAAAATATTGGTAACACTTTTTAATAAGTATAGTGTAATAAAGTATTTACAAATCATTTGCAAATAGTTAATTAAAAGTTTATAAACGGTTGTTAATACATTAATATTAGACTATATGCAAATAGTGATTTCTTCATTCTTTGACACTGTAATTACAGTTTTTAAAAATTGATTAGACACTAAAAGTGGAACTTGAGGCCAACTCAGTGAAACCCATCACTCATGTACCGAATCTTCACACCAAGTCTGCAAAACTACATGCACATTACGTGCTTTACACTCAGTTTAAACACGGTTCTCTACATTTAGACACACCACTCAAAAGGAACAGCTCTTTTGATTAATTTAGGAAACACTGCCTTTTAAATGCCACATCCATTTCCCGATTACTTACAGCCAACGATCATGTGTGAAAACACTTATACATAAATTGATCACTTAGAAATCAAAACTCAGTGTTTTAAGAAAGAACGAAATTATTTTCACCCCCTTGCATTTGTTTATAGTGTGTGTGTGTTGTATATATATATATATATATATATATATATATATATATATATATATATATATATATATATACACACACACAATAATCGGGAAATGGTAATCGGGAAATGGATGTGGCATTTAAAAGGCAGTGTTTCCTAAATTAATCAAAAGAGCTGTTACTTTTGAGTGGTGTGTCTAAATGTAGAGAACCGTGTTTATATATATATACTACCGTTCAAAAGTTTGGGGTCAGTAAGATTTTTACTGTTTTTAAAGGGGTCATATACCATTTTTGTACAAGCTAATATGATTCTTTAGGGTCTAAATTAAAAGTTTGTAATATACTTTAATTAAAAATTCTCATTAGTATTGTAAGAAAACACTCATTTTACCTGGTCAAAAACAGCTCTGTTTTCAGCACGCCGTTTCAGTGCATGTGTCTTTAAATGATAATGAGCTTTGCTCACCCCGCCCCTCTGTTCTGTGCGTACACCGTAACACAATAACACAATAACCATAACGCGTTGTTCATTATAAACGTGGGATAATGAATTATATTGAGAACGTCGTACATAGAAAACATGCCTTAATGTACCCGGAGTGTAAACCCTAGCCGCATTCATCGTGAAGCGTGCTAGCGATTTGCAAAGATTATAAATATTAATGTAAAGGTTAATAAAACGTTACACTCACTTCTTCTTCTGGAGGTGCAGCAGGAACACGAATAGTTGGTACCGATCCTTTTTTCAGGAGCAGCTTCTTAGCAAAACCAGCTTTATATTGACCTTGTTTGTAAAGCAGTCTGGTGTGTGAAATGATTTGCGCAAACATGAAAGCATTGACGTTGATCGTGGGGAATAGTCCCTTCGAAAACAAACTCAGCCACTGCGTCTTCAGCGGTTTGGATTTAGGAACATCAAAATGATGCTGTGTTCGTTATTACACCCAAGAACAGAACACCACAATCGCTTAGACGCCATTCTGCTCATAGACAGTGCTCCAGCGTATCAACAATGACTGCGTGGACTATGATTGACAGCTCGCTCACGAGCGAGGGCGGGTCTGTGTTGAAACGCTGCTGTCAATCAACAATCGTGGGAGGGGCGTCGACCGTGTAATGTCACAAAATCGAACGACTTGATTTGAGAGAGGGGAAATTAAAATTATCATTTTATGATGGTTGTGTACAGGCACTGCCAACACACATTTCAGTACAATCAACTTGTAAAAGTGCATGTACCATTATATGACCCCTTTAAAAGAAGTCTCTTCTGCTAACCAAGTCTGCATTTATTTGATAAAAACAGTAATATTGTGAAATATTAGGACAATTTAAAATGACTGTTTTCTATTTTAATATATTTGAAACTGTCATTTATTCCTGTGATCAAAGCTGAATTTTCAGCATCATTACTCCAGTCTTCAGTGTCACATGATCCTTCAGAAATCATTCTAATATGATGATTTGATGCTCAAGAAACATTCATTATTATTATCAATGTTGAAAACAGTTGTGTACAAATATTTTTCAAAATTCTTTGATGAATAGAAAGTTCAAACGAACAGTATTTATTTATAATAGAATATTTTCTAACATTATAAATGTCTTTACTGTAACTTTTGATCAGTTTAACTCATCCTTGATGAATAAAAGTATTGATTTATTTTATTTCTTTCCCCCAAAAATAAAATTAAAATTCTTACTGACCCCAAACTTTTGAACGGTAGTGTTTAATGTTACAAAAGCTTTAGATTTCAGATAAATGCTGTTCTTTTGAACTTTCTATTCATCAAAGAATAAAAAATAAAAAAACTAAAAAAACTGTCACAACTGTTTTCAACATTGATAATAATGAATGTTTCTTGAGCATCAAATCATCATATTAGAATGATTTCTGAAGGATCATGTGACACTGAAGACTGGAGTAATGATGCTGAAAATTTAGCTTCGATCACAGGAATAAATTACACTGTATATTCACATAGAAAACAGCTGTTTTAAATTGGAATAATATTTCACAATATTACTGTTTTTGTTTGTATTTTTAATCAAATAAATGCAGCCTTGGTGAGCAGAAGATACTTCTTTTAAAAACATTAAAAATCTTACTGACCCCAAACTTTTGAACGGTAGTGTATATATATATATATATATACACACTATAAACAGAAATGCAAGGGGGTAAAAATAATATGGCTTGTATATATATTTATGTACACAAGCAATATCTAACAAGCCAATAGTGTCATTATTCAGCTCAAGTCAGTTCAGTATTGATTCAGTTTAGTTCCATGTATAAAATCCATCAGTTGTGCAAACATTGTACAGTGTATTTGTTGCATGTACGTGTGACAAACTCCTGAACACTTCTCTGCACACTAAGCAAGCAAAAGACACAATATAGTGGTGTTTTACATTTTTGCACATCTTTTTTTTTTATATTGTGTGTGTGTTTTGTGGTTTTGTGTGAAGATTTTAGAGAAATGGAGCCATAGTTTCAAAAACTGTGCGTAAGTTTATTATTATTAACCAATTATTATTGGTTAATTAGCTCATATGTAAAGAGTTACATAATGCTTTGTTAACAGCATATTAAATAGTTCTCACTTTAGATTTGGTCAAGGAAAATGGGAAAATTGCATAAATGAATGGCTTTAAACCGTAAAAAACGATTCGTCGGCTGAACAACCATTACTTATAAAAGTAATTAGATTAAACAAAAAAACGTAGTATTCATAACTTTTCAAACTCTACTTAAAATATATAATGTGTGTAACACAAAAATATAAGTTATCAGGTGAGCATAAATAAAATGAAAAAACATAAGTCAAATCAACTACTATAACAATTGCGCCAAAATTAAGTAAATCTAGCATAACATTTTAAGTAACTATACGAGCCACGTGATATGCAATTTCCCGTGATCCCTTTCCAGACAAAAATTGGAGCCATTTTGTGAAGCACATGTGAAGACGGTGAAAAGGTAAGCTTTACTTTCTATAAACTTAGTCAAATATTAGATTTTGACATTTTAACATTAAACACTTGTTTATTGTGTTAGTGGGTGAAGATTTTCTGAAACGCAACGTGATGAAGACACTAAAAAGAGGTAAGCTTAACTTTTTTAACTTAAGGTACACTCGTTCATTGCATTTTTGGTCAAGAAATTAACTTTTAAACTGAATTTCAGAATTGCTACGAATTTTCAACAATTAGAAAATGCCTTCCATAACTTACGAATACGTATGAAAACGTTTGTAGCCTACATGTTAGTTAATGTAGCCTATGAAATGAGTGATGATATATATGTATATGCATGTATATGTACCATTTTTGCATCACACTTTTTAAGTAATCCCAACTTGGAATAATTTTACTTAAAATTAACAAGACAACCTTTTTTTATATGTACTTAAATATTTGAGTTCATGCAACATTCTTTACTTAAAAATATATGTAAATTGATATAATCTACTAAGTAATGTTAAGTTAAAACAACTTGCAATTACTTAGTAGATTCTATCACGTTATATATATTTTTAAGTAAAGAATGTTGCGTGAACTCAAATATTTAAGTACATATAACAAATGTTTTCTTGTTAATTTTAAGTAAAATTATTCCAAGTTGGGATTACTTAAAAAGTGTGATGCAAAAATGGTGCAAATATATTTTAAGTAAATCCAACACATCATTTTTTAGAGTGTGGACATTAATTGCATTATTATTCAGATTTCATTTAAATGTTTACAAATACATTAAGCCTATCCCCAAAACTAAATATAACCACTTAAAAATACTAACTAAATCAATAAATCAATAAATAAAGCTGTCAATTATGTATTTATTTATTTTACCTTTATTTAACCAGGATAATCTCTCTGAGATTAAAAATCTCTTTCACAGGAGTGTCCTGGCCAAGACAGCAGTACAATCAGTTGCAACCACAGGTCAACAAAACAGAATAACAATAAAAACTAAAATACTTAAAAACAATTGCACATCATTGAGTCATCTTCGTATGGAAGCTTGTTTCTGCCACAGAATAAAACATTTAAAAGTAATTATAAGTTTTTATCTCACAACTCTGACTTTTCATCTCAGAATTGCATGATATAGTCACAATTGCTTGTTATAAAGTCAGGATTGCAAGATACAAACTTGCAATTGCGAGAAAAAAAGTCAGAATTGCGAGATGTAAACTAGCAATTGTGATTTTATATCTCGCAATTCTGACTTTATAACACTCAATTGTGACTTTATATCATGCAATTCTGAGAAATAAAGTCAAAATTGCGAGATGTAAACTAGCAATTGTGAGATAAAAAGTTGCAATTATATTTTAAAATATTTTATTCTGTGGCGGAAACAAGCATCCATATCTTCAAGTGACTGACTAATAAATAAAACAATTTCCATAGACACCAAAGTTTGTAGCAAACTCCAGTCAGCTGCATATACATTAAAAGACCTTTTTAAGCCCTTTTCCCCAGTGCAGTTCGGATAAAAAAGGAACCGAAAGAGTATAACAATCTTGGGAATGGAGGGAATATTTCCCAACACTTTTCTATTGAATGAGACAACAGAGGTATGGAGGCAGCAATCCCATAATAGTTTTATAAATCGGAGAGAAGGAGAAGGAGCAAATTGATAAACTACATCACCGTAATCAAGTACAGGTAGAAAGGTAGCAGAAACTATATTATCTTTCTTACATTAAATGAAAAACAAAACTTGTTTTTAGAATGAAACCCAAGTTTTATTTTAAATGTTTCCTAAATGTGTGTGTGTGTGTGTGTGTGTGTGTGTGTGTGTGTGTGTGTATGTGTGTGTGTGTGTGTGTGTGTGTGTGTGTGTGTGTGTGTGTGCGCGTGTGTGTGTGTGTGTGTGTGTGTGTGTGTGTGTGTGTGTGTGTGTGTGTGTGTGTGTGTGTGCGCGCGCTCTTAATGTATTTGTAAACTTTTAAGGAACACTGAGTATGAATGCAATTATCAAGGTTGGTTTAAAGCACTATATTAATGTAATTTTCCCATTTTCCATACTCTTAGTAATCTAAACTATTTACTGTTAATAAGTTTTTAACAAAGCATCATCTAACTCTTTACATATGATCTAATTAAACAATAATAATTTGTTAATTACAGTAACAATGAATGTAGAAATACATTTTTGTATATTAATTTATTGACTACAGTTGATAATTAATTAACTATTAACTAACAGTTTACAAATGATTTGTAAATACTTTATTACACTATTCTTACTACCAAAACATTCCATTTTTATTTCATGAAGATGTTTGATTTCCTCAAAGGACTGGATTCCATCAATTGAAGATATACAGTAAACAATCATTCGATCACGACACAGATCAGCTATTGTGTGACGGCAGGTCAAGAATCATTGATTCAGGAAAATCCACAAGATTTAAGACTTGGGAGAGATTGTATCCTGTAGACTGGGTTTGGATCGATTGAGATTAGATCAGTTCTCCCAGCGCATCCATCTGTATTTGAAAAGATCCGCTTTTGTTTTCAAGGCTAAAACACTGTTCACTGGTTATTGCTGCCAGATTCTGAGTAATATCAGCAAATACAAATTACATTTTCAAGACTTTTTTTTCATTTAATTTTATTTTTATACAATAATTATTTTGTGCTCTGTGTACGTGCCAACAGTGAACAGCATGTGTTGTGTGTTTTAGTTCTTGCATTTAGCTGATAGAGGGAGCTACTAGATAACAACTCGTTTCACTTGAACAGTTTTGGTTTTGTGAGAACAGCCTGACAGCAATGCAAACAAACTTTAGCAATGAAAAATGTCTTAAAATATTTAATAATTTTTCTATTTTAAAATTACTTAAAAAATAGAATATATACTTGTACAAATGTGTACAACATTCAGGACCATGTGAGAGTTAAAAGTGCAAGGATTTAAAAGTAGAGTGTGGTGTAAAATGTGCTTTTGTTAAGGACCAACCAAGAACTTCACAGGTGAGCATTGGCCTTTGGAACAGTAATGTATGGCTAACAGTAATGTAATACATAAGACTTGAGATGCATTTTTTTTTACTACAGGTTGTTATGTTTACAATAGCATGCAACCAGCATGTAAGGTCAGCACAGCATTTCTGTGTGGGAGTGTGAACCTGTTCCACCAGTTTGTCAGACGGTGCACATGTACTTTAGAGGTGATATGAAAAATGTGACTCTGCCTAAATATCCGCATGCACGTATGCATTTCTTTGCGTTTTCCAGCTGAAAACTCCAAAAACGTTAAAATTTTTTAATTAAACAGTCTTCATGTCATTTCCTGATACCAGACATGTCTCAACATTTGGAAATCATTTTGTATGCTAAGCCTTTAGGCCATTATTGAAATAATGCATCTTTAATGCAAAGTGTTTTGCACGCAATGTTTGCCTGAAACTCAGTAGTTCAACTCTGTTATGGGAAATATCTATCTGTAGATAGAAATCACAAATAGCCTATACTGGTATATAAGATATAAAAAAAAATAAAAAAAAATAAAAAAAAATAATATATATTATATATATATATAATAATTATATATAATAATATATATTTGTTATAATTATATATCTTTGTTTATGATATATATATATATATATATATATATATATATACAAATACATATATACAAATATATAATTGTTTATACTACTGTATATATATATATATATATATATATATATATATAATGTGGTGTTAATGTTATTAAATTTAACATTTAATTTAATATTAATATTGATCTGCCTGCATTGACACTAAAGAACTGAAATGAACTGTATAAATGAACTAAATTAATAACTTTTTTTACAACAAAATGAAACATCAAACTTACTTAAGCTGGACTGTAAAACTTTGTTGCATTATTTTATTATTATCTCTGTAAAGCTGCTTTGAAACAATCTGTATTGTAAAAAGCACTATATAAATAAAGGACTTGACTTGACTGAATGATGTTTGCTATATAATGGTTATTTTTTATGTGTGTATGTATGTATGTATGTATTTATTTGCTTGCTTGCTTATTTATTTACTAACGTGATTTATTACAAGCCACATCGAAACTACCAGATACTACCAGGAATAAAGTATTTGATTTTGTTCAATTTTAAATGATTAATTTAATGACTTTCCCTTTGCAATATATCAAACTTGTCCATTGTTTCTCAGTGTTTAAATTTTATTTGAATTTAAACATTTTCAGTCCTCTGGTCTTAATTACATCACATATAACTTCTGAAAGTGAAGAAAATTCACTTATTATCCTAGAAAAATCTAAGCTTTTATTTTCTGATGAGCTTTACCAAGATGTGTGGACCACTGTTCTGTGTCTGGTCTATTGTGTTAATTGTTCAGAAACTCAGCCGTCTTTAATCATCCGGCTGGGTCAAGCATCAAGTGTTCTCAGTGTCCTGTGTTCTTGTTTGATCATTGGAAAGCACCGCTGAGTCATCCGTCTTTTCATTCTTCTAGATCGCTATCACAGGCTTGATCATCCATAGAAACTATGTCTACGCGTCTCACGAGCCCGGGGTGAAACTCTCTGATGTCAGACAACCTCCCCCGTCACCTGGGAGGAAGAAACTATTAAAAGATTCATTAGTAGTTACACAGGTGACTGTAAACAGAGTGTGGAGACAAATGACTCACTGCTGAAAGTCAAAGTAAAAACATTCCCATTGTCACTGTTGAAATATTTGTTAATACTTACATAAATTACATGTATTTATGTTTGCTATATCTTATTGTTTGGTAACACTTTACAATAAAGTTTCATTTGTTAACTACATTATTTTATGAAAATGTTCTTCTCACATTACAAAACTCATGAGCTGCTCATGTTCATTTTCCCTTGTGTAATAAATTCATTTGCCTAACATCTAGACCAGCCAGTTCTCCACATAACCGTTCAGGTGTTTGTTTATTTCAAGAGCCTCGCTGATTTTGAGATTCTGTTCTTAAGCACGTAGAAACTTCTAACTCACGTGTCCATACAGGACAAACCCAGTTAAATTAGTGCCCTTGGATGTTTGAACAAATGAACACTAACCAAATGTGATTCGTTGTTACCTATTTACTAAATTACAGTCATGTGATTATAATGACATAATCTTTTAATACCAATTGAATAAATTCTGATGTCTGTATTGAAATGTTTGATTGAAATAGGATTTCATAGAATTCAAAATAACCCATTTTAGAAGGTAAAATTTGGCAGACCATCTTTCCTCAATTCCTTAATTGCAGACATTCCTTACCTGTGAGGAACCGTATCCACTTTCTCCTGGCCAAGGGGATTTTAATGAGCTGCCATGTAAAATAGAGCCATTCTTGTCCTTCTGGCCACCAAACAGAGCGTTCTTTCATTCATGAAACAAACAGTATCTCTTACTCTGTCCCTCTTTTTTCCCCCTCCATTTTCTACACAGCAAACACCTGAGATTGATTTTCATCCCTTCACCATGTGCCTCTAATGTCTGTTTCCTGCAAACCCTTGGACAGCGAACACTTTTTCGTTCTTTTAACTATATAGTGCAGCAGTGGCTTTAGGAAAGATTCCACCTCTTTCTCTGGACATTGGAAACCAGGTCAGCATTCTACTGCTTTTTCCCTTGTTTCTTTAGAAAATGTACTATTTAGAAAAAATATTAACTATGTAAAGAATGGAATATTGTGGAGCTTCAAGTAGTGGCCGTTTTAATCTAATTTAAGCAACTGCTTTTTCCATTGAATGTCTTTTTGTGAGATAAAAAAAAAAAAAAAAGTATGTGTAAGAGAAGTATTGGTGAGAGGGTGGCATGAAATACGCTTCGCTCGAGATGACTAATTTCATTAAACTCATTATTAAAACTGTCTGCATATAATGGTCACATAATTATCTCTAAGTAGAGATCAAATGCGTGGTATCTTTTGCATTATGGAAAATCATCCGTCTAAGCTAAAGCTTCAGCTACAATTAGTGAAGACAAAAGACAGTGAATGAAAATTAAGAGTCTTTTGGGTGTGTGTTTCAGAGGCTAAATCAATATTTTGTACAATCCGTGCTCTTTTAAATGTTTAAACGTCTGTTAATTATGTTACTTCATCTTTCAAAACCCTTCACGCGCCTTGGGTGTATTATATTTTTGAGTCTGCCTTGCTTCTTTAATCTTCATTTATGGATTACTCCTATTGTTGAATCATGTTATTTTCCACAAAAACTATGAATAACTAATGATTCATAAAATGCCCTAAAGAAATTCACCCTAATGCGAGCATGAGTTAAGACTCGCCCCTAGGATTTGCTTGATCGATGACAGCACAGGCCAGGGGGCGAATCATGGTGACGATGTACCTGTGAGTGATTCCCTGCTGCCCCTCCTTGTTCCCCACACATAAAAGAGCCCGCTTTATTCCCATGTTCACTAGACCGGCTCTACAGACTGAAGCATACTTTTTCTTTCACTCGCTTTGACTTCAACGCACAAGCAAAGAAGCATCTAGCATGGTATCAGCAGGGTTACAGATGCTGGGCATTGCCCTGGCTGTCATTGGCTGGATAGGGGTAATTGTGGTTTGCATTCTCCCAATGTGGCTCGTCACGGCTTTCATCGGACAGAATATCGTCACAGCGCAGACTACCTGGGAAGGAATCTGGATGAGCTGTGTGGTGCAGAGCACGGGACAGATGCAGTGCAAAGTCTACGACTCAATGCTGGCTCTCAGCTCAGATCTACAGGCTGCCCGTGCCTTGTGTATTATCTCCATCCTGGTGGGCGTTGTTGGGATCCTGCTAGCGGCTGTTGGAGGGAAATGCACCAACTGCATTGAAGATGAGACAGCCAAGGCCAAAGTTGGCATTATTTCAGGAGCCATCTTCATCATCTCTGGAATTCTGTGTTTGATTCCAGTGTGCTGGACCGCCAACACAATTGTAAGGGACTTCTACAACCCTTTAACCATCAGTGCACAAAAGAAAGAGTTGGGAGCTTCGTTGTTTATTGGGTGGGCTGCTTCGGCACTGCTGGTTATTGGCGGCTCACTGCTTTGTGCAAATTGCCCTCCCCGGGATCAGTACACCACGAAGTACACTGCTCGGCCTGGAGGAACCAAAGGGTATGTGTGAAGAGGAGCCAAAGAGCCCTGCTAATAGTGACATTCAAACTGCCCAATTTGTGAACATTGTACCTTGGTTGTACCAACATTGTACCAGCTTTTGACTTGTGGTGTTACAATTGACCATGCATGCGAACGCTCTATCACTGACCAAATGGTTGAATTAGCCCTCAGCTCTCCAAGAAATGACAGGAATGGTGAAATACTAAGTGTGAATGTGTCACGGTGCTGAACAGAACTCTACTGCCAAAGAAAATGGAGCGGGAACTGTAAATATCTCTTCTTAACTTTGCTGACTGGCTTCACACTCTGAGGATGTGCTTAAACGGTTAAGGATTTATACTGTATAAAATGTAAATGTACTCATATTGTGTTTTAAAATTGAGACATATTTGAGCTAGAAAACATTTCAAGTATGTGCATTGCAACAAATAAATTCTTTACAAACACTCAAATTAGTGTCGTGTGCCTCATTACACACAGTTAAAAGTGGATTTTTGTATATATGTCAATTATTTATAAATAATATAAATCTGAATCTGGCAAACCCATTTACATTTTTACTATTTGTTTATAAGGACGGTTCTGTTCTCAATAAATTATCTGATACATAATTGGGTAATATTTAAGCTATTTGTGAGGTTTCAAAACTACTAGGAAGTAAAATATTAAAACATAAAACACTACTATATTGTGTCTTTTGCCTTTTTAGTGTGCAGTGGAGTGTACATGAGTTTGTCATAACACTAACACGTACATGCTAATGCATGAATACACTATATAGTCAAGTCAAGTCCCATTTATTTAGCGCTTTTTACAATACAGTTTGTTTCAAAGCAGTTGTACAAAGATAACAGGATATTATGCAAAAAAGTTTGTTTCCAGAAGAAAATAGTGTCACAGTCCAGCTTAAGTAAGTTCAGTGATGTTTAATTTTATTTAGTTTGATTTAACCAATGACAAGACACATGGCAGGATCACATGACAAACAAGGAATCACATGACAAGACACAGAAACATGACAATGACAAGAACAAGAACAAGAAACAAAACCCAAAACGTGACATACATATACATTTACACTCTAAACAGAAATGCAAGGGGGTAAATATTTTCTTTCCTTCTCAAAACACTGAGTTTTGATTTATAAGTGAACAATTTATGTATAAGTGTTTTCACACATGATAATTGGGTGTAGGTAAATGGGAAATGATTGTACAATTTAAATGGCATTGTTTCCCAAATGAAACAAAAGAGCTGTTAGTTTTGAATGAAGTGTATAACGTAGATAACTGTGTTTAGAGTTTTGCAAAAAGTTTGTTTTACAATTGCAACCTGAGTGTAAAGCACGTAATGTGCTTGTAGTTTAGGAGACTTTTAGTGTCTAAGCAATAAAAACAACAACTGTATGACAAAATAATAGTTGTATAATGTCTGATTAAATATCCAAATATATGATGTATAAGTTTCAGCTTATAGAAGTGTTTTTACTGTAATGAAGTTCCAGAAGTTTTAAGAATGGAATTATTTTGTCTGGAAATGAACAAAATGGAAAAATGGAAATGTTAAATAGCGTTTTGTAGCTGTTAAGCCATTGAATGTCTACACAGAAAACTGACTTTCAAAAATAAACCTATACCCTGAGAAGTAAGTGTATTAAAGGTTGTTGCAATTAACCCCAGTCTCCTGTGTCTAACCAGGAGAAACAAAAATATTGTTTCAACATATCCAAATAGTTATGGCATCCTTGGTGAGATATCCACACTCAAAAAAATGGTGGGTTGTTTCAACCCATGTTTGGGTCATATATAGACAAACCCAACCATTAAAAATTTGTAATCAAATTTTTAAACCTAACGGTTGGGTTTGTCCATATTTGGCCCAAACATGGTGTAACGAAGATTAGTTGTTATGGGAAGAAGGAGGCGGGAACCAGTGAATGTTTAACAAACTTTAATAATCATAAAATAAATAAACACAAAATGAAAGTAAAGGCGGCAGCCCCTAACGAACGACTGCCCCACAAACATGATAAAATAAACAAAACACAATGTAAAGTCCAGGCCTGGTCCTCTCTCGTTCTTCACTGTCGTCGCTCGTCCTTTTATTCTTCCGAAGCTCCTCCATGACCGGTGCATCACGCAGGTGGTGCTCATCAGTAATCATCACGTCACCTGCCCGCCCTGCTTACCACACAAGGGTTGAAACAACCCTGCATTTTTAGAGTGCAGTTATTATCATGTACATAAATCATTTAAAAAAGGTTTTTTCCCTGTTACAGTCATGGTTAGGTTTAGGGTTAGGGTAAGGGAATTTATGATTAGCGTGCATTTTTGTATAATTTCTTGCAATTTTGTTTGTTGTATCATCTACCTATATCATAAAAATGGTGAAGAAAACATTAAATATTTCTAACCATAATCCCCCATCTAAAGGCCATATCTTTTCACAGTAGCTTTTATGTCAGTGCAAGGTCATTTTGAAAAGTTGTTTTTTAACTGACCTTGAAGGACCTCAAAGTGTTGCTGTGCTTTGTCAGTTCCTCTTGTTTCGTGTTTATAGTGTAAGCAGCCAAATGAGATATCATAGGGGCTCTCCAGAAATCATCAACTCAGGACAACCAAACTCCGCCTTTTCGCTCTTTTCCTATAAAGAGCAAACATGTCTGGTTTGCACACTTTTGGCTACTTTATCACTGTAAAGGCAGGCCTTTGATTTTAAAACATGGTTTCCCAAGGACTTCAGATTATGGGCATGGTCACAGCCATGCTGGGTTGGTTGGGGGTCATTATTGTGTGTGCTTTGCCCCAGTGGAGGGTGTCTGCATTTATTGGAGCCAACATTGTTACAGCACAGACCATCTGGGAGGGCATGTGGATGAACTGTGTGGTGCAGAGCACTGGACAAATGCAGTGTAAAATCTATGACTCCATGCTGGCACTCAGTTCTGACCTTCAAGCCGGCCGGGCCATGATCATCATCTCCATTTTGACCGGACTCTTTGGAATCATCATTTCTATGGCTGGTGGGAAGTGCACCAACTGTATTGAGGACCCAGGGTCTAAAGCAAAGGCGTGCATCATTGCAGGGATTTTCTTCATTGTCTCTGGACTTCTTTGTCTGATCCCAGTTTCATGGTCAGCAAATACGATCATACAGAACTTCTATAATCCGTTGATGGTGGAGGCCCAGCGGAGAGAGTTGGGTGCAGCTCTGTATATCGGCTGGGGTTCTGCTGGGTTGCTCTTACTAGGAGGAGGAATACTTTGCTGGAGCTGCCCGCCAAAGCAAGAACGCATCTACAACCCCAAGTTCTCCGCTGTGAGGTCCAGTTCAACAAGAGAATTTGTCTGAGATGCAGAACCCATATGACTGGCCTTTAAATGCACTCTAGTAGCTGCAGATCTAATTACTGTATGTCAACAATTCATCTGTAGAATTACTTGTACATTTTTTTACATTTAATAGTGTAACATTTTCTATCTCCCTAGCAATGAATATCTTCTGAAAAGAGATAATTCTGTAAAATGATGTTCTTTTATATGTTGGTATTCCAGAAGCAGAAACAGCAGAGCAAAGCGCTAGAAACATCATGGCTTTGATCATCTGGGAATGTTTGAACTGCTAAAATCTATACTTTAAATGCAATGCAAGTCCCTTTGGATAAAAGCGTTGGCCAAATGCTTAAATGTATGTATTACAGCTTTTATGGATGGGAATATATATATATATATATATATATATAGGTTTATTTAAAATGCTTACAATAATACCTTTTGTATTGTTCTGTAATTTGTCAGGTGTATTATGTATTTTTGTCATAATGTGCTAGCATCAATAAATAACATTGTATCCCAAGTCTTCAGACTGTGATGGTATTAATTAAAGCATATATCACTAGTTCATACAAGTTTAAAAACTCTTGGGCAACAGCACACGTCCAATATACTTTCACAATGTTTTCTCTAAAAAATAAATACGTTTAAATCTGATGGCAAATTCTGAAGCCTAATCATCAAAACGTCAGAATATTTCTCTCTTGGCTCTGTGTAACTAGCATGTATGCACTGGACTCTTTAATATACAATATTTTCATGTTTCACATTCGTTGGAGTTTCATTGCTCTTTGAAACAGTTGTAACTGGATATTATTAGTGAGATTCTAATTTCAGTGATGGAAAGTCAAGGCTTGGTATGAGTTCGGCCATTAGTCCAAATTATAGACTATACTCTGTTAAGATCCTTTAGAAGGCACTTAAAATAAGTCTTGTGCTATAACTTTGTAAAATAACCCAAAATAAAGTGTAAACATTCCAAAAACTAGCGGTTACCTTGTCTGTAAAACACTGCTTTAGCTCAAGACTTTTTTAAAAAAGGCTACTGAATGTAATACTGTGATAATGTACAGTTTTTACAGCATTTCACCTCTTTCAAATATAAATGTAATTTCAAATCTTGTGTTAAACACTATTTGTTCATTTGTAATTAATTTCCACTCATCTGAGAGAATCTTATCTTTGACACAAGAGAGACAAGACTGAAATGGTTTTGAAAGCATCTACTGTACCAACAGCAGATCTGAATGCGTCTTCACTGAGTGGCTGCATATTTTAAGAATCTTGCTTTGGAATCTTGTTCAGCAGGATTAAAACAAACAGCTCTGCAAGACTCCTCCCAAATGAGGATCTGTGTCAAACAGGCCATCACTTCCTGCTTGTTTCTCAGACGCTCATGGATTACGACCAGACCAACAGCTGCTTTTGATTGTGACAACACCATGGGAAGGATTGCTAAAGAAGTGTCTGGCCAGACCCTGTGCTTCATTGGTTTTGTTGGTATATGTGTCTGTTGTGGCATCCCATTGTGGCGTGTCACTTCGTACATTGGTGCCAACATTACCACGGCCCAGGTTGTCTGGGACGGCTTGTGGATGAACTGTGTAATGCAGAGCACTGGACAGATGCAGTGTAGAATCCAAGACTCAATAATGAGTCTGACCCAGGACTTGCAAGCGGCACGTGCGCTGATCATCATCGCAATAGTGATCGGCGCCATTGGAATGATACTGACGTTTGTGGGTGGCCAGTGCAGTAGCTGTCTGAAGAAGGAGTCCTCCATGGCTAAAGTGCTGATTCTGGGTGGCATCCTCTGCATTGTAGCTGGAGTCGCCTGTCTTATACCGGTCTGCTGGTCGGCAGCTGTCACCATCTCAGATTTCCAGAATGTTCTCACAATCGCGACACAAAAGAGGGAGCTTGGGGCATCCATATACATTGGCTGGGGCGCCTCAGCATGTCTTCTGTTTGGAGGGATCATTCTGTGTACTTCCTGTCCACCGAGAGAAGATATGTATCCAAATTACCCAGGCATGATGTACCCCTACCAAGGACCTATGTATGGGCCTCCTGGAGCTTACATGCCTGCCAACACATATGCACCTAGTGTAGCATATACTGGAAGTTTTGTTCCTAACAAACCTTATCCAGCCCCAGGTTACACAACTGTTCCGGGACAATATCTTTAGCTAATGGAACATTTCTTTGACTGACACCTTCTAAAACTGTGCTCCTCAACATTTTTGAATGCAACTTGTACTTACTTTCAGTGTTTGATCGAATAAAATGTATATATCCAACAACAAATCTAATTAGCGACTTGTTTGCAATGTCACAAAGCTTGTTTGCAAGGCTTCTTTGCTAGCCTGTGAATGATGATTTGGAAAAACTTGTTTGTCCACTTTCTCCACTCATTCCAGTTGTCCTAGAGGTAGAGATTTTGTAATGCTAATTGGCATATGAATACATGTATGTTTCAACACAGAAGGTAAAATTTGTGAGTACTGTTGTGTTGTTCACTTTCTGTAAATCAAGCATTTTCTCATGTTTTTATTTTATTTTATTTTTAAGAATCTATAAATCTGATTGCGTCTCCACAGGGGAATATTTTTACAATGAATATAGCTTTGGATTTTTATAAATGATCTTGTCAATAAATGTATTTCTGAAATATTACAAATGATTTTCTATTGTCATTTCTATTTCTATTGTCATTTCTTCCTTTGTTTGTTGATTAATTGAATCTTGAGCAATAAACCTTTTTCGCTCATCTGCCAACCAGTAAAAAATGAGAAAATATGATTAAAATGCCTTTTTTGGAAAAGCGTTGATGTAATTGTATTGTGAATTCTACTTGGAAAGTACCAGGAATTCTGCCACGAAACAGGAAATAAACGCATATGGACAGAGTAGCATTGGTTTAGTTTTTAACAGTAGAGAGAAAAGAAAGCTAGCCAAAATATAATGTCAAAAAGCCTTTAATTCATCCGGCCATCAAAACCGCCTATTTTTAGCTTCATATTTTTTTGTTTTGAGTCTCAACAAGACTTATGGTTAATACCTACCCAATCCTTTCGGTTGATGGCTTGGCTCATTTGTATTCGTGACATGGCCATTGTTCAGTTCCTTGCCGATGCGCATCTCATCGAAACTAGCCACAATATCAACATTCCCTTCTGAGGAATCCGGTCAGACTTGAAAATGTACCTTAACCTGGTTTCAGGTCCATCCAACTTAGACTCCTCCCTTCGTCTGAGAAAATCTTAAAACTCTGAAGGGAGGAACAGAAGTCATTTCTACGATAAAGAGAGGAGCGAACACTTTCAAGCCAACGAAGCCAAGCAAACGAGAAAAAATGGTGTCTATGTGTCGACAGATCCTGGGCATGAGCCTAGCGATTATTGGTTTCATCGGAACTATTGTGATTTGTGCCCTTCCTATGTGGAAGGTGTCAGCATTCATTGGAGCCAATATTGTGACTGCACAGGTCATCTGGGAAGGCTTGTGGATGAACTGTGTGGTACAAAGCACAGGACAAATGCAGTGCAAGATCTACGACTCCCTCTTGGCCTTACCTCAGGACTTGCAGGCTGCTCGGGCACTTGTGGTCATCGCCATCATTGTGTGCGTCTTTGGGATCATCCTGGGAATTGTTGGGGGAAAATGTACCAGCTTTGTCGAGGATGAAAGCTCAAAGGTGAAAGTGGCTATTGCTAGTGGTGTAATCTTCATCATCGCTGGAGTGCTGGTTCTGGTCCCCGTCTGTTGGTCAGCTAACACCATCATCAGGGATTTCTACAACCCCATTCTCGCAGATGGCCAAAGAAGGGAGATGGGAGCTTCTATCTATATTGGATGGGGTGTAGCTGCACTGCTGATCCTGGGAGGAGGTATACTGTGTAGCTCCTGCCCACCTAAGGAGGACAACTACGGCGTCAAGTACTCTCAGCCACGGTCCGTTGCCACCAGCAAAGCCTACGTCTGAAAGAGATCAAGCACACAAAGACTTTTTACTTGCAAAGACTCTTTTTCCCCGTAAAACCTCTTTATCCCCAGCTGTGGATATTTTTTTTTTTCCCAAGGAGAAACAGCAGAAGAACAGTGTCTGATCTGACATATAGTTTATATACTGAGGTTTTGTGCTGTGGTTATACAGATCACTGAAAGAGGAAATTGTGCATGTATAATGTGATGAGAGGAATCCAACTCAGGGAAGAAACGATCTGTTTTTCATAAACAAACCATTCTTGCAATTTATGTTTAATATGACAATAGTAATAGTTTTAGTAATCAGAAAATTAAAGAGATCTAACTGTTAATAAAATACAATGTCTATGGTTTTATAAAATGTGTGTTAACCTTCTTATCTAAGCTTCTAAGGTTGTTTTTTTTTTAGTTACATAAATTAGCATTTCTTTGCACAAAGATGTCTTGATCATTAAATTTGTCTTATTATTTTGTTATTGAAATAAATGGTTCTGTAAAACAACTTATTGATACTGTATTGACATTATTTCATAATAATACTTTGACAATATATTCTCACGAAACATTACAGATCAGATCATGCCTCAGATAAAACTGCTGAAAAACTCAACAGAGATATTGGCAACAATCTCCTGTAAAACAGTTTGAACAATTTTGCTGTAAAAATAATCTTCATTTTGCTGTGAAAGAAAACAATAAACAACATGTTCAGTCTGTTTCCACTTCATTGGAAGAGATGAAGCAAAATGTATTGTTTCTTACATAACATGAACTCAATGAAAAATCTATTTTTATTGGTTGAATAGATATTATGATATTCTATCACTTTGTTGTGCACCAGGCATTTGCACCAGCAAATCAGCAAGCAGTCTTAATAAGCTGTTGGAAGAGTGCATTTATTAGAATTGTGTTTTGAAACATTATTATTTAATGGCAATAATAGAGCTATGTTAACACTTTAACATGATTTGGGCCTGAGCACAGAAGGTGAAGGGCATAGAGGCCTGAACCAGAGGCACTAAAGCCCTATAGTTTTTGGCATATTTTTTCACTATTATTATAATATATTTTTGAGGCCTTTGCCATGCATGAAACTTTGCAGACACATCAGACCTGCCAAAATTTTTAAAGTTATGTAATGCTTGGACTTTGGCGTGGTCGAGTGCAGGCTGTCGTCAGGATGAAGTTTCTCCAATGTGCACGAAATTTGGTATGGTCATTGATGACGTCATATAAGACAATGTTCACTTGGTTTTATCTGACTCCGCCCAACAGGAAGTCAGCCATCTTGGATGGAATGTGGGATTTTACATTTTTCCACACTGTTTTGATGGTCTTACCATGGCTAAAATATCATGACAGTTAACAGATACATTTGTCTCAGGACATCTTTTGTTTTGATACTGCAATTCAGGAGCCCCATGCCTCATTGGCTCCACAGCGCCCCCTAGTTCGAAATTGCATTTTGGTCCCTTTGGAATATGCAAGAATTAGTACTAAACTAAACAAAAAACTAAACTTGTAGAACATTTGAGCAATTCTTTGGTCATTTGTTTTGGGTCATTAGCCAGTGGACTCCATAGTGCCCCATAACATTTCCAAATTTATTTATCACTGTGGTTGCCACAGATTTTGTCTGATATTCACAAATTTTGGTAGGGAAATTAGCCCCTTTCACACAAACAGTCTTTTTTTTTTTAATTAGATTTATGTATGGCGTTTTTGCCTTTTACTTGGATAGGATAGTAGCTAGACAGGAAGTGAGGTGGGAGAGAGAGAGGGGGCATGGAATCGGGAAAGGTCCACGAGACAGGACTCGAACTCTGGTCGCCCGAAGCATAACGGTGCTATATGTCGGTGCACTTGCCCACGAGGCTATCGGCGCCAACTACACAAACAGTCTTTACTGGTTAATTACCAGTAAGAGATCATATGTGAACAGGACCTTTTCAAAAATGCCGGTAAATTGGTTACAGCAATTTACCAGTAAGGGAAGTTGTAACAATACCAGTAAATTACAGGAAATGTGCACTGTGTGAACACGGAATGAAGATTTCCGGTATGATCACATATGAGGTCAGAATGCGCTGATTTAAGAAGTCTGCTTTGGGCCAATTGTCACCTTTGTCACCTTTATTTATATAGAGCTTTTTACAATACAGATTGTTTCAAAGCATCTTAACAGTGATAACAGGAAAGTAATGCAACAAAGTTTGTTTCTGCTGTACAGCAGATCTAGAAGAAAGAAGTTTCATAGTCCAGCTTAAGTAACTTCAGTGATGATTCATTTCTGTTGTAAAAAAGTTATTAATTTAGTTAATTTATATCTATAGCCGCTCTGGAGAAAACAATGATGTTATCGTCCAGCTCAGTTCAGTTCTCATATAACGGTGTCAATGCAGGCAGATCAATAATATTGTTGAATATTAAATGTCCCCAACTAAGCAAGCCAAAGGCGACAGTGGCAAGGAACCAAAACTCCATCAGTGACTATTCACTGTAAAAAAATTCTAACCCTCCCAAATCAAAAATTTCAAGTGACCGATAACATCTAAATTTTTCAATTGGCCCAAGTGAAAATCTGTACATTTAATTTTATAATTTACAAAATTTCACTTGGGCCAATTGAAAAATTTAGATGTTATCGGTCACTTGAAATTTTTGATTTGGGAGGGTTCGAATTTTTTTACAGTGTTGATATATGTTCTATTGATATATGTTCATAATTCTGTTTATTTATTTATCTTTTTTTTTATTTTATAGTTTTATTTATTTTTTTCTCGTAGATTATAAGACTTTGGAAACAGGATGATTATTGCAAATGTAAGTTCTGAATACTGGAGAGGGGGTAGGATTAAATAAGTTTTTACTTCTTCCAACCCCTTTTCAGACATGTTAAAGAGTGTTAGTGTGTATTTGTTTATATGTATATGTATGCGATTGTGTATATTTGTAAGCGTTTGTATATGTATGTAGGTATGGATATGTACCTGTATATGTGGAAATGTATATGGGTATGTATGTATGCACGTAGGTGTGGGTATGTGTGGATATATATATGTATGTACATATAGATATGGATGAGGGTTTCTATGCACATACAGTATGTGTCCATGTGCGCAATTTCATGTGGGAGTTAAAGACTGGTTGTATGTGATAGAAACAAAGTGTAGGAACTTATTAACATGTCTGAAATAAATTAAAAAGAAAGAAAGAAAGAAAGAAAAGACAGAATGGAGAATAAACCTTGGGAGAAACCAGGCTCAGTCGCTCAGTTCTGGCCAATGAACGAACAGTGTATGATTATGATTCAGGCAGCATTATAGGTCAGAAGTCAGATTGGATCAGAAATTGAATCAGATATCAGTTGGATACAATTATGCACGTCTCGTGCTTTTAAGAGCAAAAATGCATGAATCATCAAAAATGTTTGATCATCCCCTTATGCCTTTCACTCAGACGTCAAAAAATTTTGTCAAATTGAACAGATAGTGAAACTAAAGCACTTCTCCTCATGCGGGCGGATGAAGACAATGGCGTGACGTTTAAAGATCACTTCCGATGACTGACATCACAGAATTTACCAGTATTTTGGAGCTTATGTGTGAATGGCCTCTTACCAGTAAAAAGCCAGAACATCATTGCTTGCGTGAGCGGCATATTTGTGTATTTACCGGTAAAGTCATTCTGGTAATTTAACGGTAATTTACCAGGATTGCTGTGTGAAAGGGGCTATTGTCCTCAACATTACAACTGGCAGAGGGAAGTAGGACATTTGTAAAAAAAAAATTCAATTTCCCTTTTTCCTCTTTCACTAAATTGCTTCAGATGTTTGTATAATAATGGCAAAAAAGTATAGATTTCAAATTCTTAAGGGATTTTTGATCTCTTAACCCTTTCACGCATAGTGGTCACTACAGTGGACAGCTATTAAAAATGCATTTTCTTGAATTTGCACGGGTTTTTATGGCAAAGTTGCACATCAATCTCTTCATTGGACCCTTGTGCATCATCCTATAAATTGCAATCAAGTGGCAAGCCTTTGTGTTTCGATTTTTCCCCCCTCCAAACTAAGATGGCCAAGGGTCAGTCAGACATGCCAAGTTGCTCCAGAATATCCACCCATTCCTTCGAATCTAGGAGACTCTTGGAGGTAAAAAAAATATTGCAGCATCAAGCAATATCTAATGAGTCATATCACAGTAAAATTTTCCAAGTTTTGATTTTAGATTGAGAGAAAACTCTGATTAATCACATGTCCACTGTAGTGGACGTCATGCATCAACTGCTATATTTCAGCTACAATTCATAATTATAATGTGAATATTGTTTTTGAAATTTAAAACTTAAAAACTTAATCTGCAGTGACTTTTTTACTGTAAATAAATGTACTTGTATTATTAGAAAGTAATTTTCATTGACATTGAAAAAAGTCATGTGATTACATATGTATGACACTTGTAATGCATTACTTTATTTGTTAGATCAAAAAGTAATCTGATTTCATAATGCACGTTATTGTAATGTGTTTTTTTACTCATAACATCAAAAAGTAATCTGATTACGTAATGCATGTTACTTGTAATGTGTTTCTTTACTCATAACATCAAAAAGTAATCTGATTACTGTACATAATGCATGTTACTTGTAATGCGTTTCCTTACTCATAACATCAAAAAGTAATCTGATTATGTAATATGCATTATTTTAATGCATTTCTTTACTCATAACATCACAAAGTAATCTGATTATGTAATGCATGTTACTTGTAATGCGTTTCTTTACTTGTTACATAAAAAAAGTAATCTGATTAGGTAATGCACATTACTTGTAGTTAATTACCTGTTAGATCAAAAAGTAATCTGATCAGGTAATGCATGTTACTTGTAACACATTACTTTACTTGTAACATCAAAAAAGTAATCTGAATGGGTCATGCATGTTAGTTGTAGTGCGTTACCCCCAACACTGATCATTTCAGATGAGATTGAAAAAACGTATCGCTAGGTTTTCTCAGAGGAGGGCTATGATAGAAATGTGCATGTTCATCTTGAACATAATCAGAATTATCAGCTAATAAGGGTAAATCTCCATACTCTGGTGCACTGGAGGGAGCATCTGAGTGGTTTCCACAGTTGTACCTTGACAGACTGTAGAAAAATCTGATGGAATCATGTCCTCATGTTCTGATATCAAAGATACGCCAAGTGCAACTTGTATGAAGTTGTATGAAGCCTTTGCAATATTTTGCATTTAGATTTTTTGTATATATTTTATAGTTTTCACATGATTTGATATAATTGTATTGATTAGTTCGTTAAATTCACATACTTTATGTGTTTGATTATTGTCTTATATTAAATCTAGTATATCTTAAGTTTAAACCAAATGCATGCTGTCCACTCAAGTGGACATCTGAAGATCTCTTTGAAAAATTTGTAAAAAAATAAAATAAAAATCAATTCTTGTTTTTCATGCCCTAAGAGCAATAAAAACACATAGGAAAAAAATCCTGACTGAGGATATCATAATTCATGCATGAAAGGGTTAAATACTGTTGCCATGGCAACACATCAAACATTTGTATCCTTTTTATGTTTAGTCATTTCTTTTTAGGGTACTTGCCGTGCTTTAATTTTCATTATCTTTTGCACACTCGTCAAAGTCATCTCCTATTACGGCTTAGCAAAGGTTCATTCATGGACATGGGCTCTATAGCGCCACCTAGAAATGGGCATGTTCAGGGAACTCTGTAGCAAATACCAGCTACGGTAAGCTACGGTCACCAAGCTTTGCACAGATATAGATCTCATCAAGCCGGACACCTTTCACACCACAGACATTAGCTCCGCCAAACAGGAAGTCAGCCATTTTTTTTTTTTATGGCATACTGTGGCGTTTCAAATACTCCTCCTGGGGGATTCTTGTGACTGCCATCAGACATAGGTAAAATCATGCCAAGACATTGAAGACTCTAAATTGGAATAGGATCTTGCATCTTGAAAGCATGATGGGGAGGAGCAGGGATCCGAGAGGGGCTGCTGTCTTTACTTTCATTTTTGTATTGGTTTATTTTATTATTAAAGTTGTTAAATATTCGTCGGTTCCCGCATCCTTCTTCCCATAACAACGAACTTCATTACAATTACAAATTAAACACCCACACAAGCTTAATCTAAATTTAAAAAGATTCAGTCACCTATAACCCTTTTACATGTATGAGCACAGCTTCTGCTCTTCCACCAGAATGGTTTGCTTTCACGAATAACGAACTGAAGCCTGACACAAACCGGCCCAGACTTACGAAAAGAATGGTGATGTAACACTGCTATGTGTTGTTTACCTAATGTGTTAGTATAACCAGTTAAAAAATATACATTGTGCATCCTGGTTAAAAAGCACTGATGCCAAGCCCCCTTTTACCCAGTTGTACAGTTTGCCCTGGCTATTGATTGTAATACAGTGCGAGGGCCCTTCTTCCCCTGTGACGGGGGGGACCCCTCGCTGGTTTTGTTTTTGTGAGATTGAACTGACTGCCTAAAACTAAAATTATACTGCAAAAAGAAAGAGCAAATACTGATGGATATAAATCATTTATTAGTATTAGCCATTAAGCTAAATCTTGTTTATTAAATTTACAAATTCACAATTTGTTTATTAAATAAAATGAGTGTAAAAGCACTAGATCACTAAATCACTATAAAGGCTTATGGTTGATATATGTGGTTGTTGGGTTATCCTCATTGATGCGTGTCTCATAGAAATGAACTGTGTTCCACATTTCCTGCTGTGGAATCTAGTCAGGTTTAACCTGGTTTTAGGTCCATTCAACTTGGACTCCTCCCTTTGGAGAAAATCTTAAAGGTTGGAACATTCTGAAGGTTAGGAACATAAGTATTTTCTTGGATTAAGAGAGGAGCAAACACTTTCAAGCCAACAAAGCCAAGCAAACAAGAGAAAAATGGTGTCTATGTGTCGACAAAGCCTGGGCATTTGCCTAGGAATGATTGGTTTCATCGGAGCTATTGTGATTTGTGCCCTTCCTATGTGGAAGGTGACAGCATTCATTGGAGCCAATATTGTGACTGCACAGGTTTTCTGGGAAGGCTTGTGGATGAACTGTGTGGTACAAAGCACAGGACAAATGCAGTGCAAGATCTACGACTCCCTCTTGGCCTTACCTCAGGACTTGCAGGCTGCTCGGGCACTTGTGATCATCGCCATCATGGTGTGCGTCTTTGGGATCATCCTGGGAATTGTTGGTGGGAAATGTACCAGCTTTGTCGAGGATGAAAGCACAAAGGTGAAAGTGGCTATTGCTAGTGGTGTAATCTTCATCATCGCTGGAGTGCTGGTTCTGGTCCCCGTCTGTTGGTCAGCTAACACCATCGTCAGGGATTTCTACAACCCCTCGCTCACAGATGCCCAAAGAAGGGAGATGGGAGCTTCTATCTATATTGGATGGGGTGCAGCTGCACTGCTGATCCTGGGAGGAGGTATACTGTGTAGCTCCTGCCCACCTAAGGAGGACAACTACGGCGTCAAGTACTCTCAGCCACGGTCCGTTGCCACCAGCAAAGCCTACGTCTGAAAGAGATCAAGCACACAAAGACTTTTTACTGGCAAAGACTCTCTTTTTTTTCCGTAAAACCTCTTTATCCCCAGCTGTGGATATTTTTCCCAAGGAGAAACAGCAGAAGAACAGTGTCTGATCTGACATATAGTTTATATACTGAGGTTTTGTGCTGTGGTTATACAGATCACTGAAAGAGGAAATTGTGCATGTATAATGTGATGAGAGGAATCCAACTCAGGGAAGCAGTGGTCTGTTTTTCATAAACAAGCCATTCTTGAAATTTATGTTTAATATGACAATAAGAATAGTTGTATTAATCAGAAAATTTTATATATCTAACTGTTAAAAAACAATGTCTATGGTTTTATAAAAATGTGCATTAATCTTCTTATCAAGTTTTATTTTTGGGGTTTCATAGATTAGCTTTTTTTGCACAATGATCATTAAATGTGTCTTATTATTTTGTTATTAAAATAAACGGTTCTGTAAAACAACTTATTGCATTGACCATTTCATAATAATAGTTTGACAATAATGAATATTCTCACATCAAAGAAAACATTACAGATCAGATCATGCTGGCCTCTGACATGGTGACTAAACTCAACAGAGATGTTGGCAAAGATCTCCTGTAAAACAGTTTGTGCAATTTCGATGTAAAAAAAAACCCATTTTACTGTAAAAGAAAACAATAAACAACTATCAGGCATGTTCAATCTGTTTCTGCTTCATTCGTTTCTTACATAACATGAACTCAATGAAAAATCCTTTTTTTTTTATTGGGTGAATACATATTATATGATATTCTATCACTTTGTTGTGCACCAGGCATTTGCACCAGCAAATCAGCAAGAGGTCTTGATAAACTTTTGGAACAGTGCATTTATTAGAATTGTGACTTGGTTCATTTGTATTTGAACCAAGTCATCAAGCGAAAGTTCCTCGTTGATGCACATCTCACAGAAACTAGCTGTATCCACATTCCCTGCTGTGGAATCTGGTCAGGTTTAACCAGGTTTCAGGTCCATCTGACTTGGACCGCTCCCTTCAGAGAAAAAACTTATAACAGGTTAGTCATTTGTACAATTAACAGAGGAGCAAACACTTCCAAGAAAACAAAGCCAAACAAACAGAATAAATAAATAAAAATGGTGTCTATGTTTTGACCTATCCTAGCTATGTCCCTAGCCATTATTGGTATCTGGGGAGCTATTATGATTTGTGCCCTTATATATGGAAGGCGACAGCAGTAATTGGAGCCAATAGTGTGACTGACCATCTGGGAGGGCTTGTGGATGAACTGTGTGATACAAAGCGCAGGACAAATGCAATGAATTCACTCTTGGACTTGCAGGCTGCTTGGGCACTTGTGTTGCTTGCATTTATGCTGGGACGTGTAGGTTGTGGGGCGACATGTAAAAATTTAACTATTAGGCTACAAGAAAATGTATGTTTTGAGTTGGTTCCAGAGGGACCAAGTAATAGTTTTGCAAGTCACAAGTAAGTCTTGGTCAGTTAGCACCATCAGGGATTTCTACAATTCCTTGCTCGCAGATACCCAAAGGCATGACACAGGCATGTTCAGTTTGTTTGCACTTCAATCAAAGAAATTTGGTCAAAATTAGACTTACTAAGCAAAAATCATTGTTTCTATCATAACATTAACTAAATGAAAAAACTATTTTTAAATGGCTGAATCACTTTGTTGTGCACCACGCTGTTAGACCTTACCAGGCTTTTTTACAGTTTCACGAGTTCACACTTACATATAATTAGATGGAGTAAAGCTTGATTTGGCGTGCTGTCCAGGGGGAAGGCTCCGGGCTCGGAATTTGGCCCAAACCTCTTTTAACAGTTTATTACTGTTAAAATATATTTTGTGGATGTGCCATTTAATCTTGCTTCACCCTTTCTAGTCCTTAATCCTAGTTAACCCTTTCAACCCCACAGGAACATACTGTAGTGTCCACACTACAAACAGTAAAAGTAACACTGAAGCAGTGTTGCAGTGAGATAATTAAGTGAATATGTAAGTGATTTTTGAGCATTAGTGATGAACACCTGCTGTTAACAATCAGAATCACTGAAGGAAAGAGGAAGAAGAACAGAAAAAAGAGACAGAACAACTACAACTGACTTCCAGCCATTACACATTATTACACTTATTACTAACCAGTTTGACTTTATTTCTGTTATACATCTACAGAATCTCGTATTGAGAATTAAAAGAGGTTTAGAAATTGATATTTTATTGAAAATGTTTGGTTTGGATTACCATTATGGTGATCAGTGTTTACTTAATTGTGCTCTTGACCCTTGACATTTTATAACCATTTTTTTCTTGTGCTGCTTTAACTGATTTTGCAAGCCACATTTATGGTAAAAAAAATAAAAAAATAAAAAATGTGACGATGATCAGTGAATGCTGATTGTTATGCATCGATGATGACATAACCATCATTTAGTCTCTTGATTCACTGATCTCCTCCAGTGTTCAATCCTTTATCAAAAGTTTTGCATTATAAAAAAAAAAAAAAAATGCAAGAGTTCCAGCACCAATTGTTTTGAAGGATTTTTTAAACCCAAAAATAATAATTTAGACAAACACACAGAAATAAAAAATCGGCATATAAAAAGACCATTAAGCGTTATAATTTATTCAATTTTGTACTATTCTGACACCCAGCATGCATTGCGACACAAAACATTTGATTGTCACCATTGAGTTTCATTTGCTGATTGTTGATGTCTGTGTGTTTCTAAGTTATGCAGGAGTTCAAAATCAGTAACTGATTACTGAACGAAAGCTATAGAATCACATAGCTACTATCATCCATAAATATAAAATTAAAAGACATAGAACAGGATCCGACGAGTTCATGATGATTGATTATGGCATCATCGCAACACAGCCGAAAACACATGATCAAATTCCTCTTGGCTTTTTCTTGCCATGACATCCGTGCTTTTTAAACACAGTTACAGCAGCCAGAAAAAAATAAATAAATAAAGTTAAAAAGTCAAGGGCCAAGAGCCCTTAATGGTGACTAAAAACTTTATTATTTTCAATAAAACATCTAAATCTCTGTTAAATCTCAACAAGGACTTCTATTTGTATGAAAGAAACTGGTTTGTAATCTGGAAGTCAGTGTAGTTCTCGTGTTTCTGCTTATGTCTTCTCTTTTCATCTATTCTTGTTTCTCTGTCCTTCAGTGATTCTGCTTGTCAGGTGTTTATCAGTGTCTGAATAAACTCACTTCTTTTCATTCTCTATCTCAAGTGGACTATATTAGTGAACTAATTTAGGGAATAGTGAATGAGGGTATAGGGTGTGATTTGGGACACTTTGAGGCAACTTTCTTGAAAATTACAAATATTACCCAGAATGCACTGTTTTCAATGGTATATTACTTTATTAATTGAAAATAGTAGGCTATGTTACTCTCAGAATTTTGCCATTTTTTTACACCAAGGTTTTACAGTGCTGGCATTTGCGCCAGCAAATCAGCCATTCAAACAGTACATTTATTAGAATTGCAATAATACAGCTACTTTAACACTTTAGCATATGATTTTATTTGTTTTTGTAAGATTGAATTGACTGTCAAAAATAAAATGATGCTGTTCAGTGGAGAAAGAGCACCCAGTGGTGGATGGAAATAATTTCGAAATATTAGCCAGCAAGCATCTTTACTAAATAAAATGAGTGTAAAATTAAAAAAAACATATTTTACTGTAAAAAATTTGTAACACTCCTAAATCAAAAATTTCAATTGACCGATAACATCTACATTTTTCAATTGGCCCAAGTGAAATTCTGTAAATTCTAAAATTAAATGTACAGATTTTCACTTGGGCCAATTGAAAAATTTAGATGTTATCGGTCAATTGAAATTTTTGATTTGGGAGTGTTACAAATTTTTTACAGTGTGTAACCATCCCTAAATACAAGTTGATTCAGCTCTTCTAGGCAAGGCAATGGCCATGTTTAGATGCCGAACAATGTTATGTAATTAATTTGGTCAAATTCTGATTATGGATCTAGGCCATAGTAGTATAAACAGGTTGCTATGGAAAATGTGTTGTTGATGGACCCTTTTGAGACCTCTTTGTCCAAGGCATGCTAACATTGTAATGCATCCCTGAGATTCATGTGCATAAATTTCAGTAAATTATAGCTCATTTCAAGAAATGAGGTTTGGCACAGCAAAAAGCTGTGTTTTTCTGAAGCTTTGGTTTCAAGTCCTCCCAAACTGGTTAGACAACTAGCAATGGTATTTGTCTGAATATTAACAACAGGATGTGGGTGACGTTACTTTTGGAAAATATTTCTGTCTTAATATTAAGTACTAAATTTCAAATGGATTAATCGAATGGATAAAGAAAGCGACATTGAGTTCTGTAGCAAAGCTTTCTTAATTAACATGAGGCTTCTAAACATGTTTATTCAAACAAGATAATTATTCCTACCTTATAGGAAGTGAAAAAAGGAACGTAAACCGATCTCATATATTTAAAACCCTTTATTGTCACAACCTCACAAGCCAGCTATGTCCTCAGTTTGTGCGGATTCACATTTGGAATAGCACTTTTTTCCCTCCCTGAACCCAGCGTGTTTACCTCCTCCATGCTGGTCTAAGTTTTTGGAAAGCAAATCCCCCAAAAAACCCAGAAGGTGACATTGAGAGGGCATCAGTTACTGGGCCGCATCCTGGCCCTGTTTGATTGGATTGGAGTAATAATTCTGTGTGACCCATGTGTAGAGTTACAGCCTTCATTGGTACCAACATTGTGACCTCTCAGATTGTCTGGGAGGGAATCTGGATGAGCTGTCAAGTCAAGTCACCTTTATTTATATAGCACTTTTTACAATACAGGTTGTTTCAAAGCAGCTTTACAGAGATAACAGGAAAATAATGCAACAGAGTTTGTTTCGGCTCTACAGCAGATCTAGAAGAAAATAGAGTCACAGTCCAGCTTAAGTAAGTTCAGTGTCATTTTTGTTTTAAAGATTTATTAATTTAGTTCATTTTTCTATACAGCTGCTCAGTAGAAAACTGTGATGTCATCGTCGAGCTCAGTTCAGTTCTCATATAACGGTGTCAATGCAGACAGATCAATAATATTGTTGAATATTAAGTGTGCCCAACTAAGCAAGCCAAAAGCCAAAGGCGACAGTGGCAAGGAACCAAAACTCCATCAGTGACAGAATGGAGAAAAAAACCTTGGGAGAAACCAGGCTCAGTCACTCAGTTCTCCTCTGGCCAACGAACGAACAGTGTATGATTATGATTCAGGCTGCATTATAGTCAGATTGGATCAGAACAATCAGAATATTATCCAGGTCCATCTGGTTGAAGATCGGAGTCACACCTGTATGGAGACGGGTTTGTTGAGGATCAGTGCCGATGGCTGTCATGTCGATGAGACCTTTGATGAGAGTCTAGTTTACACAATCTCTGCTAACACTTCAGGGATGCGTTGTGGTCATGTCGAGGCGCAGGTCCTCCATCTGATCTGAACACGGCCCGGATCCGGCTGACTACAGTAAACCTCAGAATAAACAGAAAGATTAATATTAGTGTACTTGCCATTCTTCTTATGATGTAACGAGTAAATCATGTGTTATAGGATAGGAAGTGTTCCCGGTTCCGGCTGACCTAATTTATGCAGCCCAACAATCATTTAACTGATTTAAATAATAGAAATGTATAATGTTCTATGTGTATTCCAGGTTAAAGAAACGAGTCTGCTTCTCGAACAATGTTAGGAAGACTGTTCCAGAGTTTAGATGCTAATAGGAAAAGGATCGTTGATTGGATCAGTTGATTTTGATATTCTAGGTATTATCAACTGGCCAGAATTTTGATATTGCAATAGACGTGAAGGACTATAATGCGTTAAGAGCTCGCTCAAGTACTGCGGAGCTAAACCATTTAGTGCTTTGTAAGTAATCAGCTGTGTGGAGAGTATCTGCAGGCTGATCGTGTCCTGATGGTCTTTTCCATCGTGGTTGGTGTCGTTGGGTTGAGATGAGGGCTTCATTCTACCACTCAGCATTTGTCATATATAATCCTGTAAGGATGGTAAAGCCATCTAGTGGGCATGATGCTCTTCCCGGCCACACAGTGCCAGTCCCATGGTCTCCAACTCCTCCCAAGACCTACACACAGTTTCATTAGAAAGATATAGTTGTATATTTTGTAGTGTATTTTGACACGACAAAATAGTGTAGGTGAAATTCTTGGAGCACTTTTAATTGTTGAATTCTCTTATTCAATAGATAATTTTGAATTCAATAAATGTTGAATATATCACTTGTTTTTCACTAATTATGTTCAGTTTTTTATATGAAGTAAACATTTGTAGAAAGGTTCAATATATATTTGCACGGAAGGAAGAAGACAGGGGTCGGCTTGACTGGAACACTCTATTTTATTACTCAAAATAAATAAACAAAACAAAAGGTGCGCACGTAGCGCGTTCACCGTGCTCGGCACAGCACTCAGTAAACATATAACAAACAGACAATCACTCTCTCAGGACAGCAGCAAACGTGTGAGTGTTCCAGTCCAACTCTCTCTCTCATCTCCTCCCGAATGCTGGCTTATATCCAGTCTCTCCACGCCAATCACTGCAATCAGACACAGGTGTTCATCATTTTGCACTTGACCTACTTACTCACCGATCGGCCCCCTCCTTTCTCTCCTGCTACAGACTTCGCAAAACCACGCCCCCCTCGCCACATACCCCCACCGCCCGACTCAGGCCGGGGAGCCATCCGGCCTGCAGCCTCCCCCCCCCTCCTCCTGGAGAGGAAGTCAGCCACAACCATCTGTACACCCGGCCTGTGGATCACCTTGAACTTAAAAGGCTGTAAAGCGAGATACCAACGAGTGATCCGCGCGTTGGTATCCTTCATGCGGTGGAGCCACTGCAGGGGAGCGTGGTCCGAACAGAGGGTGAACTCCCGTCCCAAGAGGTAGTAGCGGAGGGTGAGAACGGCCCATCTGATGGCCAAACACTCCTTCTCTATGGTGCTGTACACCGTCTCCCTCTTAGAGAGCTTCCGACTGATGTACAGCACCGGCCGCTCCTCACCCTCCACCTCCTGGGACAGGACCGCGCCCATCCCCCTGTCCGACGCGTCGGTCTGTAGGATGAAAGGGAGAGAAAAGTCAGGGGCATGTAAGAGCGGTCCGCCACACAAAGCAGCCTTTATCTGGGTAAAAGCCCGCTGACACTGCTCCGTCCATTGGACCGTATCTGGTACCTCCTTTTTAGTTAGATCAGTCAGCGGGCTGGCGAGGTCCGAATAATTAGGCACAAACCTTCTGTAATAACCCGCCAGCCCCAGGAACTGTCTAACCTCCTTTTTGGTCTTGGGTCTCGGACAAGTCGCAACTGCTGCTGTCTTGTCAATTTGGGGACGCACTTGTCCATGACCCAAGTGGAAGCCCAGATATCTTACTTCCACCCGCCCAATTGCACACTTCTTCGGGTTGGCCGTGAGCCCAGCTCGTCTCAGCGTCTTCAGGACAGCCCGCACCTGCTGCATATGACGCTGCCAGTCACCACTATAGATGATGATATCATCCAAGTAGGCAGCGGCATATGCAGCGTGCGGTCGGAGAATCCTGTCCATCAGACGCTGAAACGTTGCCGGAGCCCCGAACAACCCGAAAGGAAGAGTGACAAATTGGTGTAACCCAAACGGCGTGGTGAAAGCTGTTTTTTCTTTGGATAATGGAGATAAGGGGATCTGCCAATATCCCTTGGTTAAGTCCAATGTCGAATAAAATCGAGCAGTACCCAGCCGATCAAGCAATTCGTCAACCCTTGGCATTGGATAAGCATCGAACTTCGACACAGCATTCACCCTCCTGTAATCTACACAGAACCGGATCGAGCCGTCCGTTTTAGGAACCAAAACTATCGGGCTCGCCCAGTCACTGTTAGATTCTTCTATTACTCCCAACTCTAGCATCGACTCTAATTCGCTTTGCACAACTTTCTTTTTGTGCTCTGGCAGTCGATACGGCCGGCTGCGAACCACCACGCCCGGCTCTGTCTCAACGTGGTGCTGAATGAGGTCCGTCCGACCAGGCAGGGGCGAGAACACATCAGCAAAATCTGCTTGTAAATTATGCACATCAGTGAGCTGGGATGGTGAGAGGTGGTCTCCCCCAGCGGCCAGGGCGAGAGATTTCGTTTTTACATTCGCCTCTGGACCGAGATCCTCCTCTCCGCTCACCACCATCGCCAGCATCACTGATTCCACCTCAGACCATTTTTTAAGCAGGTTGAGGTGGTAAATTTGATGTGCCCCGCCCCTATCTGTTCGTATTACCTCATAGTTGAGATCTCCAATTCGCCGTGTAACCTCAAAAGGTCCTTGCCACTTTGCGAGTAATTTTGAGCTAGAGGTAGGAAGCAATACAAGCACTTTTTCTCCCGGTGTGAATTGACGCAGTATAGCCCCCCTGTTGTACAGCCGACTTTGCCTGTCCTGAGCCTGTAACAAATTCTCCCGTGACAGCCGCCCCAAAGTGTGGAGTTTTGTTCTCAGGTCCAGGACATACTGAATTTCATTTTTACTAGCTGAAGGTCCGTCCTCCCAAGTTTCCCTAAGGACATCTAACACCCCGCGGGGCTGACGCCCATAGAGAAGCTCGAAGGGGGAAAACCCCGTGGAGGCTTGCGGGACCTCCCGTACAGCGAACAAGAGGGGTTCTAACCACCGATCCCAATTTTTGGCGTCTTCCTGTACGAACTTTCGGATCATGGATTTCAAAGTGCGGTTAAATCGTTCGACCAGCCCGTCTGTTTGTGGGTGATAGACACTGGTCCGGATCGATTTAATGCCCAATAATCCGTAAAGTTCGCGTATCGTTCGTGACATAAACGCCGTGCCTTGATCGGTGAGAATCTCTTTCGGGATTCCCACCCGGGAGATTAGTTGAAACAGAGCGCTCGCCACACTATTTGCGGAAATATTGCGAAGCGGAACTGCTTCAGGATATCGCGTTGCGTAGTCCACTAGGACTAAAGCAAAGCGATGTCCCCGTGCTGACCGTTCTAATGGCCCGATGAGGTCCATACCAATTCGTTCGAAGGGGACCTGCATCAACGGAATAGGGCACAATGGTGCTTTTGGGTTGGCCGGTGGATTCACCAACTGACATTCACGACAAGACGCACACCACTTGCGTACATTCTCGTGAATGCCCGGCCAAAAGAATCGGGCCATGAGACGGTTAAGTGTCGCTCCTGGTGAAGACCCGCGAGCGATTGAATAATGTCCGCAAATGGCGTACCTGGCGGGGTCTGCATGGCGGCGGCGATCTTCTTCCTTCCCGGGTTTCGGCACCAGTGTAGAAAGGTTCAATATATATTTGCACGGAAGGAAGAAGACAGGGGTCGGCTTGACTGGAACACTCTATTTTATTACTCAAAATAAATAAACAAAACAAAAGGTGCGCACGTAGCGCGTTCACCGTGCTCGGCACAGCACTCAGTAAACATATAACAAACAGACAATCACTCTCTCAGGACAGCAGCAAACGTGTGAGTGTTCCAGTCCAACTCTCTCTCTCATCTCCTCCCGAATGCTGGCTTATATCCAGTCTCTCCACGCCAATCACTGCAATCAGACACAGGTGTTCATCATTTTGCACTTGACCTACTTACTCACCGATCGGCCCCCTCCTTTCTCTCCTGCTACAGACTTCGCAAAACCACGCCCCCCTCGCCACAACATTGTTGGCTAAATTGTTCTTGGCTTTTGTACTCATTCTGTTTTTTGTGCATGCCAGAGGAACATACTTTACACAACACTAGGAAAACCTGCTGTTCAGGAACACCCACTAGTGTCCACTAGTCAATCGAACATACCACATGTTCTCTGAGAACAAGATGATGCATACTGTAGCTATTGTTTATGTTCTGCTTGACAAGCTGTAAAATACAGGTTCTAAGGGATATAAATAAGTTCATGGTCATTTTTTTTTACTGTGGGTTAAGGTTACTGTACTTTATTAATTATGAAAAGTTGATTTGTATTTCACTTGCATTGTGTGTTTCTTCATCTTCTGAGAGACACTGAACAAAGAATTATAAATTTGAATGAGCAATTTGACTAGTGCTTTTTTCTATTTTTGACACATTTGAATTCAAATTAATATTAAACTGAGTTCAGGAGTTTCAGTTAAATAGAAAACCAGTTCTCCCACAACTTTTCATAGAGGGCTCATATTGCATGGTTCTCAGGCTAACGTACACAAACATCCTGAGTTTCCTTACAATGAGAACTTTTCACAGAGTCACTGAGTTATTTCAGATAACCACTAAAGGGAAATGCCAGGTTTTCGCTTACGTAAAAAACACATACATATTCTTTTGTGTCCTAACACGTGCATTACATTCTTAGAAATGTAAACAAGTGATGTCAAAGACAGAGATAAAAGTATGACAACCACCACTAAACCATGCAGCTCTCTGTTGAGAAATATATTTCTCGCTTAGTATCGGTTTCATTCGAACTCCGAACACAACTGTCTGAGTTGGGCAAACTCAGTTCAGCCGCGCCAGCGTTGCTCACCTGTATTTTGAAATCTACTGCCCTCTAGTGAGAGAAAATCATTATTAGAGCTGCAACTAAATCACATCTGTTTCATTATTAAAATGTTTATGTTACAGAAACACTGATAAAAGCAAGAATTAAAGGTTGTCTCTGTTTGTCTGTTTTATGTCGTCCCCAGCCCCCTCCATGGCTCTGCAGGTTTTGGGAATCACTCTTTCAATGATTGGCTTTGCAGGAACCATCATCATCTGTGCTCTGCCCATGTGGAAGGTAACCGCCTTTATCGGCACAAACATCGTGGTGGCGCAGGTCTTCTGGGAAGGATTGTGGATGACGTGCGTGTACGAGCGCATTGGGCAGATGCAGTGTAAACTATACGATGCCCTGCTGGATTTGGATCCTTCCCTACAGGCATCGCGTGGGCTAATGGTGACCGCCATGGCTTTGGCCTGCTTGGCTTTCCTCATTTTTCTGGTTGGGGCTGATTGTACCAACTGCCTAAGTAACCCACGCGCCAAAGCGCGGATTGTGGTGGTATCTGGGATTACCTTTATGCTTTCTGGACTGACTACTGTGGTGCCTGTGTCCTGGACAGCCGACTCCATTATAAGAGACTTCCATAATCCCATAGTGCATGAAGCACTGAAGAGAGAGATGGGGGCAGCCCTGTATGTGGGCTGGGTGACAGCGGGCTTTCTGTTCGTTGGTGGAGCCGTTCTCTGCACCAGCTGCCCGCCGGAGCGGGACAACTATTCACCTAGATACACCTTAACTAAATCTGACATCCACAGTGGCTACGCCATACAGAACTACGTCTGATATACAGCACATGCCACTGAGTAAAGCGGACACATTGGTCAAATGCAAAAGCGATACGTCATAATGTACAGGTGTTAAACGAAACACTTCATCAGATCCTAAAGAAGTGCTAATACAGAAAAGTGGGATTTTTAAGTGATTCTCTCTCTCTCTCTCTCTCTCTCTCTCTCTCTCTCTCTCTCTCTCTCTCTCTCTCTCTCTCTCTCTCAATTTATTTCAATTTCAATTTCAAATGAGCTTTATTAGCATGACTGTGTAACACAATGTTGCCAAAGCATCAACATATATATAATAATAACAATGAATGTAAATAATAAAACAAATGTATAGATCATGTCATATGTACAGTAGCATATACAAATAGATAGATAAATAGACATAATCTGTCTTCATAAATGAATATATACAGTGGGTCTCTCTAGCTGACTCTGGCGTTGTGAATAGCTAGCACATATTTAGCCGCTAGTGCAGCTGTACTATCATCTTCTCCCAGTAAGAAGAAAAAATTTTCAGTGTCACTCAGTTCAAAGAACGCTGGAATCAAGGTTTCAGATCTGGGCAGAAAGGTTTCACTTATATTTGCATATTTAGAGCAGATGAGCAGAAAGTGTTCCTCATCCTTGATGTGCTGTAGATCACAGTGTCTACAGATCCTCTGCTCTCTCTCTGTCCATGTTTGTCTATGTCTTCCTCTCTCTATCTCTAGATCATGGTCACTTAATCTGTATTTGGAGAGGATTTGTCTTTCTTTAAAATGTTTAATAAATAGATAACTGGCCAATTTAGTGGCTCTATTAAGGGTCGAGTAACATTGGAGTTTATTCTGGAGGGCAAAATGTGCTTTTAGTGATTCATCATGAGTGACTTTTAGATGTTTGTGGATTTCGTTAATGATAGGTTTGGGGTTGATGGGGAGTATAGTCTGATAGACGAGTTGAAGAGCGAGTGTGTTCAGAGGATGAGGTTCTGCTGAGGTTTCATTGGCGAGGAGGGCTTTATATTGGACTGACTCTGGATCAGACTGATGGAGGTGATGCCAGAACTGAACACATCTCTCTCTCTCTCTCTCTCTCTCTCTCTCTCTCTCTCTCTCTCTCTCTCAACCTTTTTTGATTTTCATGTTTGTTCTTCTGTAAAAAAAGAAAAAAGTTACATTCAAACCATTAGATGACACATTTCAGCATGTGTGTTTGAATATTTTGTGAGTGAGTATGTGTGTTCAGGTTTTACCTATACTGTACATTACGAGATCCAGAATAGTAGAATAGGAGTAAAACAATAGAAATCAAAGGAGAGTCTCCGTGTAGATACACAAACAAATATGTTTCTTTGTTAGTGTGTGTGAAAGAGAGAGAGAGAGTGAGAGAAAAGACCACTGTGGTTAATCATATATTAAATTTTTTGTAAGGACTGAAACAAATAATAAGGTTGTGCTAAAAATAACCCCTATCTGTCACACTGACCCATTGGATTGTAAATTGTCGGTCATGCTCTATTTTTATCCATCAGCAAATAATTAATGAACAATATAACAATGGAGTAAATTTAATGAACAATATCCTATGAATCATTCTATTGAACTAAAGTGTATCTCAATAAATTTTCACTGTGAAATATTTTATTGTGTAATGTCCTATTTATTGCAGTGCAATATGACACTACACTTTGCTTTTCACTTTCTGTTTTATTGCACATAATGGTTTTATTGTATTGTGTTGCATTGTTTTGTATTATGTTGTATAGTGTATTGGCATCTGGAGGTTGCTCCAGAGTGTCATTGTACATGTACAGTGACAATAAAGATCTTAATAAAGATCTTAATCCAAACTTAAACTTAACCACTTCTCAACATTATCAACAAAATACAGGCAGAAAATTACAGACAATATTTGTACTTATTTGTATTACATAGATATTTTGAGCCACTAATCCCATGGCAACCACTAAACCTAACCCTAAACACACACACACACACACACAGACAGAGAGAGAGAGAGAGAGAGAGAGAGAGAGAGAGAGAGAGAGAGAGAGAGAGAGAGAGAGAGAGACAATGAATTCTAAATTGTTCATAGAATTCTGAAATGTTTATTGTTCTATTTAGTCATTTATATATATATATATATATATATATATATATATATATATATATATATATATATATATATATATATATATATATCATTTGTTTTCGTTTGTTCTACATTCACTATAAACATTACAAATACTCTGCCAATACATTGCAATGTCATGCCGATAAAGCACATTTTAATTAAAATATAATTAAAGCAGTACCAAAGTGTTTTAAATGATTTCGAAGTGCTCTCTGGCGGTATATAGTTTGGTGAGACGTAAGGAGTAAAATTGTGAAGGCGTGCCTATTTCATTTGTGATTAAATATTTATGAGGAAGATTTAAAATTTTACTTCACAACAGACCATCAACACAGCCATTCCAAAATGATATAATCGCAGGACTGGAGACAATATCCCTTCGAAACAAAGCTCGAACACAACTATTATTATTCCTAATGGGGGAAAGAGAGAACCAGATTTCACAGGAATAATCTACATTAATCTACAAAAATATATTAAACTAGAAAACAGTTATTTTATATTGTAATAATATTTCACAATATCAATGTTTTTACGGTATTTTTTATTGTTTATTTTATTGTTATTCAAGTGCAGCCTTGGTGAGCAGAAGAGACTTCTTTATTTATATATTTTAACTTTATTTGTTTATCCTTTAGCGTCATCCAGATTCGAGTGAATAAAATTGGCTTTCGGTGCCACTTATTTTACCAGTAAACTTTGTCAATTTGTATCAGAAGGGAATGTTGAAGATTGAATCATAATGTCTAAACTTTTGAGTGATAGCGTTTAGGGCTCACAGCTTCAGTCCTGGTGGGCCAGTGTATGAACAAGCTAATCCAGATGTTCAGAATTACTTGCAAATTACAGAAGGGTGGGTAAAATCATGGGATTGGTTGGTACTAAAGTCTACAGGACACTGGCCCTCCAGGACTGGAGTTGAAGAACCCTGGTGTATATCATAAATTGTATGATCACAATTTATTTTAATGTTACCTTGTTGCAGTGTAATTACACAAGTTCTCAAGTAATATAATTATGAGTATGAGTAATATTATTAACAACATGTACTTACTTTAGGGTTAGGGTTAGTTACTTGTAATAATGCATAATTTGAAGTTTCAACTATTAATGCATGCAACACACAGAGGCGGACAGAGTACCCAGCTTCATTACTTGAGTAAAAGTACAGATACCCCTTGCTAAATTTTACTCAAGTACAAGTAAAAGTAGTACAGTCAGATGTCTACTTAAGTAAAAGTACTTGAGTATCAAGAGTACAAGAGTACATTTTCTAAATATTGCATTACTACTGCCACAGTGCTTACATTGGTAAACACAGCAAACACTTGAAGCGAAAACTATCATTAACTTGTTCAGAAAATTGAAATAGTCTGGCGAGGTGGGGCCACGGGTTGGCACATTCCCGGGATGGACCTGCTGCGTCTTCATCCATTGTTTCGTCCATGGTTTCGTCTCTTATCTAAATCTGACCATGGAGTTGACTTTGGCGGAAAGCTGAAGGTGATTGCTGATAGGCTGTCCCAATCAGTGGCGCCTGCATAATCCAATCACGTTTGAGAGGGAAACAACAAATTGAGGGTTTCCGAGATTTTTTTTTTTTTTTTTTGAAGTAGTAACGGGTACTCACGGTTATGGATAGAAATGTAGCGGAGTAAAGAGTACAATATTTGCCTCTCAAATGTACTTGAGTAAAGTCATGAGTACTCCCCAAAAATGATACTCGAGTAAAGTACAGATCCCTCAAAATTGTACTTAAGTACTGTACTCAAGTAAATGTACTCCGTTACTGTCCGGCTCTGGCAACACATGTAACAAGGACATATTAAAATAAAGTAGAGCTGTCCGATCCTGCTCCTGGAGGGCCACAGTGACAGTCCTGGAGAGTTTGTTTACTCTGCTTCTGAAACAATTGCTGAAATGTTATCTAACCAACAAGTTCTTCTATTTGACCTCTCAAGTTATTTTCCCCCTCCTTCTGGAATCTGTCATTTAGTGTGCCAAACAAAGACATCTTTCAAGACTGAAGAATTACTGTTCACTAAAGTTATGGACTTTGCTGGAACTGAACCACTAGAGGTCCCTAGCGGATCTGTTGATGCTTAAAAATAATATTGGTGATGCAGAGAGAGTGAAGATGAGAGTTCAATTCAAGTTTGAATAATAGGGGGTGACATTTCTGTCTGCATCTTGAAGTTCTTTTAACCAAGTGCGTTCAAAATGTGATTCAAACTAGTTACAAGTGTCTGCTATTAAAGCTACAATATATAACATTTTTGTAATAAAATTTCCAAAAATCACTTGCACAGTGTGATATATTTCCTGCAGTTGTGTACTTACAATATCCCAAAAGTTCCCAAAGATTTTTAATTTCACAGAAATTCCAATTTTAAATAATGGCTGGTCCCTGTTCACTTGTCGCCTGTCAATGATGTAATATCCGCCATAGTGCGTAACGTCTAGCGGCACGCTCACGCTGTTGTTGTTTCGTTTAAACATAATGGACCATGGCAAGCAGACTTTAGGACTAAAGGAGAACTAAAACAAGGATCAATATCAGCATGGTGTTTTCGAGATGCCGAGAGCTTCACGTCTGTGACTAACTTCGACTTGACAAAGACGCCACTCCTGCATGCACTTTATTAGACAGGTGAGCAAATGTTCATAAAACTAATCAATGTTATATAGCTAAACATGATGAAATGTTAGAATATGATCAGTATGTTATTCTAATGTTGATCTAGCTTACTGCTTGTCTCATTATAGCAAACAAATTAACACATAGAATAACATTATAACTATCAACAAACTCAAATGCAGTTTAGTGTGATAGTGTAGACCTATTGTAGCTTTAAATGTAGCTGTTCTTTGCATCTTTCCAGCATAACCAAAAAAAAAGCATGGTTTAGTTTCAAACACAAGGAGTGAAATGTTACAATTCACCCCATAGTCCGGGTTAGTTGTAACATAGGCCTACCCTAGGGTGAGATGTACTGTAACATCATGATATCCACCAGGGTGATAATGGATTATGACAGCTTTTTATCCCACACTGACTTTTCAACATAATTTGTGTGTGTGTGTGTGTGTGTGTGTGTGTGTGTGTTAGTCATAGTAATTGGCCATAACATTTTATTGTGAACACAAAAATGTCAATATTTCCAATGTCCCTTGATTCCTTCTCTTTCAACATTTCTTTCTTTTTTACAGAATCCGTACAAGGATACATGGCAAATGCCATACAATTTTGCCACAGATCTTACAGACTCTCCGTGGTATTTTACATTACTCCTTCTGTTCCAAGACCTAGGCATACTAAAATTCAAAGAAAACATTTAAATACTACAAAAAATGTGCTTGGGGTAGGTTGTAACATGTTTAATTGACGTTACAACTAACCCAGAGTCTTGTAGCCATGAACAAGCTAACAGCAAAAACATTAGCACTAGCAACTTGCAGGAAAAAATGTGATGTCATTACATTAATGCACCACTAGAGAGCACTCAAGCTTCTTGACTTAGATATATGTGCAAAGTAAGAGGAGAGAAGAGAGAGAATGCTGTGCATGTTTGGTGCTTCTCAAACAGAAGTCTGCATCCTACTGATGCTGTGTACTTCCTTGTCCAGGGAATTTTAATATGTGCAAAGGATTGTGGGTGATTTAAGGCTGTGAAGGATACATCCGATGGATACATCCAACATACGTCCACATTAAGACAAAAATATCAACACAGACACAAAAAACTATTTAACTTTGATGAGTTTTAAAGCAGACATTGTCATCACAAAAATAAATGAAGTAAAAAAGTTACTTTCTTACCTCAAAATGAGATTTTCCACTCTAAAATCTGCTAACTGCATCCAAAATCGCATACTTCCCTACTATATAGTATGCGAAAAACAGTACGTGACAAAAGAAGTATGTCCAAATTCACAGTACTCCAAAAAGATATAAGTTGATCAGATGAAGTGATATAGGTGATTTGTAACTTGTTCCTGATTGGAGTAATTGGAAGTGTTCCAACTGACCTGTGGTACAACCATCCCTGTTCTCCCCCTCCGCCATCCTATGCCTATGTTTTGTTAGCTACCGAACACCACAGACTTTTTCATGGACAACATTTTCCTAAAAAGTTTTTGACCAACACTTTTATTAGTAAGGTTCTGCAGTTGTTTTGCACTAGAGAACTAAACCTTGTCAGTATTGATGTGTAAGCATACAATCTCCATAGCTCCCTATTCATGTCTCATCATGAGAGGAAATAGAGGGATCTGTTATGAAACCATGGCAAAAACACAAAAGAATCCTCCACGTTTCAACCACAGTGTGTCTCTCCGCCCACAGCTGGAATGCAGTACAGCTGGTTTCCGTGATATGGAAAACAGTTCTGCTCCACGGTCCTGAATCAACACAGACATGGATATAAAAATTGAATTTGCTAGTTTCGGGCTGGCTAGTGCAGGCTGGTTTTGCACTATCCTTACCAGATTTCTACCAATGTGGAAAGTAAGTGGAACGGTGGAGAACACAACAACAACACTTCCATTGTACTGGGATGGAGTGTGGTTAAACTGGCAACACCACACAACTGGCAGACTTCACTGCACCTTCTATCAGTCTCTGCTGTCTCTGACGGAACATTTTACCACCTGGAAAATCCTCGTCATCATATCTATAGGAATTGGATCTATTGCCATGGCAGTTTACGGTATTGGGTGGATACGTTATCCTAAGAATATATTGTTTAAAGCTGCCTCCGGGCCATCGTTTATTGTAAGCGGACTGCCTTTACTGGTGGTGATCTCCTGGACTACACATTTAACAGCTTCGAATGCCAATGTCTTATTAACACTGGAAAGGGGAGCTGCGATCTTCACTGGCTGGATGGGAATAGTGTTGCTTGAGGTGGGTGGAGGAGTGCTAAGCATTATTTGCTGTAGAGCAGTCCAGAAGCAGAGACAGGATGAAAGACAAGCGCAAACTTCAGAGCCAGGGGTTCAGTATCCACTCCACACCATTCATAGTACTACATTTATACAAAGCCCCCTTACCGGATGACTTTATTAACGGACTGAATTAGTATACTGTGTATCTAAGAACTTGTGAACACTTGTTGGTTTTATATTTAATGTTAGACAAAGACAACTCTGCTCTGGTTGATGATTCAGTGTTTGACAACTGACATTTTGAATTTTATTTCTTCTTATTTATGATCACCCTGTGATCAGATCTACACAAAATTGGTCGATTCATTAACATTTTGGTAACACTTTATTTTACAGTGTCCTTGTTACACGTTACATGTACTTACCATAGTAATAACAGTAAATTATGCATAATTACATGCAACTAACCCTCAACCAAATCCTAATCCTACCCTATAGTAAGTACATGTAGTTAATTAATATTACTCAGTACTTAAATATATAATTACACTGTAACAAAAGTGTAACCAATTTGTTTGGGGGGAATCTCTCTCTATCTCTTTCTTTCATGTAAACATTCTTCTTCTTCTTCTGATGATATTTGCAGCAGACTAGACTCATTAGAGGCTTATTGCTGCCCTCCTCAGTTCATCTGAGGAACTATGCTTTATAGGTTATATCCTTATATAAAGTCCAATTCGATTATAACAACTTTGGTAACACTTTATTTTCATGGTCCCTTTTGACGTTCTGTTGACTATAAGTAACTCTGCAACTACATGTCAACTAACTCTCATTAGAGTATTAATAGACTGTCTGCTTAATATCTGCTATCACTTTATTGGGATGGTCCTCAACAGACACTCTACTGACTATAAGTAACTTTGCAACTACATCTCAACTTCTAACATGTCTTCTACATTCTAACCCTAACCCTACCAGTCTACTAATACTCTAATGAGAGTTAGTAGACATGAAGGTGCGACATTACTTATAGTCAACAGAATGTGTTAAAGGGACCATCAAAATAAAGTGAAATCATAATTTTTAGTGTCTCATAGTTCTTAGTACTAAGAATTGATTTGAATGAATAATTTGTAACTCCAGATTCCAATAATTCTGAATACATGAGATTTCTTTCCGTACGATGGATGACACATTCCATTTTGTGGCACACAGTTTCTGCTTCTCCACACATGGAGGCTTTCCAACCATTGTCAGCCTATTATTAAATGCACAATGCCCCAATCTTAGTCTATTAATAAACACTCTAGCCCTCCTTCCCAAACTTATATTTGTTTAATGGATGTACGATGGTTGTACGGACAGCTCTAGCTCCCATACTATCCTTTACATTTTTTTCCCACGTGTGTCACTTCACTTTGGAGGATCTTTTCCTAAAGTGTTCTGATAAACTCTGTTCATGAACTCTCTGCATTTGAGACCTCTGTTCACATATACCTTGAAAATCATAGTCTATGTCAGTGTTAATATGGTGGAACATTTATCTATACATGTGTGCCATGTATTTTTGGAATTCGCACCAGAGTTGTCAAAGGCCATGTTGGGCTGTTTACTTCTACCTATCTCTGATCTCATCTATTTTCTTTGCAATCCTTTTCGCCTCTGCTGTTTCTGAAAGGTTGAAAGGTTAAAAGGTTGTATCGTCCGTGTCATGTAGCCTGTTGTTTGAGCATGGTTTATTATTTTTATATATGTTCATATCAGTCTGGTGATTTACTATTGCCTGTTCATGGCCGTTGTTTTTTTTTTTTTTAAATGTAGAATGTTCGTTGAGGTCCACTTATAATTTCAGCAAGTTTTTATTACATCAAATTACACATGTAGAATTGTTTTGAAAACGTCCGATGTTGAAAAATGGCAACCAGTGAAATTTAGCCATACATGTTTGAGCCAGAGTCTGATCCCATATCAGAAAACATCAAACCTACACCTAAAATACCAAGGTGTCCAAGACTGAGTGTGACAGAAGGTCAGACCCAACAAGATGAGCACAGTAGGATTTTTCTGTCACTCCCCTGAAGATCTTCTCCTCTCCCTATCCTCGCTCCTCACGCCCGCCACGACCCAGACCAAGTGCCAAAGCCCACCAAGGACCACAAGCACAAGCCCACCACAAACCCAGAGCCAGAACCTGCCAAGTCTGTCCAGGTGTGTGTATCAGCCCCAATGTCAGTCCTGGAGCTCGAGCCAGAACCAGTGTTCGTTCCAGTGCCCGAATCTGTACTCGCCATGAGCATAAACCACAAGCCAGAGCCCACCGCAGACCCAGAGCCGAAGCCTGCCAAGTCTGACCCTGAGGGAGTGCTGGGGGTTTGACATCGTGGAGCAGAGCTCCACTCATCCTCATGCCTTTGAAGTCTGTACCTCCTCATGTGATCTCCTTGATACCCTGATTCCCCTCTACATTCCAGCCATTGTCACCACTGTTGGTCTCTTCCAGTCCCAAGTTGTCTTTGTTGACACTGGCGACGAGTCATCCAAGTTGTGGGTGGTCAAGCCCAGCTCCAAGTCGTTAACCAGCTCCTGGTTAAACCCAGTTCCAAGTCTCCATTGCCCAGCCCCAAGTCTCCTTTATCTTGGATGGTCCCGCCCGGCCTCCCTCTCCCTCCTCCGCTGCCAGTTCTTTGGCCTCGCCTCCGCTGTCTCCCTTCAGCCCCTCGCCTCGTCCAGTGGTTCCTCCATGCTACCCTTGGTGTGTGGATCCCTCAGCTCCACCTCTTGCCTCCGAGCCCTGGATTTCACCTCAACCATCGGACCCATAGACTCGACCTTGGCTCAATGTTCCCTCGGCTTCACCGTGGAGTAATGTCACATACTGCTTTTCCTCCCTGGTGCCTAACCATGCACAGCTGGAACTCATCTAGTCCTCATTACCAGCACTATATAGAGCACACACACCCTCAGTCATGGTCTGACCTTGTCTGATGCTACAGGCTACTCACCTTGCTACTTACTTGCTGTATGTTCCTGACTATCTCAATATACTGCTGTAAGACAAAGACTCAAAGTTAACAATAAAAAATTAGATCTCATCTGCTAACAATCTCAAGTATCATCATCACTTATGCATTGTGTCCCCGCCATATCTGCAAATAAACCTACCTGTTTGAGTTTTACCTCAGTTTTGGTCATTTTTTCCAAGCCAGAGGATAATCCAGTCTGCAAGAGTAGGGTAATTAATCATCTTTATTTATATTTGATTATGTATTTTTGAGTAATTATAACATTATATTAGCGTTTAAACATAGACACTACGGAAAGGTAGTGCTACCTTTCTACCAGTGGCGATTTCTTTAAGACTGCAAGGAAAGCTCGGCTTCCCCTATAATGTCAAAAAATGAATGGTCAAATATGTACTATTGTATTAACATTTTATTGACTAAAAATGCGTTAGAAAACGTTCATCTCAAAGACGAGTTCGTTCAGAATCAGTTACATACAGCAGGTCGGCTGACTCGATTTCCTTCTCATACATTCCCGTAGCGTCACAGTGCATTTCCCTGTTGAAGCCCAGCTTCCATTGACTTCAATGGGGCTGCTTCGAACAGTTTTTTTCAGCGCTTTAGACGGTCATTGGATAAATGCTGCGATTATGTCCCGCCCATGGAAGCTCAGCTTCTCTGGGGGTGAACAGGGAGTGGGCTGGCCTGGACTCCGGGCTTCCGCGTGATGATTGGAGGGTTTGTCGAAAGGCTGCGTCTCCTTTTGATTGACAGCGATTTCATACAATAAAAAGTCGCTGATGTTGAAGCTGTTCGAGCTCAGTGCCATCGCGGATTTTTCAAAGACAAACTGCTGCAACCTATTTCTTGGTATTTGCTTGTCCAAATTGCTAGCCAATTTTTATAATACATTTCACACAATTATACATTTATACCTTTATTATATTATTACTTATTATATTTTTTTATATTATTATTATTATTATTAGTAATAATTAAAAAATAATTATTAAAATAATTAAAAAAATTTTTTTATTATTAGTAGCATTATTATTATACTTTATTATATTATTATTTATACCTTTATTACATTATTACATTCATTTTTCACAGAGCATTTTCTTGAAAAGGAACGTAGAATTTACGTATAAATAAATGAATAATTTTTATGATATAGGCCGAAAATGAGCTTCCCCTCTTTGAAAGACCAGCAGCCGCCACTGCTTGCTACGTAGATGAAACATTTGCCAACTGTGAAACATTTATGTGTATTATGCTTTATACGTCTCGGTTGTGACAAATACAATTTAAGTTAACAGTTATCTCCCCTGTGAAGGCCTCACCGACACGACAGCCATCGGCACTGATCCTCAACAAACCCGTCTCCATACCAGCATGACTCCGATCTTCAACCAGATGGAACTGGATAATATTCTGATTGTTCCAATCCAATCTGACTTCTGACCTGTAATGCAGCCTGAATCATAAACATACACTGTTCGTTCGTTGGCCAGAGGAAAACTGAGCGACTGAGTCTGGTTTCTCCCAAGGTTTATTTCTCCATTCCAGCTTGAATATTCGATCTCTACATGCGCAGGAATAAAACGCCCTTTTCCGCTGATTGGTCAACCAAAGATCAAGCCGTGCTGTCATCAGTTCTTACTCAGCTCCGCGCAACAGAAGAATAGTCATCTGATACAGTTGTACGAATTAGTTTATTGTAACTACATTTAGGGCCATATCTTGCACCCAGCGCAATTGACTTTGTACACCGACGCATGTATCATTCCTATTTTGCACCTGACACACAGCAGACTTTTCACTCCACAGACGCACTTCCGTAAATTAGGGAATGAACTTGCACTCCCGGGGGCGGTTCAGCGAAAAGAGGAGGCGTGTTCCGGCACAAATGTTCCCTGGTGCTATTTTGCAGTTTCAGAAAACAATTTCAGTGGCGCGTTCAGAAGCTATTTTAAGGGTGCATGCTTGGCCATAATCTATGTAGTGTGTGCACAACGCACATACACTTTGCTTCTCTCATCTACACAGACGCAGCAGTTGACATTTTTGCAAACCATACATAATTAATTACAAGGAAAAATATTACCACACAAGGGAAATCATTGTGGTGTCCATGAAAATGTGAAAAAATAACACAAAGTGTACCGGGGCAGAGCCTAGAAAGAGTTTTCTTCTGTAAAAAAAAAAACACATAAAAGTGTCAAATATCAGGGAAAATTTGATTTCTCAATTCATGACCCTTTTAGATATTTTTATTTATTGCAATGTTTTTGTGATTTCACCAGGAGGCCTAAAGTTCACATCTGGTGATAAAATACATGTTGTCACCTTTCATGCCATTTATTATGTATAATACACATGAGATGAAATACTTGTGTACATATATATCGTCCTTTTGTATAATATGTTTAATTGTATTTTACAGAGTTGTTTACAAGTTAGTTATATTATTGATGTTATTGTTTTACCTTCTTCTCTAGTTTTAGGCCTACTAAAAAATAAAAAATAAATGAATCAACTGGTTTATATTTTCAGTAGACCAACAGATCAAAAGTTTGAATATATATATATATATATATATTCAAACTTTTGATCTGTTGGTCTAAGTCAAAATAAAATGTCACACTACATTTGGTTGGAGAAAGATTTTGTATAGGACATTTATATAATGTATTTACAATGGTTGCCTCACAATAATCTGCTGTTGTCATCACAACCATGCACACACACACTGACACAATTTTCAAGCCATGGATAGCAAGGCTAGTGTTTGGGTGATAGGGTTTCTCTCCCACACAGACAGCCTCATGCAAGATTCAGAATCTAGCATTCACACTAGAGAATCAGATATCTCTTGTTAACAACATAGTGTTTTGGTATTCAATATTGTGTGTGTGAGTGAGTTTTACATTATGGGAATAAAATGTCCCCACAAAGATGGCAATATATACGAAATCCTTGTCCCTGTGGGAAAATGTTTTGATCACCCATGAGGAAAACCACTTATAAATTATACTAAGTGAAGTTTTTTTGAAAATGTAAAAATGCAGAAAGTTTTCTGTGATGGGTAGGTTTAGGGGATAGAAGTTAGGGGAGAGAATATACAGTTTGTAAAGTATAAATACCATTATGTCTATGGAAAGTCCCCATTAAACATGGAAACCCAACATTTACTTATGTGCAAAAAGAAAAGAGAAATAAGTATAGCATGTCTTGTTTGTCAAATGTGGTAATTTTCCGTATGCTGTCTTTGATTAAATTGTGATCACAGTAGTGTGAAAAAAAAAAACAAAAAAAAACATTAAAGCAGCAACAACTGCATACTGATCTTAGCCATTTTGTGCTTATGTATATTAGGGCAATTTTCTGTAATTTTCCCCATTGTATGTTCCTTTGCAACCTTTTATTTGATGTGTATTCGTTAGAATGAATTCTTTGTTAGACTCAAACACAGTATTCTTTATTTTTATGCTTGTGCTATAACTAAAGGGCAATATCTTTAACCTCTGTTTTATGCTGCTTTGCCAAATGCATATTCATTGGACCTCATAATAACACTGGATAATTGTGTATGAATAACACACAATTTCTTTAAGGGTGCTAATTACCGGTAATTAGCCATGGTTGAGGTTGGTTTCTATTGATCACCTCTTCCTCTCTTTTCAGACAAATACAACATGTTTACGTCTATAATTTCTGTTGCTAAATATTTTTTTATTATATTTGTATTAATATTGGCAAGTCTCAACATGAAATATAAAATAATTGAAAACTTATTTCAATAGCAATAAATCCCAAATATACTTGAATGCAGACTTGGACCATATTAATTATAGGAAGTACTCCTGCCTTGAAAGTAGAGTAATAAATTATCTATCTTAGCACTGAGAACAGAATGAGTAAGAATGTATATGAAGAAGAGACACGTAAATAAACAAACTGAATGAATCAACATGTTTAGGTGGTGACTGCTTTAGTTCTAATAAATGCATAAATACAATGGTTGTTCTAAATGATACAGCCACAAAATATATATGCATAACACTACTGTAACCTTTAACAACAAATGGAAGACATCTTTTGACGTGACCAGTGAAAAGGATCATATACGACGACACCAGCATGTATGGAAAACGAGAATATAATTATTAAGACCATCAAAATATTTTTTTGTTAAATCAACATTCAAATGGCAATTGTTACCTCTACTCTTCAGAAAGACGTAAAGGGGACATGTAATAAGGACATGCTTTTGGGTAACTTTTCCATCCTAGATTTGTTGCTACTTGTTGACTGACCTGATGAATTTTTTAAGCTCCTAGGGAGGCGCATCAGTTACCACTGAATCTATCGCAGATCTTCATCTCTGTCTGATGACAAATTAATTGCCTTTGTCCTCTCAGAGAAAGAAATTTAATCAGGATGTTCTTATAGCCAAGTGTTCCATGTCTATTTTGTTTATCTGTATAAGTATTTTTCCTCTATGTGCACTATTCCAGGCAGAGTCAACAAACGAAACTCAACACTCTGTCTGTGATTAATAAAACATTGTACCGAGGCCCAAAAGGCCAAACACCTGAACGCTTTCAGCTGTATAAGTGGTGAAAGGCGACATAATCTCCCCGGGACAAGATTTGGACTGAGATTGAAAGGCACTGTGGGAGAGGTCCAATATAAGGGAGTGGAAATAGGACTCTTTATTCTGCACTCGAATGGGCAGCCGCGGCAGGTGAGACGGATAGTCTGGAAGCATGGAGAGTGGACGGAGCTTGGTGAAGGTGATCTCAGAAATGCAGAATGAGATCAGAAAGCTAGAGAGCGAAAACCAAACACTCCGTGGGCAGCTCGGCCGACCAACATCGGCTTCGGACTCAGTGAAGCCATGTGCATTATCTACTCAGCAGAAGGACGGGTCACAGGAAAGCTTGACCCACGCCAACCTGAGACGGAACGTGTCTGCTCCACAACTTGAAGGACAGTTCAAAGGTAAATATCTGGTGCTACTCAAACTTTAATAAGCATGTGCCACATCTTAATTCTGACGAATGCAAATAAGTAGCTTGACTGTAAAAACGTAAGGCTGACTAAACAAGGCTTACTCATAGGTGATTAAATCATACTTTTGACCAACAATAAAATAGTTTTGAAATAAAACTAGTTAACTTAGATATGACCTTAATTTATATTTACATTGAACTATATATATATATATATATATATATATATATATATATATATATATATTATGGCATAACATTCAGGAAATGATTGTATTTATAATATGAAATTTGAGGATATGGAATATAACTCTGAATATATGGACTGGAACTCTGAATAAATGGAATGAAACTCTGAATATATGGAATGAAACTCTGAATATATGGAATGCAACTCTGAATACATGGAATGAAACTTGAATATATGGAATGAACTAAATATATGGAATGAAACTTGAATATATGGAATGAAACTTGAATATATGGAATGAAACTTGAATATATGGAATGAAACTAAATATATGGAATGAAACTTGAATATATGGAATGAAACTTGAATATATGGAATGAAACTTGAATATATGGAATGAAACGTATGGAATGAAAGTGCACATTTGACAGTACTTAATGAATAATTTATAGATATATCCTTGTTATCAGAGTGATATTCCATGACTTCTGAATTTCGTGACTTTAAAAATGCCATTCCCAGAAATGTTCCAATACTTTGTTGAACTAGAAAACTTTTTTTGAAAAAGCTGGTCAAACTCCAAACATCACTGACAGTTTGGAGTCTACATCCCATCATCTTGAGGATCATATTTTAATTATTGCAACATTAATAATGATTATGAGTAATTGTGTTCATCAAAATGTTGCTGAAAACATTCTGCATCATTATGCATAATAATTCTGTGGGTGCTCCCTGTGAGGTGGAATGCATGTTTCTTTCTGTATTTATGTTTGCCTGATAAGCAGGAACTTCCAGGTCTGTGATGTTTCAGTCTTCCGTGATGAAATAGTGAATGAATTTCTTCATTAGTAGAACTGCAATGAATAAAGTATTTTAAAGTATTTTTCCCCGTACATGCATTACTGTAGCTCATCATTACTTAGGATTGCTGCTATACTTTGCTAGTTCCATTCTATATATTCAAGTTCCATTCCATATATTTAGAGTTTCATTCCATATATTCAGCATTTCATTCCATGTATTCAGAGTCCCATTCCATATATTCAGAGTTTCATTCCATATATTCGGAGTTTCATTCCATATATTCGGAGTTTCATTCCATATATTCAAAGTTCGGTTTCACTTTATTTTGATGGTCCCTTTAACACATTCTGCTGTCTAGAAGTAACATTGCACCTACCCAGTTAACACAGAACGTTCCCCTAATGTTATTTTTTGGTTATTTTTTTGGGAACCAAATACTTACGTTAGGGGAACGTTATTTTTTGGTTTTATTTTTATGTAACAATAAAATAACGTTCCCAGAACGTTGCTGGGTGGTTACCATAAAAAATAACGTTCTGGGAACCATAAACTACAGTAACATTCTGAGAATTTTCTGGGTACCAAAAACTAACGTTATGGGAACCAAAAATTGTTAGCTGGGTACATGTCTACTAACTCTCATTAGAGTATTAGTAGAGTATTAGTAGACTGGTAGGGTTAGAATAAGTTGACATGTAGTTGAAAAGTTACTTATAGTCAGTAGAGTGTCTGTTGGAGGACCATCACAATAAAGAGTTATCAGATATTAAGCAGACAGTACACTAATACTCTAATGAGAGTTCGTTGACATGTAGTTGCAAAGTTACTTATAGTCAACAGAATGTTCAAAAGTGACCATCAAAATAAAGTGTTACCCAAAGTTTCATTTCATATATTCAGAGTTTCATTCCATATATTCAAACTTCATATTATAAATACAATAATTTCCTGAACGGCATGCCATAATGTGTGTATATATATGCATTGTGCATATGAAACCATAGTAGACCCTAAGGCAGGGGTGGGCTGCTCTGGCCTAGGGTGAATCTCATTCAGCTCCCTAGCTTGTGAATCAGTATATTGTGTACAAAAATTCAGACACTGGTATGGACCTTGACTCACTACACATTGGGACACTGATGGCTCTATTTCTGGCGACATTGGCAACGTCCTCATTGTACAACGTCACTACTGCTATATTTATGAACAACTGCAGCACATATGTCTTTCTGACATTATTTGGTTGTTATTTAAAAGTACATTATGATAAATACTTTGATTGTTACATATCCCTGCAACATTCCATTTGTAAATTAATAATAAATGTTTGCTACATTTTGTTCATTACCTGTCTAGCTATGTATGTTTATGCTGAAACATAATTATACAACGGTTTGTTTTTTAAATGAAGTTCCAAACGTAGGTCTGGGAGGAGCCTAAAACATTCAGTCCCGTCAATCATCATTACGAGCGTACTATATAAGCAGCAGACATTGCGTCATCCCATTGACAAATATAAAGTACAGCTCTTTACCTGTGACAAGCCCCATACTTCCACCAACAATTTGGAACACCATTCCAATTTCCCTCCTGCTTCCTTTCCAACCATCCCCGGAGTGGTCTCCAGCGTGAAGTTTCCTTTGCAAACAGGAACCGCCTCATTCCGCAAAAAGATTGCCTTCGCTCCCTGGACTGTGCTGAATTTTCTGTTACCCTCAAAGATTCACCATCTAATTCAAATCGCATCCTCTCCTTGTACCAGTTTTCGCAAAATATTCTGAGGTAATCTGTTCAGTCTTTCCAAACAGATGAAACGAACTGAACAATTACCTATCCATCATCGCTGACTTGAATTTTTTGCATGAATTGTCATTCAGTGGCAGTCATTTCTAAACTTACCACAAATAATTTTCTGCAAAATGTGCAATGAGAGTCACGCATTGGAATCAATGCCCATATTGGTAGACCCTGGTTTTCCTGGGGTGCCGCAATATTTCATGTGCCATCTGTAGGTCAATCGATCATCAGTTCCATTCTTGCCCTCAAATTCAAAACCCCTCAAATTCTCAGCCATCCTTCATTGATGTTAAATCCACCTCATACATGCCACAGTCATGTATCGCTCTCTCTTTTTTGGAAAACAAAAAGGACGTTTTTCTTCTAATTCAAATCGCCAGGTCAGTAACAATTGCAATGGTTTGCATTGTTTCAGACAAAGATGCCGTTTTTTGCGTGTTTGTCATTTTTGTGGCGGGTCTGTACCATGTACAAATCTTCAGCAAAAAACAATAAAGACAAAAAACAAAATACCACTCTTCTCCTGTTAATATCCCTCGCTTAGCACATGAGCTAAAAAAACATCCCGACAAGCACTTTCTGGTTTACAAAAAGGTTTTGATTCCGGGTTAGAAAGCCTACCAGATGCAACTTTCGTTTGTAATAATTAACAATCTGCACTGACCGATCCAGACACTGTAGACTCCCTCCTTGCAAAGGAGGTGGATTCTAACTTTATGATCGGCCCAGTCGATCCCCCATCCCATTCGACGTCTACCGCATTAACCCCATTGAAATAGCAACAAGAACGTTTTCAGGAAAAAAGTGCATATTTATCAATCTCTCCACTCCTCACGACTGCTTCGTCCCAAGCATCAATAGCCTCAATCCTCTGTCCGAGTTCTCTTTGAACTATCACACCATAGACCAGGCGATTCAGCTAATTAAATCCATTGGTCACAGAGCCTGGTTAGCTAAAATTGACATCATGTCAGCCTTCAAAGTTATGCCATTAAACCCTGATTTCTGGGATCTCTTTGGAGTGTGCTGGGGTAACAATATTTTTTTTTTCGACGGACGTCTGACATCTGGATGTAAACGCAGCCCAAAAATCTTTGACATGCTATGTGAAGCCCCGTGCTGGATCCTTTCAAACAATCACATGTCCCTTACCTCATTCATTTACTCTATACCTTACCAAGCAAAAATCCCCCAGCTGCCCACCTCACCATCAGGAAAAATCTTTTGCATGTCATGATGTGTTTTGTGTTGGCTCACATGATTATGTTTCGCACTTCAGAAGCTAAAGTTTAACCCTTTTGTTTAAAGGAGCATTTCACCCGTGGAAACATTAATCTTTATTGAAAGTGGGTCATATATGTAGTCGAAATGTAACATAAATTTCGAATTTGGTGCCTTCTTGACTGAGGAAAGACAGAAAGTAACTTTAGGGCGCATTTGTATGGAAGACAACAACTCCCACAATGCACCATATTGCACAGCGCTGCAAGCCACTCCCACTAATCCAGTTCACAACACAAATGTCCGTGTCCTCGTCTGATTCAGAGATTTTGTCCAGGAGAAATTGGCATCGTTGAAATTCTGTACAGCAGACGGAGTGAGACACAATGAGAGCAAAGACACCACCAGTCCGCCCCAGCTCGAGCCAGTCTGGGATCCTCGTCCGTGACAGGCAGGTCTTCTGCCTCCTGTTCCTCCATCAGCCTCAGCTGCTCTTCGCTATATTGCGGCTTGTAAAGGTAGCCACGAACATCTGATTCGAGCATCAGACTTTCGAAATCCTCTTCTTCGATATCATTACCTTCCTCCATTGTCGTAACTTCACATCTGGCTCCACAGCGCCTGTTTGCTTAGCTTCCAAACAAGATGGCGGATATTGCTTTTAGTTTCTGCAAGTGAAGTCCCACCCACTGATCTGTAATAGGTCTGTAGCGTGAGTGGGTCCCACCCCCTGGAAAAATGAGGAACGAGTGTTTGTAGTCTCAACCCCTCTACAAAGATATAGGACTTAGAATGACGCAAAATGACAATTTTTACATCATAAGCAGGAACTGCAACGTTCAACCACACCTCAACACACCCAACCCTGTACACACCCAACCCTGTTCAACCACACCTCAAAAGTCTTCAGGATTACTTGAAAATTACAGGTTGGTGTTTTTGATTAGGTTCAGGGTGCGTCTCAATCAGCTCCCTAGTTCAGTAGTCAGGGGACTGATCGGGGAGTCGTCATTTTAAGGTCTTAATTGCAAGATGCTTCCAGTGTACTGAAACGTTCACTGCCTAAAAAAGTCCCACAATGCACCGTGAAAACCAGGAAGCATCGATGTTCCCTTTTAAAGGGACACTTCACTCATTTGCATTGAATGGTCGTGCATTATTCCCTCATTTTCCCCTGAGACGGGAGAAGTACGGATTTCAGTATTTCTCCCGTCTGATTGAGACGCACCCTGAACCTAATCAAAAACACCAACCTGTAATTTTCAAGTAATCCTGCAGACTTTTGAGGTGTGGTTGAACAGGGTTGAACAGGGTTGGACAGTCAAGGGCCAGAGCTATCATTCATGACTAATGTATTGATGAAAATGATACAGAGAATGATACAGAAGTTAATACATTATCTCTTTCCAAACAAGTAATGTATTTTTAGTCAAGTATTGGTTATAATTGATCAAAAATATCATGTACATGCTTTTCTGATTTCTTTCTATAGAAAACATTATTATGACCGTGCGGAGATACTCCATATCCTCAAATTTCATGAACGGCTCTCGAAAGAATGAGATTTTGCACAAGCCAAGGCTATATGAGGAGACTGTAAACAACAATAAATGGACAAAATTACATGATGGCTCACTTGGACTTCCTTCTATTGCCTATTCAAAACCAGACATAGAGAAATTAACCAACAGGCATTCCCTTCAGGAGTTTGTCAACAAAAACAGGTGAGTTAGGCTTTAGTGAGTAGCTTTGTTTGAAATATTGATTTACTAATTTGTATGCTAATCATTTTATTTAACATTTTAGAGCCAAAGTCAAGACGGTAACTTTCCTGTTGCCTGTGGATGATATTTATACCAATCGACCTGTACTGGCCGAGCACCAGCCTGAAAGGAGCACCTGTGAACTCAAAACAATAGCTGAAACGGACTCGTGAGGCCCAAACTAATAGCAGGAAATACAGAAACGCCTGTGAAAGGAATGTTTGTGAATCTGACAAAGAGGAGGTTCAGTAATGTGGTCAAACTCTGTCCTAACTCATTTAAGACGTTGTAGGTGAGTCTTGTGGTGAATTAATACCTACACCTGACCTCAACACTTTGACTCCTGTTACAGATTTGGTTTCTCAAATGAATCCAGCTAAAGAAACTCAAGTCATCTCATGGTCTCGTCTGAAGAAGACCTGGCAATCTCGTTGTGGCGTTTGGATCAGGTGTCTGTACACACAGTCTGATCGTGTGAAGTGCCACTGGAGACATGCACTTCCTGCCCACTACTACGAGTTTGCTGAAATTGTTAGTGCAGAGCGCTTTGAATGACGAACGCTACTTGTTTGAGTCATTTTGTTTTTATTTCTACCTGAAATCTTAGCTTGCCTAATTGTAACATAACATAGTTTACTTCTAAACATGTTTAACTAAAAACTTGTGCATGCAATCTTCATACTAAAATATATTAAAGCTGTGACTCATTTGCTACATGAAAGAGAATGAAGCCAAAGGAAGGTTTACACTTTATTATTATTATTATTATTAGTGAGTCAATGGGGCTATATGTAAGAATGTTCATGTGTTAATAGCTTTTTTTGTTGCCAATGTGTGAACTGCTTGTTACGAAAAAAAAAAAAAAAAAAAAAAACACTTTCCGTCGACTACCTAGATTGTCTATGAAAGCCTGTAGAATGATATGTATGTGAAGGTGCCAGGACGTTTTTGCTGGGAAAATCAAAAGGTTGTGCTCCCGAGAGCCTCTCTTCCATTCTATGACATGACGTTCAATGAATGCTTATGTAATGTTCAGGATAATACAGAAAGAGCTTTCTGCACTGTAATGTCAATGTGTCATGCAAAAAAAAAAAACTAACATATTTATTCAAACTAGTCTCGCATAGCCAGATCTTTACAGTCTATAGTCTTGGTAACACTTATAAGCTTCATTAGTTAACCTTAGTAAGAATGAACAATACTTCTAAAGAATTAGTTCATATTAATTTCAACATTTACTAATACATTATTAAAATCAAAGGTTGTATTTGTTAACATTAGTTAATGCACTCTGAACTAACATGCACAAACAATGACCAGCTGTATTTTTATTAACTAACATTAACAATGATTAATAAATATTGTAACAAATGTATTGCTCATTGTTTGTTCATGTTAGTGAATATATTAACGTTAACTAATGAACCTTATTGTAAAGTGTTACCACAGTCTCAAATATACTTTATAATCAAACAATCATAAGAGTGTAATTTTAATTACATGAGGCTGATAAATTGCAGTGCTGGTGCAAAAATCGCTGTCATTTGTGCTGTGTGTTTATTTGTTATTGCGTTAAAAGCGTGCAGCACATATTTATATATTCATCTCGCCACTCTCAGCAGCGTGGAAAGCACCGGAATGTTCGTTAACTGTATATCATTGCAAAGGTATTCCAATTTCTTTTTAATTCTAAGCAAAGAACGAAAAAAAAAAAACTTTGTCAAAGTGACTATATGGGGCTGTGGGGCATTGAATCTCGTTCAGTTTCTTGTGCGTTGTGTGTGCACGAGTGCGAGCATGAGCAATAAGTTGCAGTTCACTTAATGGCCACCGTTGTCACTAATAACAAGTGTTTCTGAATTCTGCATATAGCCCCTTTAAGATCTGCCCCTTTAAAATCTGCATAAGATATCAGGGCCATTGACAGTCCAGAGGCTTTGAGGTTGCAACGGGATGAATATCTTTTTTCCAAAATCTTTTTGGGGTCACGCTCCTTGTTACGTCCCTGAGTGGTTGTGCGTGCCTGTGTGTGTGTGTCTCTCTCTTTCTCTCTCTCTGTTGCGCTCTTAGGTTTGCTCCACCTCCCGTTTGCTGGAGGGCTATCGTTTGCTATCAGTGGCGTGACGTCACCTCCACCGCAGCCAATCGAGTTCCTCGACAGCAGTTAAAAGGACGCTGAGAGAGAGCGTGGAGGCAACTTGTTTTCTGCCGTTTGGTTTTGTTGTTGCCTTGTATTTTCCCTTTTCGTTCAGTTTTGATTTTTGTTTGACGTGTTACGGAAAGAGTATAGAGTTAAGAGGACAGTTTATATGTCACGTGACCTACATTACAAACACATAGGTAACTCGATCTGTATAGAACATCAGGTAAGGAAGTGAACGCCACCCCCTGTATGTTTCGTTTGTGAGACAGAGTAAGGAAGTTAGGGCGTGTGACGCCGAAGAGTTGTTGTCTTTTCTTTTCTTTTGTTTACTAGTTAGGTAAGAGGTTTAACTACGAGTTAGAATGAGTTTTGTTTTGTTACTTTCATTTCTTTGGCTTCACTACTAGCGTCCTCTCATTACTCTTGGTTTATTTACCTTTCTAGTATCTTTTGATTTATAAGCCGCTTGTTGTTGTTTCATTGTTTATATTAGTTCAACATTATTACTAATATTATTATCTTTTACTTTTGTATAGTTATTTCACTTATTATGTATAATAAATTATCCTTTTCCGCCTTATTTTGTTGCCATGTTGTCTTTTGCCACCTTAACCACACCAAATAGTGTCACGACTTCAATGTTTCCTCTTTTGACCTTGCAAATCATAAGAGTTTGTAACATTTAATGGGGGCTCGTCCGGGATCGTTCAATCCCAAATAAATTAGTTGTGATACTTTTGTGTGTGTGTTGGTGGCAATTGATGTTACGTTATTTTAGCGGCGTATTTATGCGGACTGGTATTGTTGCACTCGTTTGCTGGTTGTGCATTATGGAGATGTTTAACTTGCAGAAGTTTATTGCCAATCCGTCCTTAGAACAGATTAGTTTGTGCAGGAAACAAGATTTATTGCTGATAGCTGACCACTATCAGTTTGTTGTGAGTAGACAGGCTCTTAAGAGTGAAATAAAGAGTAAGCTGATACAGCGTTTAAGAGAGCTCAGTGTTCTTCCTATGGCAAATGTTGTGGGTGATGGTGAGGCGGGAGGAAATGTCGTTATTGGTGACGTTGCAGTGGCAAATCTCAACTTTATGGATGATGAGGATAGGCGGAGTGGTAGAGCTAGTGCTGAGGCGGAGGTGAGCGCCGATGCTAAGGCCGGCTTGCCCCCGTTTGATCCATTCTCTCCAAGTTCTGTTGATTCCAGAGACGGCGCGCGGCTGAGAGTTCGTCTAGCCCGTTTGCAATATGAGGCACAGGAGAAAGCCCAAGCACGTCAGGCTGAGCATAATCTGCGGCTGGAGGTACGCAGGCTCGAAATAGAGGCTGAAACTCAGGTGAAGCTGCGACAGCTTGATCTGGAAGCAATGAGGGTTGCTGACGGTTCAGCTGCGCGGTCGAATCCAGGGCAGCTCTCTCAGGTTCCTCCGCGCTCTGATTCATCCCAGGTAACATTTGACATAAGTAAGCACATTGTGTTAGTACCTCAATTTAGAGAATCAGAAGTAGATTCGTATTTCAGTGCGTTTGAACGCATCGCTACTTCGCTTCGCTGGCCTAAGGAAATCTGGTCTTTATTGTTACAGTGTAAGTTGATTGGTAAAGCTCAGGAGGTTTGCTCTACTTTATCGTTGGAGGAGGGTTTAAAATATGAGTCTATGAAGTCTGCTATTCTTCGCGCTTATGAATTAGTTCCAGAAGCATATAGGCAGAAATTTAGAGGACATAAAAAAAACGCTACCCAGACTTTCGTGGAGTTTGCAAGGGACAAGGGGATTTTGTTTGACAAATGGTGCACAGCCAGTAAAGTGAGTGACTTTAATGAGTTGCGAGAGCTTGTACTACTTGAAGAGTTTAAGGGATGCTTGCCTGATCGTGTTGTGGTTTACCTTAATGAACAGAAAGTAACTTCATTGTCCCATGCAGCCGTGCTAGCGGATGAGTTTGTTTTAACCCACAAAAATGTCTTTGCATTTGTACGCCCAGAGAAGTCACAGCCTGTTACTTTGCAAAACCAAACGTCACGTTCCAGACACAGCCCACCTCGTACTAGAGAGGATCGTGAGTGTTTTTATTGTCATAAACAGGGGCATGTGATAGCGGACTGTTTGACGTTAAAACGCAAACAACAGTCACAAACTAAAACTGTAGGTTTTCTGAAAGCTGTTAAGCCGTCTGATGTTGTACTTGGTGAGGAGAAAATTGATGACAGTTACCGACCTTTTATTTTGAAAGGTTTAGTTTCTTTAACTGGTAATCGTCAGGATCAGAAAGAGATAAGGATGCTCCGAGATACAGGTGCAATGCAGTCATTTATTGTGGCAGATAGGTTACCGTTGTCTGACGATACCTTTTGTGGCTCAAGTGTTTTAGTACAAGGCATTGAAATGAGTTGCATAAATGTACCATTACATCGTTTACATTTGCAGAGTGAGTTATGTACGGGATTCGTGAGAGTGGCGGTACGTCCTTCTCTGCCTGTTCAGGGTGTTGATTTTATTCTTGGAAATGACCTGGCTGGAGGGAAAATATTGCCTGTGTTAGAGGTTGTGGATAAACCAGACACGTTTGGTCACTCTGAAGATTTGTCTGATAATTACCCTGACGTTTTTCCCGCATGTGCGGTTACTCGTGCTCAGTCGCGCAAAGTAGGTAATATCGTGGATTTGTCTGACACTCTGTTTCTTCCTCTCCTTGTTGGTGACGACCCACCGTGTACTGCTGCTACTTCAAAGCAAAAAAAATCACAGTTAGAGAACATCAGTGTAACTGTGTCTGACGCGGATGCCTTAACATTATCTGTGTCACGAGAGAAAATTAGTGCTGCACAGAAACACGATAAGTCCCTTATCACTTCTTTTAATTCTGCTGTCTCTCTTGATGTGGCTAAGGATGAGAAAGTTGCTTATTTTGTGGAAAATGATTTGTTGATGAGAAAGTGGTCTGCGAACACTAACGATTTGGAGTGGAATGTTGTATATCAAGTGGTTGTTCCTTCTCCTTATCGTCAACATGTGTTATGTCTAGCGCATGATCACCAGCTTGCTGGTCATCTAGGAATTACTAAGACATATAATAGGATATTGCAACATTTCTTTTGGCCAGGATTAAAAAAAGACGTTGTTCAGTACTGTCGTACCTGTCATACTTGTCAAACTGTTGGGAAGCCGAATCAGGTGATTCGTCCTGCTCCATTAGTTCCCATACCAGTGATTGGTGAGCCGTTTGAACATGTGATTATAGACTGCGTTGGACCGTTGCCTAAAACTAAATCTGGTAACCAGTTCTTGTTAACCATAATGTGTGCGGCTACTAGATTTCCGGAAGCAGTTCCATTAAGAAAAATCACTGCACCTGTGATTATCAAAGCATTGATAAAATTCTTTTCCACTTTTGGACTCCCTAAAATCATACAAAGTGATCAAGGCACGAATTTTTTGTCAAGACTTTTTAAGCAGGTACTGGAGTCTTTGGCAATTTCTCACAGAGTTTCAAGTGCGTACCATCCGCAGACCCAGGGCGCACTTGAACGTTTTCACCAGACACTTAAGTCAATGCTTAAGAAGTATTGTATGGACACTGCTAGAGACTGGGATGAGGGAGTTCCCTTGGTTTTATTTGCAGTAAGAGAGACTGTACAAGAATCTCTTAGTTTTAGCCCAGCCGAACTCGTATTCGGACATCAAATGAGAGGACCCTTGAAAGTTCTTAAAGAACACATTTTGAACACTGAATCAACTCCGAACACTAATGTACTGGATTACGTAAGTACATTTCGAGATCGTTTGCATACTGCTTGGTCGCTAGCTAAAGAATCTCTAGCAAATGCTCAGAAAGGTATGAAACGTAAGTATGATCAGAAAGCAGTTGCGCGTTCTTTTATGTCTGGTGATGAAGTGATGGTGCTTTTGCCTGTTCCTGGATCATCTTTGTCGGCTCGTTTCTTTGGTCCTTATGTGGTGAAACAGAAAATGAGTGAAACTGATTACATGCTTTACACACCTGATAGGAAACGTCAAACCCGTGTTTGTCACATAAACATGTTGAAAGCTTATCATGCCAGGGAGAGTTCTGCGGTCAAAGCTTCAGAGAAGACTGCAGGGCCCGCTGTCTCTTCTGTCGCAGTCGCTGTGGAACTGTTACCACCTTCTGGTACTTCGGGGGCTGACGAAGATGGTGTCGTGCTTCGCAATCCTCCTCAGCAGAGCGCAAGGTTGCCCAACTCAGAGATTTTAAATGATCTGCACTCTTATCTTAATCATTTAACTATGGACCAGGAAACTGACATTGTTAATGTAATATCTGATTTTCACTGTCTGTTTAGTGATGTTCCTAAACAAACAAATGTTTTGCAGCATGATATTGCTATAAATGGTGCTCGTCCTATTAAGCAGCATGCTTACCGTGTAAATGCAGTTAAAAGAGATATTATGCGTCAGGAAGTAAGTTATTTGCTGGAGAATGATCTGGCCAAGCCTAGTTGTAGTCCCTGGAGCTCTCCGTGTCTTCTCGTTCCTAAACCTGATGGCACGTTTAGATTTTGCACCGATTTTCGTAAGGTGAATGCCGTAACAGTCCCAGACAGTTATCCTTTGCCGCGAATGGAGGACTGTGTCGATAATGTTGGCTCGGCACGTTTTGTTAGTAAGCTGGATATGCTTAAAGGGTACTGGCAAGTACCACTGACTCCACAAGCATCAGAAATTTCAGCATTTGTAACTCCAGATACTTTCCTTCAGTACACATCGATGGCCTTCGGTCTCAGAAATGCTCCAGCCACTTTTCAACGTCTTGTAAATATTGTCCTGGCTGATGTACCGAATTGCAGTGCATATCTTGATGATCTGGTTATTTATTCAGTGGATTGGGAGGAACATGTGTGTGTGTTGAGAACAGTTTTTGAACGGCTTCGTAAAGCTAATTTAACCCTCAACTTAGCAAAATGTGAGTTTGGTCGGGGGACGGTCACTTATCTCGGTAAAGAGGTTGGACAGGGCCAAGTGCGACCAGTGGAGGCTAAAGTCATGGCTATTGCGGAATTTCCAGCTCCTACCACTCGACGAGAGTTACGAAGGTTCTTAGGTATGGCTGGCTATTATCGCAGTTTCTGCAAAAATTTCTCAACAGTTGTTAATCCTCTCACTGCGTTGCTCAGCCCGTCTAAACCTTTTGAGTGGTCTGTGGAGTGTCAGTATGCTTTTGACTGTGTGAAGACTCTTTTATGTAATGCACCTGTTCTTGTTGCCCCTGACTGTACACACACGTTTAAGCTTGAAGTCGATGCAAGTGCCGTTGGTGCTGGAGCTGTTCTTCTTCAAGAAGATAGAAATGGTATAGATCATCCTGTTAGTTATTATTCTCGTAAGTTTAATAAGCATCAGCTTAATTATTCTACGATTGAGAAAGAAGCACTAGCTCTCTTGCTTGCGCTACAGCACTTTGAAGTTTATTTAGGTTCTAGCAATCTTCCCGTCATAGTGTTCACAGACCACAATCCTCTTGTGTTTTTATCTCGAATGTACAATCAAAATCAGCGTTTAATGCGCTGGGCGCTAGTGCTCCAAAAGTATAATTTAGAGATAAAACATAAAAAGGGTGTTGAAAATGTTTTGGCGGATGCTCTTTCGAGAGTGTAAAATGTTCTTTGTTTGATTATTTCATTTTTATTTTTCTTATTTTTTTTTTTACAAACAGGTTTGTTCTTAAGGGTGGGAGTGTTACGTCCCTGAGTGGTTGTGCGTGCCTGTGTGTGTGTGTCTCTCTCTTTCTCTCTCTCTGTTGCGCTCTTAGGTTTGCTCCACCTCCCGTTTGCTGGAGGGCTATCGTTTGCTATCAGTGGCGTGACGTCACCTCCACCGCAGCCAATCGAGTTCCTCGACAGCAGTTAAAAGGACGCTGAGAGAGAGCGTGGAGGCAACTTGTTTTCTGCCGTTTGGTTTTGTTGTTGCCTTGTATTTTCCCTTTTCGTTCAGTTTTGATTTTTGTTTGACGTGTTACGGAAAGAGTATAGAGTTAAGAGGACAGTTTATATGTCACGTGACCTACATTACAAACACATAGGTAACTCGATCTGTATAGAACATCAGGTAAGGAAGTGAACGCCACCCCCTGTATGTTTCGTTTGTGAGACAGAGTAAGGAAGTTAGGGCGTGTGACGCCGAAGAGTTGTTGTCTTTTCTTTTCTTTTGTTTACTAGTTAGGTAAGAGGTTTAACTACGAGTTAGAATGAGTTTTGTTTTGTTACTTTCATTTCTTTGGCTTCACTACTAGCGTCCTCTCATTACTCTTGGTTTATTTACCTTTCTAGTATCTTTTGATTTATAAGCCGCTTGTTGTTGTTTCATTGTTTATATTAGTTCAACATTATTACTAATATTATTATCTTTTACTTTTGTATAGTTATTTCACTTATTATGTATAATAAATTATCCTTTTCCGCCTTATTTTGTTGCCATGTTGTCTTTTGCCACCTTAACCACACCAAATAGTGTCACGACTTCAATGTTTCCTCTTTTGACCTTGCAAATCATAAGAGTTTGTAACACTCCTGATATCATGTATTGCCCAGGGAACCCTCATTTGAGAAAATAGTAAAAAGGGAAAAAAATTACATCTAAAGGCTAAACAAGTTGAAATGATTGTATGCAGTGTAGACAATACTACAAATAATCTAGTACATGACTATTAGCTTGTCTCAGACAGCCATTTTCTATATTACCATTACATTACACACTAAAGAGTTACAGTTTAACATATTGGACACATCTGGGCTCATGAAACGGATCAGAATAACAAACAGAACCTAGTGTGAACATGTTTTCTCCGTTTATCAATTGAAGGTTTCTTATTGTCAGTCTTGTTGGGCGTGCTCTCCTTTGTCAGCTCGTCCAATGAGCTTTTCTCACTGTAAAGACTCCCATAACTCTCAGAATCTCGTGGTTTACCTGGTTAGGAAACATAGCAGTCAATGATATAAGCAATGCCAGTGCACCCATTTGTTATAAAAATGTAATTTTTTTTATAAAAATGTAATGTAAAGTGGACATTATCCCTTTATCTCTCAAAATTACATTTATCAGACTTCCCCATTTATTATAGTTTTATTTTCTGCTGTACTGTATGGTGATACCTGTTATACTGCTTTTCTGAGGGTCAATAAACTGTGCGGGAGATTTGCTCTCTGTTGGACTATCTCCATATTTCATTGGTACCAATGGACAGCTGTCTCCTTTCTGCAGTCTCTGGGAAGCTTTAACAGAGGAAGAGATAAAAAGGAAGAAAACAGAAGACAATGACGTATAGAAAACAGTAACATAATTTATGTTTTCTGCACATTAATTAATTCATAATTATTTATTATTAATAAAACTATAATTTTATATGGAATGGACCAATAAAATCTGTTTCTCTTTTTTTATTGCAAGCATATACAGCATATATTCACTGTAGGGTACAAAATAGGTCATAAAAATGTACCAATTTGTTTTTGTTTTGTTTTTTTCTCAAAAAAGCTCAGTGAAAAAGAATGCAATAAAAATAAATAGCATATGTGCTGTTTAATTTTATGTTTATTTTATATTCACTATGCAATTTTTGCAAAATCATTTTCCAACTGATACCAAATCAGGTGACAGGTGAATACAGGTTAAACCCCGGATGTACAGGGATGTGTTCCAAACTACCGTTCATGCAAAAAATGCAAACAATTATAAATTGACTAATAATATATAAGTAATATACAGTAATATATCTAATACAAAATAAAACAGTTTATCTAACATATCTGTATAGTTCTCCCGATAAAGAATGGGATTTTTGGCCTGATTAAGAATATATAGTAGGACACCAATCCATTTGCCATGCAACTGGTAACTCAGTGATAAACAGATATTCAACAGACCTTTTAATGCCGCCCTATAGTGAGGTAGCTGTGAATCACAGTCTCTTCCAGAATGAGTCATCGTCCTGACTGAGTCACTGTTGTGCACCAAAAGCCCCATGATCTCACTCTCTGTGGCTTTTAGGTTCCTCTGTAGGAAGTAGGTTTGCATTCTTCCTTTACCTTTTACCTCTATCTCTCCACGCTCCTCCATCTGATAGCCTTTATTTCTTAGAGCACTGTTAACAAGAAATCAGCCAAATAAGTATTAATCTACGTTAAGGTTTATATATTTACAGTGCCAAATAGAGATTATTTGAAGTAACTGTAAGACAAAGGACATATTTTCATGCTTCTCACTGATAAACACTGGGACTAATGTGAATTTTGTCAGGCAGGCCATGACTCTCCATTCGGGACGCCGTGTTAACTGTATCTCCAAATAAACAGTAGCGAGGCATCTTCTCACCAACCACCCCTGCCAACACTGGTCCACTGTGCAAGCCCACTCGAATCTGGGACACAAAACACCACTTTAATAGAGTATAAATAAGATGTGAATAAGATAAAAATAAAATAAAATTTGGGGCGAAAATCAATCCAAAGTCTTTCCTAAACCCACAAAACATCTGAAAATTTGCAATCTTTCTCATGGAAATGTGAACATTTGAACAGCAGGTATGGCTTGATATTACAGACACTGAATCTCAAGTCTAAAGTATTAATCAAAGATAACCCCCATCACCTGAATAGGGTAACCAGTCACAGGGTTAGTAACCTCTTTTGCAGCTATGATCATGCCTAGGGCGAAGTTGGCAACACGCTCCGTGTGACTTGACATCAGGATTGGCACACCACCAACAACCATGTAAGCATCTCCAATTGTCTCAACCTGTCGAACACATTTTGTAACATCATTCAAATCAAAATGAATCAATTTAGTCTTACATTTAAGAAAAATCATCATGACTAAGGCTCACCTTGTAAACATTGTGTACAGAGGTAAGACGGTCAAACTTCAGGTACATAGAGTTGAGCATGGAAACAATCTGGATGGGTTCACACTCAGAGCAGATATTTGTGAAGGTCACTACATCACTGAAGAGGATGGTGCACTCTTCAAACTCACCTAAAAGAAAAGCACTGTAGAGTCAAGATTTGACTATAGTCCATGGTAAGGCACTACTGTTTGCCTAGTAATGTTCTGAGTGATTTCTGACATTCACGGATGTTACTCCATGTTGTAGAACAAATCCGTTTTCTTGCCGCTACAAACAAACATTTTGGAAGGAAAAGTCTAAATACAAATGAACAATAGGACTGTTTCCTGTCCTATGAGCTATTGTTGAAGTCCTGTACAGTTTGTCCTTGATAATTAGTTCCCTGATTGTGTTAAGGTGTGTCTTGTTAGTCTATTACCCTATATGTACATAAACTAGGGATGGGCATTAAGAAATAGAAATAGAAATACAAAAAAAAAGATTACGTGCTAGCTAGAAAGTTTTACTCCAGTTGTGGATGTGCTGTTCCAGTAACAACACGCTGAAACAAGCCACGTCTACCTATAGGAATACGACACCTATCACTGTATTCATATATAAGCTCCTCCAGTATTATCAGCAGCTGTCGTGTTTCTCAGGAGCTAATTACCCTCCTCCATCCCCAGATCCTCCTCTCGTCAGTCAGGATTTGGCTATCTAAGTGTCCTTTGAATTAGAATAAATTATCGAATTATGAAAATTAGTTAATGAAATCTGCAATACATTCATGTTGGTTCTGTTCTGTTTACCCTAAGGGGGGTTATTGCAGAAACAAAAGGCACTATCCAGAGTGATAAAGACAGTAGAGAAGGACATCAAGACTTCTCTTCCCTGCATCACAGACATAAACACTCAGCGATGCAGAACTAGGGCCAGGAAAATGATTGAAGACTTTCAGTGCTCCTATCAGGGAAGTGCTACCAGATCCAGAGAACCAACAAAGAGAGACTAAGCTACTAATCTACACCAGCTGAAGAATGAGGACACTTGAGAGAGCCTTACCTCACAGAACACATACACAAATTGCACCAGGTGAACTCTGTATACAGAGTATTTGTATATTTTTCATAAAAATCTGTCAGTACATAAATCATTTTTATGTCTGTTTCTTGTTTCACTGCGGGACAAGGAACTAAGAACAATTCACAACAATACATTCACATATTGCTGTCATGTTTGTGATTTCCCCATTGGGTTGTTTGATTCGTTTATTCCTAGATTATCTTCCTGTCTCAATAAAAGCTGTAAGTAGACCCATGCCTCAACTACTCACTTTAGACTGTACTGTGACATAAGTGATCTCAGCAGACACCATAAGTAAGTTCATAGTGCCCCTGTAGATTGAGTTTCTGATCTTTGCATCCTGGTCCCCAACAGTAGAGTAATGATTATTTTATTAACATGTCATAGAAAGATATCTGAAGTCCTCCTGATGCATTCTGTCCAACATGAGCTGAATTAGTTCCAGTAAATGTATATAGTAGAATCAATCCTGATCCAAAGATGTCCTAGAGCAGTGACTGCCACCCAGGGGTGTGATTACCGTAAGGGGTAGTTAAATAAATATATGAGGGTACATTTAGATTTAGCTTTGTTAAACATATTGAACAGAAATTATGATGGTTGTAAATTTTTTTTTTTTTATTACGTCATAATATTATTTTGCTTGTCAATGGTTTCTTCTCAACTGTGTTTAATTATACTGCTTTTTACTGGTAAAAACAAAAAACAAAAAAAAAACCCTAATTACAAATCTGCAATAATTAAATGTTATAACAATATTACCCAAATTTTACAAACTTATTCTATCATATATAATAAAATCTCAATGAACAATAAGTCCATCTGACATATGGCACAGCAGCGCAATAAGTCACAGCTCGATATCCTTTCCTGATCCTGTTCCCCTCTTTCTCTTGTCACCCAGTTGCACTTTAAGACACAGATGTTGAAACTCACTGTGCATTTGTACTTTTTATTCTGACAGTCTATGCAGGGAGTTAATTTGGGGCAATTTGAGAGGTGGTTGTGTAATTACTGAATGGAATTTAAATTACTGAATGATAATTAATGAATCAGATGAGAACCTATCACCTTACAACTGAGAATTTAAATGGAATGACTGCCTAGCTTTAACTGAAAATACTGAAGAGGTACATTGTGGGACACACTTCTATTCTCTCACCACTTCTACTGAAACCTTACTCATTGCATTCTCTGCTTGGCTAACCATCCATCCCTCCTTTTGATTCACCTGCCTCCACTCTCTTGCCCTCTTTCAGCTGGTTGGCAACATGTTTAGGCAGCATGGCATAGAGTAGATTTTCTGTCTTCTGCCTTTCCTCCTCAAGGTGTTTTGAGAGATGATGCAGCTCTTCCTTTTTCCGTTCTAGCTGGTTGGAGAGCTCCATCTCCGCTAGACGCTGCTGGTTAAGCAGGATCAGATCACGTGTAGCGTCATGTGGAGCAATATCAGAGAGGTGCATGCAGTGCTCCTCCAGCTCCTGCAAGCTGCGAAGTAAGGGCGAAGCTAGGTACAGCATGCAACGCAACAGAGGCATCCATATCATTTGTCCTGGGAGAAGGAAGCAAGAAAAATATTAGGAAAGAGGTATAGAGGCAAATGCGTTAAGGGATGCAGAGAATGCTAAATATTGGGCTAGTTACAGTTTAAAGTTACAGATGACACACCACATTTTAGTGTGATCAAGTTACTAAACCACAGTCATTAGAGAGGTTAATTTTATATTCCCTAAAGGTACAAAAGGGTGTGAGGTGGACATAAGGAGATGAAAAAGGGGAAAATCTGAATTAATGAAAGCAGAAATTTATTCTAATAATTCTAACATTTGTCAAAGTTATATAAGCCTGGAAAATAAATCTAAATATAAGAAAAAATAATCAAGCATACAGATTTGCTATTATTATAAGTTTCAAATAGGAACTTTGACACTGCGTCATGGCGTTGACATTATGGGATTGGTTCTGTGTGAGCCGGTGTCTGAAGCTGGTGTCTGAGTAGCATGTCACTGAGATTATATATAGATGCCAGAGAAACACGCCATCAACTTTTTTTTCCCTGAGGTGAGTTGGTCCACACCATGCCATCATGTGCCAAAAGAGAAAAAGAGTCAGTGCTACCAGTACCTGTTGGATTGTTCCCTCCCAGCAGGCTGTTACAGGAAAGCGAACAGACCACATCTCTTCCGGTTATCGGAAAGATGATACCGCTTTTAGATAATTTGGCAGCGTGTTGACTTCTGCCGAATGTATCTCAATGGGTTCTCAAAAGAAAAGAGTTACAGGATCCAGTTTGCCTCATGTACACCTTTTTTTACTGGTGTACAGCCCACAGTAGTGTACTCAGATCAAACAGATATTATGTCCTTGGAACTTCAGTCTCTCTTGGCCAAAGGGGCCATTGAACATTATACATTTGCTAATCCCTGGTTCCTAAGAAGGAGGGGGGTTGCGTCCCATTCTAGATCTGAGTTGCTTGATCCCTATTCCGTGGACATACAGGTTCAAGATGTTAACGCTGAAACTTATCATGTCACAAATTCTAACCAAGGATTGGTTTGTGATGATATATTTGAAGGACGCATACTTCCACATTGAGATATTGCCAGAATATAGGAAGTTTCTCAGGTTTGCCTTTCCTCCGATAGCTCTGCTTCTGGGAGTTCTAGCAAGGGTTCATTTTTGGATGAAGGGACCTTCTTTCGCAAGTGCAGGGGTCAATATATCACCCCCGACCGGAGATCTGGAAACTTTGGGTCTGGACCCTGAAGGGTACCAGCTCATAGATTCTGGTCTTTCAATTGAGATTGTTGAGACTATTTTAAGTTCTAGAGCTCCATGAGGAAGCTGTATGCTATGAAGTGGAAGCTCTCGGCTATTCATATACCCATTGATGGAGCTTCTATTGGGAGACATCCCCTAGTCCCCTGCTTTTTGCGCAGTGCTATAGTCGGCTGAAGCCTATCTGCAGGCCTCAAGTCCCTTCCTGGGATCTTTCAGTAGTCTTGAAAGGTTTATCAGGGGCTGGTTTCTGGTTTCTCCCAAGGTTTTTTCTCCATTCTGTCACCTGATTGAGTTTGGGTTCCTTGCCATTGCCTCCTCTGGCATGCTTAGTTGAGAACACTTAATATTCAACAATATTACCGATCTGACTGTACTGACGCTGCTGTATGAGAACTGAACTGAGCTGGACGATGACATAATGGTTTTGCAGGACTGCTTTATAGATGAAATTAACTAATTTAATAATTGATGATCTTTACAACGGAACTGAATCAACACTGAACTGACTTCAGCTGAACAATAGAAGAAATGCATAATGTTCCTGTTATCACTGTAAAACTACTTTGAAACAATCTGTATTGTATAAAGCGCTATATAAATAAAGGTGACTTGACTTGACTTGGATTCATTTGAGCCCCTACAGTCAGCCTCAAAAGTTACTGACTTTTAAAGTGTCTCTTTTGTTAACACTGACTTTGCTTAAAAGAGTAGGAGATTTTCAGGCACTGGCAGTAGACTCCTCCTGTTTAGACTTTTCCCCTTACACCCATAGGCCGGATTATGTCCTGAAGGTGCCTTCTGCGACTGGCCAAGGGCCAGTCATCCTTCAGGCCTTCTTTCTTCCGCCGCATGAGTCGCTGAAGCAAGAAAGACTGCATTTTTTATATCCAATCTGGGCCCTTAGGATTTACGTACTCCACTTAGGCTAGTGGCGTGAATCCACCCAACTCTTGGTCTGCTTTGGTGGGCGCAGTAAGAAGGCTACATCCAGGACCATCACTATTAGCACTGGTGCTCCTGAGGGTTGCGTCCTCTCCCCACTGCTCTTCACCCTGTACACAAATGACTGCACCTCCAAAGACCCTTCTGTCAAGCTCCTGAAATTTGCAATGACACAACAGTCATCGGCCTCATCCAAAACGATGACGAGTCTGCTTATAGACTGGAGGTTGAACATCTGGCTGTCTGGTGCAGCCATAACAACCAACAAATTTTTTGAGACAATCTACATTGTTAAAAGCGCTATATAAATGAAGATGACTTGACTTGACTTGGGCTGAACACGCTCAAAACAGTGGAGATGATAGTGGACTTCAGGATAAATCCTCCTGAACTCCCCCAACTCACCATCATGAACAGCACTGTGGGAGCAGTGGAGTCATTCAGGTTCTTGGGCACCACCATCTCTCAGGACCTGAAGTGGGACATTCATATGCAGAGGTTGTACTTCCTTCACCAGTTGAGGAAGTACAACCTGCCACAGGAGCTGCTGAAACAGTTATACTTGGCCATAATCGAGTCTGTCCGATGCTCATCAATAACTGTCTGGTTGGGTTCAGCTACCAAATCAGACATCAGGAGACTACAACGGACAGTCAGGACGGCTGAGAAGATTATTGGTTCCCCCCTGCCCACCCTCCAAGATCTTTACACCTGCAGAGTGGGAAAAAGGGCTAAGAAAATCACTTTGGACCCCACACAACCAGCCGAGTCTCTCTTTGAACTGTTGCCCTCTGGCCGGCACTACAGAGCACCGAGCATCAGAACAGCCAGGCACAAGAACAGTTTTTTTCCACAGGCTACATTCAGCCTGAACAATTAAAACTCTCATAACTGTACATGGTCTACCGTAACTGCACATTTGTAAATAACATCTACAATTTTACATCTGTAAATTACATCATAAACTGTTCACTTGTAAATAACATATCTGTACATTCATTAATGTATATTTATATATATATTTATTATATATTATATATTTTATAATATTTTATATATTATATACTTTATACGGCTGTATATATCGCATTATTTAAATTTGTGTTTCTTATATTATTGTTATATTTCATTTCCACTGTGTATTTCCTATGTCTGCACTATCATGTATGTCTGCATCATGTCTGTACTTTCTTCTGCACTGGAAGCTCCTGTCACCAAGACAAATTCCTTGTGTGTGTAAACATACTTGGCAAATAATGCTCATCTGATTCAGATTTCCCCTTGGATTGTCGATGTTGGTATTGTTGTTCCCATAACATCAACTCCATTAAGCAGATTCAAAGTTCCTATTCGAAAGGGAACATCTCAGGTTACATAGGTAACCTGGTTCCCTGAGAGGGAACGAGACGCTGCGTCACCACACCTTGGAGAATGCCTGAAAGTGCCTTCCTTCAGACAATAGAATTTGATGGAGTGTTTCTCAGGCACCTATTTGCCAACGCCATGAAGCAGTATCTCGTTCCCTCTCAGGGAACCGGGTTACATAGGTAACCTGAGACTTTCTTAACTCTGTTCCTGGAGCTACCCTAGCAGTGCACAGTTAATATGTCTCCTTAATTAAGCACACTTGATTCAGGACATTATTGGTAGAGACTCCAAGACCTGAAATGGGTGTGTCAGACAAAGGAGACATTCATGGATGTCTTCAGGAACAGGTAAGAAAACCACCGACAAAGAGACACATAGTGTTCCCCACACCACTTTCATTTCAATTAATATACATACAGCTCATATTACAGATGAAAAAAAATAGAATTTTTGACAGAACAGCAGAAACAATCGGGAATAAATGGCTGAGAATTCTCACCTCTCAGTTCTAGCATGGGTCTCTCTTTCCAAGCCATAGGCATTATTTCTCTTTTTGTCCGCAAAATAAAATGGCTATTAATGAACTTGCGGATGCTGCAGATGTTGAAAGTCACCTTTGGATTCTGGATGGTGAAATATTGATCCAGCTGGCCACACCTGGTCTGTAACTCTGGCACAATTCTCTGAATAGTCACCCCTGCCTGTCTAACCTGTAGCTGAATGCATGCATTGAGTAGAAGAAAAGATCAGTGACTTAATTTAAAAAATATTAGGCACTGAGCAAAGCAGAAAATGTTAGACAGAATGCTTTCAAACTATAGCCCTCTCAGTCACTTTATCAACACATCTGTAACAACATGGCAACTTTCCACCTTTAAAAAGGCTCAAAGAAATAACACAGAACCTCAGCAGTCGAAAATTACAGACCAATCTCTTTCCTTTCACGGTCTAAAGCCCTTTGCTAAAACTCTGCTGCGGACAAGAGTGAACTCCCACTGGACAGGTCTGCTGCCTATAAACCACCTGATGTGTAAATACTGCATAAGTACAAAATTAATATAGAAATTTGTGCACATACAAATTCACATGCATATAGTATATTAGGATAAAACCTAACTTAAATAAAATATCTGCGCACCGGAACACTTTTTTCCATGGCATATCCCGGTGAAGATTGCTTAGCTCAAGATAATTCTGCTTTTAATTCTGTTCTACATTCTGAAATAACATTCTGAGATTATTTTCAATTTCACACAAATAATGACCAACAATGTGCACTTGACTCTGACTAAGAAGATGACAGCCATTGACACAGCTTGTACAACCACTGCCTCATGCAGGTGAGCTGTTGCTGTCAGGTGCAGTATTCTTTGCACAACACTGGCATCTTATATTTTTCCACATCTTATATTATGCCACTGTTACATGCTGGTGGAAGTTGTGATGCATCCGGTGACATATCCATTTGTGAGTGGCTCATGCCACTTAGCTGCTGGATTTCTGTGGCATGTTCAGTTGTGCATGGCCTTTATATCCTTACATCAGGCTTTACAGTAGTGTTGACATTTAACAGATTAGCTTATAAATATTAGTGCGATTTTACTATAGGATATTTGCTCATCACTCAACAAATGCTTTCGATGGGTAAAAACTAATACACAACCATAAACAAACTTCCTATAATAATAATATACTGTATATATAAATGTTTTCCCACTACTTTCCTGCATTTTATTTCTGCTCTAGCTAGTGTACTAATCTGACACACGTTCCCTTACTTGTAAGTTGCTTCAGATAAACTTGTCTATTAAATAAATAAATGTAAATCCTCAACCATCACTTACTTCTTCATCAAACACAATGTGGAAAGGGAAGGCATTGCAAAATGTCTTCAGATCGATGCAGAGATTATCTGGGTACACAGGCTCAAATCCCCTTAAAGTTGTATCTGATGTGGAAAGAAAAATCTAATTAATACAATCACTCATAAATACAAAGTTTACTCTATAGTTAATCTCAGGAAAACATGGTAATTTGTTTAGGAAAATTAGTAATGTAAGAATGTTGCTGATTACAAAGCATACAGACCATCGTCAGAAAATCATTTTGTGATTGACAAAAAATGATTCTCAGCTAAGAGGTATACATAACTGTAGAATTAAAATAATACTTGTAAATTTTGTTGCATCTCATATACATCATGGTCTTCCTAGAACAAATAATTTTATTCTATCTTTACCCTTTTCTGGATGTATCAAGCTTCTGACTGTGCCCCAGTGGTTTTTCTGCACAGGATTTTGAGACTTCTTCAGGAGGGACCTTTTAGAAAAGTCCTGGAAAGAAATCAGTGAAGGTGTGTGTTACTGTATGCCCAAGCAAAACCATAACCCTCAATAGTATACATAATGTTGTGTATAACTGTGAAATAATACAATTATTATTACTATATGTTACAACATATATCTAGAACACCAAAAATAAATTGAGTAGAGTTGGTGAGAAAGCATTTTCAGTGCATACTTTGTCTAAGAACACTGGTGTGATGAGGAAAACAATATGCTCCTTTTTCCCCATCCTCTCAACTTCCTCTATCTGGTTCACTATTTCCATCTTTATTGTGCTGTTGAAGAAGTCTTTGGCCACAGCTCCAATGATACCTACAGCAGCAGAAATTGACCAGTCAACCAGAAAATTTCATTACTTCGTTATGCACATATAGCTTGCATGGATGGATGGATGGATGGATGGATGGATGGATGGATGGATGGATGGATGGATGGATGGATGGATGGATGGATGGATGGATGGATGGATGGATGGATGGATGGATGGATGGATGGATGGATGGATGGATGGATGGATGGATGGATTATAGATAGATTATAGATAGATTATTTATAGATAGATAGAAAGATTATAGATAGATAGATAGATAGATAGATAGATAGATAGATAGATAGATAGATAGATAGATAGATAGATAGATAGATAGATAGATAGATAGATAGATAGATAGATAGATAGATAGATAGATAGTTTACCAGGGACAATATGACAAAGACCTCGTCGGTCCGAGTAGTAATGTAACAGCAAGGTGCCATCATTGTTTTTTTCTACACGGAATGATGGTGCGTTCATTTCCTAAAATAAAATAAAGACAACGCAAATTTGCTATAGATTTATATATATATTCATATTTTGCATTTGAAAGATCACACCATATGTTTTTGTAGTTCTTATCACACGAATAAATATTTATAAATGATTCTGAATGCATGAATGAATAAATCACTAACTCAGAAAAAGTAATATTGAGTGAGAATGAAAGGTCCTATTTTGGCACATCAAAAGTGGGCTATTAATTCTGGATTAACAAATAAATTATGAAACAGTGTCTTTGATCGAAATTCTCCTCAAGATGTTTATGGGAATAATAATGTCCTGCTCACTTTACCTTGTAGGAAAGAGAGAGATAGCTGTGCAGTGAATCCAGATTCTCCATAAACTCAAACAGATTTCCTCCAAGGGTGCGCAACATATGATCATATCCAGACCTTTTGCAGAATTCAAAGAAGTATTCTCCAAACTGCCTCAGCAACACACTTTGATCAAGGTCTTTGGATAAACACAGAATTAAGCAATAAGCCCAGCGAAGCCGTGTTTTACAGTGGACTTAGAACAGCTAAGGGGCGTTGTTAGGCTAAAACCCCCCTAGTAATACTAATGTAATGCGCAGTAATACTAATGTAATGCGGTCACAGGTGTATGTTTGTTGAGTAATTCACAACGGCGTTGAACGTGGCTCAACCAATCAGAATCAAGGACTGTCCGTTTTATAAAGTGCACATTAACTTTGACTTGGGCGACAAAGAACAAGCACGCTCTTTCTAATAAATACTGCTGGGTGCTCTGAAAATCAAACAGTCTTAAGTGAAAGTGCTTTACCAAGCATCTTGCAGGCCTCTGTCACTAATTGCATGGTGATGTCATCTGTGTACACTTCATAAGTCATAAAGGTGTCTTGAACCCTTGCCTCATCCCTGCAAAAATCCAGTCAAAACCAGTGTTTTTCTGTGTAAAATCAAGTAATTTATAGGAGCGTTATGGATGCTCACCTTAGTTTGTCCCATGTCTCTTCTCCAAATCTGTCAATCACTAGAGACTTCAAACATGTGTTGATGAATCCATACTGGACATGAGAGTTAAACACATAGCCATTTGACATGTTTTGTAGCGACAATACTGAAGATTAAATTCACTTAGCAAGAACGAACGATAGACCAAGGCTAGGCTATATATCAGTTACTAAAAGGATTTACGTCAAACATTCTATTGCACAATGTTTGCTTTCTCTACAAGTGGATTTGTATGTTGGTTTAAAAATATATAACTAAAATAACCTCCTAAATTAGAATAATTCATCCTCCAAAAAAAACTAATATATTCAGGCAAGGGTAAACTAATGAAGGTAGACTCAGGCTGGGGCAAGTATTTTATTTTTGTATGCAGTTAGGTGCATAAGTTTGCTTACCCTTGGCAGAATCTGCAATAGGTCTAATTTTAAAAATAACATGGATCATATAAAAGAGCATTTTACTTTGTTATTTACTGCCCTGATTCACATTACAGATACTTACTGCTCCACATTACAAAATAATAACTGTATTTACAAATGATCATGTTCAAAGTATAGATCCCAGCTATGTTTTTATTATAGTATGCAGCTTTGTCAGTGATCAGTGACTGTTTATACGTTTTGTGATAGTCCCTGTTTCGTCCTGAGTGAAGCTGCCCACCATTTTAGGAAAAATCCCACCGCGCAACTTTCCAGCATTTTGAGCTCTTCTCAATAATTGCTATATGACCTTGAGATCATGCATTTAACATTTCTAAAATGGATGCAAACTTTTGTAGACAGCACCCTAAAAAAGGGATTTTCCTTCATACTTTGAATTACGCATTATATTGTGTTATTGTTTAAGGGTTAAAGGAAATGTTCGTAAACTTAACAGAAAATGTCCTGACAGACGATTACCAGTACCTTTTCTGTTTTTCTATGGATTTCATATTTTACAGTGAGGATGATCGGTGTATATTGTTATTATTTTATATAGCCCTATAATTTTATATTTATTACATATAGCCCAACATTTTTTATGCAGTAATTCTGAAGGGCAGTTAAACAATTAAATATCATATCTCTTATATTTGTATAAATTCTGCAAGAGATTTATAAACTGAGAGATATTTATGCACTCAACTGCATATACTGTACACACATCAATAAAAATGCAATAAAGCAAAATTCATAGCATATACAGAACATTTGCTGCAAGTAAAATAAAATTGCAATATCCTTACCATTTCTCTATCAGGTTGTTTTCCTTGGGCGTATGAAAGCTTACAGTTCAATAACTCAATTTCTTTTATATTCCATGGATCAAACATCCACCTTCATGTCCATCATGATTAAAAAAATAATACCAGGCTACAGTTCAATCCAGCAATAAACCAGAATTTTTCTTCATCAACTATTTACAAAATTATTTATCAGGAGTCCCAAACATGCACGACCCGAAATGTCCGCAGCAGGAGATACAGCACGAGCCCACATGACAACATGAATGAGAACGCATGACCCAAATGAGAGATTGAAGACCCTCTGATGTCTTGCCAGAGGCGCCTCCAGGAAATGTTTAATGGGGTGGCCAGAGGGGGACAGTAAAACTCCTAGGGTGGCACAATAAAACATACACTGGAAAAAATCTTACCTTCATTTGTAATTTCAAGATCTATTCCTACTTTGTCTAACCCACAAAATGAAATGAATTTATTGGATGTAATTTTGTTTTACTTGCATGAAACCTGTTAGTTTAGATGTTCTTACATAAAGCAAATTTATTCACTGTTTCTTGCGATTGTAAATACATTTATACTATGCATCGAAGGGAAAATTCAGGATCCACTCTGCCAAAAACCAAAACCTAAAAGGAAATTAACGTTTATTTAATAATCAATTAATTAATCAAATGTATTTAATAATCAAAACTCAAATAATACACAGATGTACAAACATTTAAATTACACATAGGGCAGTTTTTATATCAACTTTTTAGTGATAGAATTATGCGTCTACTCCAATTTGTTGGTGAAATATAACCATTAAAAACGTAATAGCCTAATTTGTTTCCATGACATATTTACTTAAACATAACCTATAATGAAGAAATCATTATGTCAAGTAAAAGATTATGAATATGTAAAGTCTTTATCAAATTGCTCCTCTCTAGAATTATTTTTTTAGTGCAACCAGCATAACATACAAAAAGCTGTTCAGAGAGTCTGATTTGCTTGTTGCGTTCAACATTGATGTGCAGAGCGAGTACAGGACAAAGCAGCTGCGGTGAGGGGTTTTCCGCGACCTTAGACCCATTCTGAGTGTAAGGAGAGAGGGTTATCACATGATTTCTGAATGGCATTGAAAGCACTTTAGGCACATAACCCTTCCTTGGTTTCATAACGACTTAACAGTCATTAAAACCAAAGCTTAAGCAGGATTAGTTGACTGACAAAGTGTGCATGTCACCTATTCGCTTAACAGAAGCGAGTGCAGTAAAAGCACTGTCTTGAGAGAGAGAGAACTTTGAGCGATTTAAGTGGCTGGAAAGGGGAGCATGCCAGGTCACTAGAGATAGGTCCCAAGTGGGAATTGTGGTCAGGCGAGGAGGGTTCAAACGTCTTGCGCCGTGTAAAAACTTTAATACCAGATCACTCTTTCCCACTGACTATACATCAAAACCATTATGAAAAGCTGATATAGTAGCTACATATAGGGTAGAGTGGGGGAAAACGCCCCCCTTTAGGAAAATGTGACATTACAGTGAAACAAAACATAAATGTGACTAGAATTGCCATCCCGGTTTTGAGTGACTATGGCAGGAGTTATTCACCAAATATTAAAATTGCTCAGCCTTCATAATTAATTAGTATTTTCACTGAAAATATTTTTGTACAAAGGGGGCGTTTTGCCCCAGCGGTGGGGTAAAACGCCCTCCAAGGTGGGGTAAAATGCCCCCTTTCTTACCAACCAGTTTGCTTCATAGATCAACAGCAAAATTAACAGACAATAGTTTTTAATCTCTAAAGGTAAAAGGCAAGTAATGTATCAACATGTATATATATTAATATTTATTTCAGCAATGTCCAAAATAGCCAAATTTAACTACCTTCCATCAGTGAGCTAACTGTGCTAGCAAGCTAGCTAGTTAATGCTCACTTGAGGTAATTTTTTCATGTTTTGTTCAAATATTTAGATTTTACCACCTAGTTATACTGCATTAAGTGTAAAACAAAGGATTTGATAGACAGAAATATTTTATTATAGTAATTATGATAGAGAAACTATACCCCCAGGGGGGGAGGGGGCGTTTTACCCCTCAGCGTAGGGGGCGTTTTACCCCACAAGCTATGAGTTTTTTAAAAAATGTTTAATTTTTAAAATATAATTATATTCCTTATAAATAATATATGATCTCAAACTACAGACTTCACTATTCATTTATCATACATCACTGCGATATCCTGCAGAACAATATTCTCTTAAACACTTATTTACTAATATCTGAAAATTATAGCATTTACCATACAATCCTCTTCTCTTCAAATGTGTCGCTGGTGTCAGCTTCTCCGTAGAGATTTGTATATCCCCGTTATCAACGTAGTGCATAGCAACAGTAAAAATGTATCTTGACTACTTTTAGTGATTATTTTGGGAAAAACAGGTGGGGGGCGTTTTACCCCAGGGGGGGCGTTTTCCCCCACTCTACCCTACTTTTAGCGTATCATCCAAGCGTTTTTGCAGAAAGGACAAAATGAATGAGATTGAGCAGTTCGCTGGATCTAAACACTTTGAGTCACACTAATCAGTGAAAACCTTCCATTTATGAGTGTAGAGGCGTCTGGTGGACTGGGCCCTCACCTCAGAAATCGTTTTAATCACCTGCTGGGTCAATGAGACTGAAGCTGGCGAACTCCATTGAGTTGCCAGACATGCAAGTCCCACAACCTCAGCTTGGGGTGCCAGAACGAACCGTTCGCTTAAGATAGGAGGTCCTTCCTCAGAGGAATGGGCCATGGGGGGTCCGACAGCATTTAGAGAAGGTCAAGTCAAGTCATCTTTATTTATATAGCGCTTTTTACAATACAGATTGTTTCAAAGCAGCTTTACAGTGATAACAGGAAAATAATGCAACAAAGTTTGTTTCGGCTCTACAGCAGATCTAGAAGAAAGTACCATCTGATCTGGATATGGACCGGATCTGACTAACTACGCTAGCCTCGGGATAGACAGATAGACGAATATAAGCTTAGATACCATTCATCGTGTCTTATGGGAAGTGTTCCTGGTTCCGGGTTGACCTAATTTATGCAGCCTAACAGTCTTTTAATGGATGTGAATTATAGAAATGTGATAGTTTTATGTGTATGCCAGGTTAAAGATATGTATTTTTAGTCTAGATTTAAACTGACAGAGTGTGTCTGCTTCCCGAACAAGGCTAGGAAGACTATTCCAGAATTTGGGCGCTAAATAGGAAAATGTTCTACTGCCTGCGATTGATTTTTGATGGATGAATATTAACTGGCCAGAATTTTGAGATCGCAATAGATGTGAAGGACTATAATGCATCAAGAGTTCGCTCAAGTTCTGGGGAGATAAACCATTTAGTGCTTTATAAGTAATTAGCCAGATTTAAAAATGTATGCATGGATAATTGTGGATGATTCTGCTTTATGTTATGTATAAATATGACCCTTCTTCCTTAATAAACTGGAGAATGTTATAGTTCTGCACTGTCTCTGTGTCTGCTTGATCATTCTCCCGAGATCTCGCGCTGCTGCTGCTGCCACACATCACAGGGGTTAAGGCGCCTGTTTCCAACTGATGACTGACAGCTTCGAGGCTGTAGATAGTCTACCTGAAAATAGACTAGAGCCAATGCAGTGTTGACCGAACCGGGCTGATATGGTCATACTTTCTGGTTCTGGTAAGAACTCGAGCTGCTGTGTTTTGGACCAGCTGGAGTTCATTTATTAAGCGTGCAGGGCAACCACCCATAAGAGCATTACAATAATCTAGCCTTAAGGTCATAAACACGTGACATGACCTAAGATGGAAAAATGCAGTTTTACAGATGCTAGAAATATGGCTTTCAAATGAAAGAACACACCAAGGTTCCTAACTGACAACGAAGACTTGACAGAGCAGCCATCAAGACACGTGTTAGGTTATTACGTGCAGAGGTTTTTGGTCTAATAATTAAAATATCTCTTTTTTTTTGTCAGAATTATGTAGTAGGAAATGACTAGTCATCCCATTTTTATATTAACTATGCATTCTGTGAATTTTGGTGAATTGATCAGGGCGTGAAGAAATATACAGCTGAATATCATCAGCACACCAGTGAAAACTAATCCCATGCTTCAAAAATGATATCTCCCAAGGGTAGCATGTACAGGGTGAAAAGCAACGGTCCTATTACTGAGCCTTGCAGTATTCCATACTGAACTCGATATGACATCTCTTCGTTTACTACTACAAATTGATAGTGGCCAGATAAGTCTCTGTGTCTGCATCCAATTTAATCTGAATTGGATGGATACTATATCCGATCATTTTAAAATGCTTTGTGATAATCTAAATCTTTTTCAACTGGTAGACTCACCCACTAGGCCTAACTCGAAATCTCTGGAAAAATCTACTTTAATAGATCTTGACATTACAAATGTCCCACATAAATACTCTTCAGTTTCTGTATTCGCAAATTATATCAGTGTTGTGACAGTAGTTAAAAATATGAAGTTACCTCAGCAAAATAAAAAAATGATTACTAGGCGTTTTATGAAATATTTTAATGAACGAGCATTCTTATACGATCTTGCTCTAATTGATTGGGATAAAATTAGTTTAATACCGGATGTTGATTGGCATGCATTAGAAAATATAGAGCTAAATGCCGTGATAATCCGTGGTTTTTGACCGTGTTATGTGATCTCATTCAAGAGCGGGATGCCGCATGGGCTAAGGCTAGACAAACAAATCTAAATTCTGACAGGCTGCACTTTAGGCAGCCTTGAAAAAAAAAAAGCACTGTGGCAATCAAAAAGGCTAAAGATTATTTTCTTGATAAAACTACAAAAAATTCAACAAACTCTAAGAAGATTTGGAGGAATATCAAGTTCTTAACTGGTAATAAAACTACTACAGACCTTCCTTCCTGTATAATGAAAGATTTGATTAAAATTGTAGATAAAAAGCAAATGCTTAATAGTTTTAATAGTAATATTATTGCATCGGGGTCTTTATTTCAAACAAATAATTCTATAAATTCAAACTTAGAATTTCTCGAAGCAGAATGTAATCTATGGCCAAGAGAGTTTGCTTTTGAACAAATTATTTGCTCTGACGTCTGTTCTGCTTTAAAAGAACTAGATGTGAATAAATCGCCAGGTCCTGACCATATTGCTCCGTTGTTTTTAAAATTAGCGGCTGATCTTATTTCTCCTCCACTGACATATTTGTTTAACGTTTCTTTATTAAATAACAAAACGGATCTGGAAGTCAGCATTTGTAGTTCCTCTGTCAAAAGGTGGTGTTCCTTCTTTAATGGACAATTATAGACTGTGACGATGAGATGCAGTTATTATATCGTCACCTGATCCGTGTGATTAGAAGTACATGAGCGCAAGGTACAATTTTCTTTTATGGTTATTATTTCTACACCCAGACGATAAAGCTGTGTATATTTCAGGAGGTTTAATTACTTTTGCCATTCGTTATGTCGTTTTGGTAAGAGTGCATCAACGGGTAATGAAGACGTTGTTGAGTATGTTCGGTGATAGGTGCACATATCAACAAATATCACAACACACTTCATTTGCCAAATAGTTTTTTAGTTTTCATGATATAACGACATTACACATTTGTTTGTTTTTTTCTATACCATTTATTGGAAAGTTTGATGAATGGAGACAATCTCCTTTGTCAGCTGCCATATGGCTTTGACGCTGGTGTTTACTTCCGGGTTAGATTGAGGATTTCCCAAAGGGGTGGGTGCTTCCAGGGTCTAAATATATGGAAAGTACCTAATGTTTTTTTTTTTCTTTCTTTTTTGTTCAGGTGTTATTTTCCTTTTACAAATGTATTGTTTAAGAAAATATTTCAAACGATTATTTAATGATTGCATATTCAGTATTTGTCATTTTCTGTTACCACAGATGTCCGGTTACTTCTGTAATCAAGAGATTAATGTTTTGTTTTTTGTTTTTTCTCTCACACTATCTGGATACAGAGTTGGTTTAATCCAGTTACTATTCTGGTGGGAATTTAGAGTATTTAAGCCTGACCTTCTAAGCCTTTGGGGAAGAAGGGGGTCAGTGAGTTAAGTGGAGGTTGTGTTTGTGCTGTTTAAAGCAAATTTACTTTGTTCTTTGTTAGAAAAAGTGTGCGCTGAGTAAAGCGTTTGTAAATATTCTTTTTTCCCTTCAATTTTTTTATTTTTTTCGTATTCACAGACTTGTAATTTGTACCCCAATTTTTGATATTTGATTAATAAAATTCACTCTCTTTGGATTATCCTGGTTTACGCTTGTGGAAGAAATTTTATCTTTAAGATGTGTGTGACCATCATATGACAGTAAAAGAGCACACACAAAGCTTATTCTAATATGGAATTGTATTGGAATGGTAAAGAGTGTTGGTAGGTGACAGGAGGGCCTCCACTCAAAGATAAAATATGATGAACAAGTCTAAGAATGTTCCACAAATGGTCGAAAATACCATCAATTGGCCTAGAAAGATAACATTCTGGGAGTCAAGACTATAAAGGAGAAAGGATGCCCTCCCTTCACTGTCACACTCTGCAGCCACTCTGAATCGTGACTGTACGACTGCTGGCCTTTTCTTGCAAGAAAATAATCATCAAAGACAATTGGAAATGTTTGTTTCTTATTCAGTGATATAATTTTGTTTGCCACCACACGCCTATGCCTTCCTATCACCTCCCTTGGTCCCTAACGGCATACGTTACGACATTACAACATCTTGTTTTCTGACCTATAATGCTGCCTGAATCATAATCATACACTGTTCGTTCGTTGGCCAGAGGAGAACTGAGTGACTGAGTCTGGTTTCTCCCAGGTTTTTTTCTCCATTCTGTCACTGATGGAGTTTCTGCCACTGTCGCCATTGGCTTTTGGTTTGCTTAGTTGGGGACACTTAATATTCAACAATATTATTGATCTGCCTGCATTGACACTGTTATGAGAACTGAACTGAGCTGGACGATGACATCATGGTTTTCTCCAGAGCAGCTATAGATATAAATGAACTAAATAACTTTTTAACAACAAAGATTAAACATGACTGAACTTACTTAAACTGGACTGTGACACTTTTTTCTTCTGGAAACAAACTTTGTTGCATTATTTTCCTGTTATCTCTGCTGCTTTGAAACGATCTGTATTGTAAAAAGCGCTATATAAATGTGACTTGACTTGATCTGTGACCATATCATTTACAAAAAGTGCTTTTGTAGAATATTCAGAAAACCAAACTTTATCATTTGGTCACCCCATATATATATATATATATATACACACCCCATATATATACTGTATATATAGGCCTATTATAGTTTTTTGTATTTCCTAGTTCTGGGAACAGACACAATCTCTATATGATGATATCTAGGTGAAAGAGTCTCTATGTGATGGGATTTATCTGACCTCAGTGACGCGAGTCAGCTAGCAGACGGTCAGTTTAGCCAGTCTTTCACTCGCTCCTCGAGTCTACATCCCTACCAGAAGCCTACGATCGGTCAACAAGCGACAGCTCGTGGTTTCATCACAGAGAGCCACAAAATCACTTTCCAGAACATTCTCATTCACGGTTCCATGCTGGTGGAATGCTCTCCCCAGCCTCATCCGGAATGCAGAATCCCTGGCAACATTGAAAAGACAACTGAAAATTTCAATTGTAAATCATTCAGTCTTGGTGATTGTATGGGCCATCTCTCGCCACAAGCATGCATTTTGGTCGCCAGGACTCACATAGGTTACACACAGACTCCAAGCGTCTCCAATTAACATATACTGCATGTTTTTGGATTGTGGGGGAAACCCATACAGACACAGGGAGAAACCATAGAGGGGAGAAACTCCAGACAGAAAGGCCTCCTGGAACCGGGCCCTTCTCGCTGTGAGGCGACAGCGCCACCCACTGAATCTGAAGGCTTCTATTGGGTCCTTTGAAAGATCCAATAGAGGCCTTTAAATTAGTGAGCAGAATTTCAGTGTGTGCTGTTGATAAGTAGGCTATTGCCTATTAAATTAGGCTATTAAATTATTATCGTTGCATTCAGGGCTGCCAACTCTCACGCATTGAGCGTGAGACTCAACTGACACTTTTCACACGCTCTCACGCCACACATCCATTTTCTCACGCACAGAAAAATCGCGAAGCAAAGACAAGGAGACCGACAGACAAAACAGAGCAGGTTACTTATGATATAAAAAAATCTCAGCTCTCAGATTCTGTCAATTTTATTACGAAATTCAAACACTAAATACCGTTTTGGTAGGCTACTTGTAAATGTGACGTGACAGATCCCTAGCGGCACGTGAACGATCATCTCTACTAGCTAATAGTAAATAAACACGAATGAACAACGTTGAAAGATAAAGTACAAGTTACCGAAATGTATTTTCCTCATACATAATATCGATCAATCAGTGCTTTTCAACCGCGGAAAGGGTCAACTGAACACCTCTGCAGCTATGTCACATAACATTTACCTCAGGAAATCCATTTAATGACCATAATATAGGCTAGCACGTTAGTTAAAGTTAAGCTAGAAAAAGGAGCTATAGAGAGTATTTTATATTTATTATATTTTTACTTATATCATTAAATAAGGTTGTTATTATAATAAAAAAAACGCATTATATTTCATTTGAGTTATTTTTCATCTTAAATAATAGGGCTCTCCATATGTTTACAGCATTAGGTGAGGTTTTTTTTTTTTTTTTTTTTTGAGAAAAATGTATGCCTACTCTTGTGTAGGCCTACCTAATATTTATCCAGATGAGTCAATATTGAATCAAATCACAAGATCTGAACTTTATTGTGAAATTTGTGTCAAGCAATAAAAAATTAAAAAACATAGCTTACCAGAAATTGTACCATGTAAACATTGTAACATGTTGTCACTAAACCTAATACAATTCTGTTTAGCTACTAAAATGTTTTGACAATCACAAGACACTTATTGTGATGCAAGACATTTTTTTTTTTACATCCCCAATCCAATACCCCCCACCCCCCATTTTTATTTCATTTATTTTAATCTAATTTAATCAATTTAATAGATAAACAACGAACTCACCTTAATAACATTATTTATTTATGTATTTATTTAGATCTAATTCATTGTTTTATGCTTTTATTTATTTATTTATTATCATCATCATCATCATCATCATTATTATTATATCCTCCTGGGACCCAAGAATAGACTTTTGTCCACTGTAGTGGACATTATATTTTAGTGAATTTCTCTGACATCATACATGTCACATGACACAATCTGGGTGTCCTGTAAAGAGCACATTCAGGACTTTTCAGAGACACCAAATGTTTGGAGGTTTCACCATGAAAACAACTTCTCCTTGGTCTTTAAAAATGTCTGACATTAATTTAGTGATCAAATGTAGCATTCTTATGGAAATATGATAATATATTGTAATTATAATTTAAATTGGACTACTTTTCAAATTGTATTTCATAAAACAACATCTCAGGAAAATATTAAGGGGTTTCAAAAAAAAAAAAAATTCTGTTACAGAACAGGGCATTGATTTCATACATGTCCACTATAGAGGACATCAAGACTTAAATCATGTTTATCAGGCATTTTGTGAGACACAACAAGTGAATATGGAAATAAATTATACATCAATATTCCTATGAAATATTAGATATTATTATTAAAATGTTGCCAATTATTACTCCAATTATTACACTTCTTTTTTCATTAAATGTTGCTCCAAGAACACATTAAGGTGCAAATTAGATACAGTTTATAGATACATTGCATTGAATGGGAATATTAATTTATGGACATTTTACACACATATTGCATAAAGTAAAATGGTGTATCAATTCATTCCGTTATTTCTTTCATAACATAGGTGAGAATAATCTTTATACAAATTTTGGTTGAAAAAATCCTAAAACCCCCAAATTTATTGGTGATTGAAAAAAAAATCCCATTGTCTTTGCCTATACATATAATTTCATGTCATTTTATTTTTTAAACAACTTAGTCCTGGTGTCCACTACAGAGGACATAGCATAACGTATGAATAAAATATTATTTTTCAAAAATGTTTTTTTACCATTTGTTTATTGTGCTCTAAACAGTGTGATGACATGGAAAAAAACTAAATTCCAAAAACTTTTTTTTTCTGGGTCCCAGGAGGATATTATTTTTGCAAAAATGTTCTCTATCCTTGTCACTCCCTTGCAATCCCCTGGGGGTCAGCAGACCCCAATTTAAAAAACCCTAACTTATAGGGCACAGTTTTTAGCCAATAACATTTACTTAATCCGAAATACAGTTATTAATTAAGTACAAGTTTCTAAAATATTGAGGGCTAACGTTACCTATATTTAATGGGCTATGTCATATATTAAAGAATCTTCAAATGTCAAGTATAAGATCTCGCGTGAGTTCACCTCAGTGTTGAGAATCTGTGAGAGTTGCGCGTCCGCCATCACTAGAGCCCGAAAGTAGCTGAACGCGTAGCCCGGTTGTCAACAAGTCCGAAGAGTGAGACTCGTAAAGAAGGTCAAGTGGGGGCTCAGCGCTGCCTCAGTATACGTGTTCCCCGTCTTTTGTCAGGGAAGACTTTCATGTGAAAGGAGACAACGGCGGGGAATAAACCAGACATGTCAAATCTCAGCAAAGGGGGCACTAAAAAAGACACCAAGATGAGGATACGAGCCTTTCCTGTGAGTATGAGCGTTCAGAGCCGGCGGGACATTCACTCGAGCTCCGGGGATTCAAGCAGACAGGCCTATGTGGACAAATCCCTTCACACTGCCTCGATGTTTTCCCAAATCCCACAAATAATCAAATAGCCATCATGAGAGGAGTGTCAGATTGATCTAGGTTTAGAATCTCTTGCGTTGTTTTTTTTGTTTTTGGTCATAATGACACAACCCAACGAGCCTGTTAGCTGGCTAACCTGTTTAACAGCAGTAAGTTAGATAATCATAAATAAATGCGCGATGACCCAAATACAATGCTTTTACTGCAGAGGTTCCCTCAGTGAGCATGTACAATTACCGGTCAATTTGAGTTACGTTACACACTAATCAAAAAGATTTGCTCTAGTAATGTTGTTTTTGGCAGGTTGATTTGTCTATGATAACTTTTTCCATGATGTATCGTTTACTGGTGTATGTCACACATGACCAGCGCAAATGCATCTGTGATGTGACACGCTTTTAGTGAGCGTTGAGTTATTGCCAGCGAAGAAACAAGTTCACTAGCACTAATGCTGCAGGAGTGTTTGTGATGTACAGTTGGCCTGGTCTAAATATTCAATACTGTAAACCCAAAATAAACCGATCCCGACGAGCATTCTTGTTCTGAATCACATCTATTGATTTGTTCACAACTGTTTGAGCTGAATATTCAGTTGGATTTTAAGCAAATATAGACTACATCAGAACACACAACTGTTTTAAGATAACGTACTCAAACATTGAGACAACTCCCCTTTATCACCTGTTGGCCAATACTTCTGCATTGCCTCAGAAGATATGGATATGGTCAAGCTACAATGCATGAGTGTTATAAAACATCAATCAATACTGTATATTTTCTTTGAACTAACTTCTCTGAGCCGTCGCCTAAAGTTCACACAGGTGTACCAGTAGAGTAACCATATGTTACTCATAGTGTATCATATTAACTATGGACATTTTCATCATGACTACCAGTAATTTTGTCTTTTCGTGAAATGTTCTGCTTGACAAGGGTGTTTGTGTTGTGTCGAAAAATGCGCTTTGTCTGTTGTTGTTTTATGTAATGCAATCACATTCACACATTTGTTTACATTGTGTATTAATTTAATGTCTGATTTAGCTTAGATTCATAATCTGTATTCAATTCAAGGTTATGCTGAGTCATAGCAAGAGGAAGGTACTGCTTCTGTAAGCCTTATGTACTGATGCTTTATATTTTGAATCGGGCAAACTTCATTATCACATTATTTTCAAAAGTTTTGAGCCAACCTGTATCACTCTTTTCTCTCTCCCCCTCTTATTTTATCTCCACCTCATTACAGATGACCATGGATGAGAAATATGTCAACAACATCTGGGATCTCCTGAAAAATGCCATTCAGGAGATCCAGAGGAAAAACAACAGTGGGCTGAGCTTCGAGGAGCTCTACAGGAACGCCTACACCATGGTCCTTCACAAACACGGAGAGAAGCTCTACACAGGCTTGAGGGAGGTGGTCACAGAACATCTCATCAACAAAGTAAGAGCCATATGTCTCTGTCTTTCCTCTTTTCCACCATGAAGGGTGCTGGTGTCTGATCTGGAACCATTCTGTGCATTTCCACTGTTCGTAGATCCCCTGGCTGAGTCCTGGATCTGGCACAAGAACTGATACATGTACATTTAATGCATTTGGCAGATGCTTTCGTCCAAAGTTCGTGCATTTACTGAGAATGTTATCATATGGCCTTGGCTCATTTTACACCTCCCCCAGAGTTAAACAGTTGAGTTTTACCGTTTTCAAATCCATTCAGCCGATCTCCGGGTCTGGCAGTACCACTTTTAGCATAGCTTAGCATAGATCATTGAATCGGACAAGACCAGTAGCATCTCTCTCAAAAAAAAAATGACCAAAGAGTTTCGATATTTTTCCTATTTAAAACTTGACTCTTCTGTAGTTACATCGTGTACTAAGACCGACGGAAAATGTAAAGTTGCGATTTTCTAGGCTGATATGGCTAGGAACTATACTCTCATTCCTGCGTAATAATCAAGAAACTTTGCTGCCGTACCATGAGTCCAGCAGGTGTAATGATATGACGCAGCGCCTGAAAATAGGTCTAATAGGTTAGACAAACTTAGTCCCGGTCACGTTGGAAGTTACCGAGTTGGGGACTATTTTCAGGCGCTGCGTCATATCATTACGCCTGCTGGACTCATGGTACGGCAGCAAAGTTTCTTGATTTATTACGCAGGAATGAGTATAGTTCCTATTGTTTAACTCTGGGGGAGTTGTAAAATGAGCCTATTATGAGTATCCCTTTAAGCTACAGGAAGATCCAGCACCAATTCAGTGGAAAAGGGTTATCAGGGGGTAGAAAGTAATGTGTGGAGGAGATTGTTGGATTTTCGCATGTGTTTTAGACTAATGAAAAAAGTAACAGCAGAAGGGTGGAATAAAGCAAAAATGTGAATTTGCACTCTGACTGTAGGTGGCGCTTATGGAAAAGCAGAAGTCTAGTGGTGCGCAACTTTCTGTTTCTGACACAGAAATTAGGTCAAACATTATTTACGTGTTCTCCAGCAGCCGTTCAGACTTCACAGAGACGAGAGCTGGTTCCGTATTTTTCCTCTGCTATTCATTGTCCTTTCGCAAAAATAATTAGAAATTAGAATAAAAATAATCTGTCACATTGACGGTGAAAGTGTGTGTTGGTCTGCACAGCAAAGACACGTTATCAGACGTTCACTCAAATGAAAATGTTTTGGCTCTGAACATTTGTCTTGGTGTGAACAGGCATTACTGGACTAATGAAATAAGAGCGACTCTCTTAAGTGGGTTTGAGGTGTGATTTTTAATGTATGTCATGTGTTTAAGTTAAGTGCTTCATTAATCAATTACACCAAGTTGGGTTTCTGCTTGCTGGGTTGATATGAATTAGCAGGTTGTTTATCCTTCCCTTATATCATTTTTTTGTTTGTCCTTTAAAAGGTACGCGATGATGTGTTAAAATCCCTGAATAACAACTTTCTGCAAACACTGAATCAAGCCTGGAATGACCACCAGACGGCCATGGTGATGATCAGAGACATCTTGATGTACATGGTGAGTCCTCATGGCAACCTTTCATTGTGTGTTGTTTGATTTTTGTCTTGGTACTTTGTCTGTGTGAATGGTAGCTTGTTACAGGGCTTGCAAGGCATCACTGTATTGATAATTCCTCAAAAATTCTGGTTAGGTGCATTATTTTCTAGTTGTAATTCTCATTTTAATTCTCTGTCGTTCGATACCTCTTGAGATGCCCCTTGTCATGGCACTTTGTGTGTGACTGTAAACGAGAAACATAAACCAAACTGGACCAGGAACAAAAAAGACATTCTCCGAAAAGAACACAGAAAAAAAAAAACACTGTAATCCATCAGTTACTTGAACAAGACTTAAAGGAGTCATGACCTCGTGTTACCTTGGATACCCAACGCTCTATTATAGTCTTTCAGGCACTTCTAAAAAAAAATAGTGGAAAAAAAATAAACACAGAGTTCCTCAGACCCTTATTTCTAAAGGCATTATTGTCTCGCGAGATCTGATGCGATGTTTTGGCTGTCGTGGACGGTCATTATAATAATGCAAATGAGGGGCGCGTTGATTGGTTGCAGGAAGGAGGGGGGTTGACAGCGTTGCATGCTCGTAGTTTCTTTTGCCCTTGATCAGTGAGGCGATACACAGCGCGGGCGCCTCCGCATTTACGCGTGTATTGAGTGTGCGCTCCGAGCACAGGATAACGGCTGACAGGACAAGAAAGTCCGTTTTTCTGAAGTGAAAGACTTTGTTTCAGCGTACACTAATGTCACTGTTTGGTAGTTCCTATTGTGCTGGGGTTTCTGAAGTAGTCATAATTCATCTCTCATAACATAACATGCTCTAAACACGCACGCAGAGTGGAAAAGGAAGAGCGGAGGCGCGGGGAGCAGAGCGCAAATTTGAACTATATCGATATATGCGATATGGTCTAGCAAACAGTTTTAGCCACTGACCATGGACTCCTGTACCATCACTACTGTTGTGTAAAACAAAGTGGAAAGATGTGGATAGCATTCGTAGAGTCCATTCACCGTGTTTATCTCGAAGCTAACGTTACATACAATAGCCGCATTAGCAGTTAGCTGATGTTTGTTAACGTACACACAGTAGAGCAATAAAAACACAGTCTTACCGTTTCAATTTCAGGCAGGTCTCTGATGGTGGGGATGGCACCTTTTCCCAAACGGAGCTTCGAGGCCAACTTCGCCTGATATATTGTCCCAAATTACTAAATGAATCCTGTGTAAAATGTTTAGCGCAGACACCAAACGTTAGGCCAGTTGAAAGGGTTGTTGGGACAGCGTCATTAAAAATGAATTTCATCCACTGATCCCTGATAGTTTCGTCCGTTTTGGGTAGAGAAAACACATTAGAATGCTGTTTATGGCAGTCAACCACAGAGCAACGCAGGTGTGCACTTGGTTTCTCCATCTTTCTTTGCCGAATGAATATGAGGGGGAGAGGGGTAGGGCGTGGCTTCCTGCTGCGCTGTCCATATATGGCATATCCTCCACCGTCGTGACGTCAAGCCAGGGTAGAAATCAAAATCTCGTATTTGAGTGCGCGTGCACGTGGGATATTTTACAAACCCTGAGGTAAACAAACGCTTCACTTTTAAATATCGGCTTCCCGGCCAGTGTATAATCGTTAGGCAATCATAACATACATTGATTCTCGTGGAAAAATGCAAAATGTGGGTCATGACACCTTTAAAATGTGCCTCTGTACTCCCTCTTCCTCCATTAAGGGACCTGTTTTGGTCTCTTAGGGTGTGTTCACACTTTGCATGTTTGGTTCGATTAAAACAAACTCTGGTGCGTGTGGTTAATGTAAACTAACCCAAAACAGGAAGATGAGACCTTAAAAAGGGCACAATGCTCACGCATGTCGTTTTTTCTCGACATAGTCATAATGTTGCCATCAGTTCGGTACAGGCAGATCTTTTGTGTCTGTGTGACGGAGGGATTCCTGACGCTGTTTTGACTCTTTTACACATTTTATAAGCTCTTCACGAGTTCTCAGCTGGTCAAAATACCATCACATGCAGGCTACGCACATATACAGCGAGAGCATTTAGTCACACAGCATTGTTTTGGATGCTCAGTAAGTGGAACGGTACACAGAAGTCACGGTTCGGTTCATACCTCGGTTCAGACATCACGGTTCGGTACGAGTTCGGTACAGTGGAGGGAAAAGCAAAACAAAAATGCAGAAGGCTTGTGCATGTCTCAGGCTGGACCACCAAAGGAAAATAAATTACTTAAGCCTTGTAAGTTTTATTAATAAAGTAAAGGCATAGAACCAGTTTATTTGTAGTGCACTGACAATAGTTTTATATAATTAGTTTATTAATTAAATTAATAAAAAGACAAAAAGACCTTGAGATATGTTTGGTAATTGTACCTGAATGAATTGAAAATTAATTTGCTACATTTCAGATTAATATATTTGTTTTCCTTAAAATTTTACTTAACAGTAACTTAAACACTGCAATTTGAATGATGTCCTTTATAAACAAAATGACGGAGTATGTTTTTATGCTTCCACTGTTCAATCGCGCCCGCGCCTCACACACACACGCACACAAATATAAGTAAACACTTTGCGACTTTTCGATCGCGCCCGCGCACCCCTGACTCACTCACTCACTCACTCACTCACTCACTCACTCACTCACTCACTCACTCACTCACTCACTCACTCACTCAACATATTCCAGCATTGCAATCTTTACATCGCAGCCTGCTTCAGAGCTAAGGCGGGGCTACAGATTAGGTTTCCCTAAAGAACCCGCGTATCTAACAGTAGTTCCGCATTACATTAATTAATTTGCACGCGAGTTTTATTTATTTTTATACCGTGTATTCTCCATGTAAATTTATGAACCGAACCGTGACGCCCGTACCGGTTCGGTTCAATACGAATACATGTACCATTCCACCCCTAGTTCCGTCATAAAAGCCGACCAATCAGGTTATGAATGTATTTAAATTGAACACTAAGCAGACCAGGACTAATTTTTTTTTTTTTTTTTTTTAACGGACCAAGACGAACCGAACTACAGTTGTGAACACACTCTTTATTTTTTGGGGGGAGTGAAATGGTTACTAAGGAGGACGTTGCAGTAATGCATAACAGAACACTTAATAAATTAGGCAAAAAATAATTGATGACAACCTTAAGGTAACTAAAAGCGATTGTTCACCTAAAAATTGAAATTATCTCATCATTTTCTCGCACTCATGCCATCCCCAATGTTTATGACTTTGTTTCTCCAGATAAACAAAAAATTTTTTGGGAAATTAATGTGTCTGTATGAGGCCATATATAATGTCAAGTCACATTTATTTATATAGCGCTATAATGGAGTAAACCGTAATGTCATCGTCCAGCTCAGTTCAGTTCTTGTATAATAGTGTCAATGCAGGCAGATCAATATTATTGTTGAATATTATTGTTGAATAATATTGTTGAATATTAAATAATGCAAGTGAATGGGTGCCGCTCAGCTGACATTTGAAAAACCACACACTGCGATCGTGACTAGGGAATCGGGATGTCTTGATTATCCAATTTCACGATTAACCGCAATTAAAATGAGCGTGATTATTAAACCGTAAGGATTTGGAAGCGATGGTTAGAAACCGAAAGAGAAAAAAAAAATGAAAATTAGTCTTTCAGACTGGGGATCAATTACTTGTGCCACATATGTGCTCACCTCTGCCTGGATGCTGAAAAAAGTAAACTTTTACGTGTACCTACAGGTACATGCGCATTAACTTTTTTTTTTAGGTAATTAGTTTATCCGCAAGGTGCCAACCTTGCCATGGGGGCGTCGATTCACAAGGTAGTCGAATTAAAACTGCATGAACAGAACAGACCATAACGCATGCAAGCTACAGCAACAATGGAGGCTTACATTGACAAGAGATTGTGTGAAGAGGTTAGAAAGTACCCTCATTTGTACAACTCTAGCATGAAAGAATACAAAGAGATTTACATGGGTTGCAACTCGTGGCGAGAGATTGCTCTTGAGATCGAATGTCTGTGTACGAGTCGCTTAAAGCTTACAAACTTTGTACATTATTACGTGCCTTGTTTTTCATGTCAAAGCTGTATTGAGCGAGTGGTGTGCCAAAACTACATCTCCAGCTGCGCGCTTGAGCAATGTAGACCGCTTCAGCGATTATGAATGCGAGTGAAAGCCTGTGGTGATCTGAAGCCATTTGCGTGTGTTTTTGATCCGTTTTATCTGTGTGGATTCATTTTCTCATTCAACCTTCATGCTATAGTGACATTTTTTGGAATGTCATGAGGGTGAGTAAATGATTACAGAATTGTAATTTTTGGGTGAACTGTACCTTAAACAACTGCAGCAATCCAACTCCCTCCTAAGATAATGACTAGAAATCAACTTCTGTTCTTTTTGATAAAATCGTTCAGTTGGCGAGTTGGGATCTTGTGACTGTGGCAGGGATGAATGCGCTCCTGAAGAACGCATCTTTTCTTCGGCAAATGCAAAGCCACGTTTCATACGCGATTATACATGAAACTTTTGTAACCACATTTTTTTCTGGAGTTCACATAAACCTTCTGCAGAACACGAGAGGGGTTGAGGCCAAACAAGATTGGACACCATTGACTTTCACTGTGTGGACAAAAACTAATGAGACATTTTTCAAAATATCCTTTGTGTTTCTCAAGAAATAAGGTCATGTATGTTTGGATTAACATGAGGGTGAGTAAATGATGACAGAACTGTCATTACTGGGTGAACTATCCCTTAAAAAAAGATGCATAAACGGTTTGTTGAAAAAAGACGAAATGTTATTTACCACTCTAAATATATAATAATAATAATCTTAGCCATTTCTCTCCTGTGCGCATTCATAAGAGTTTATGAGAGCAGCCCTCACGCCTGTTGCCTTGGCTTTTGGCTTGCTTAGTTGGGGACATTTAATATTCAACAATATTGTTGATCTGCCTTACTTAAGGCGGACGATGATGCAATTTTCTTCTAGAAACAAACTTTGTTGTATTATTTTCATGTTATCACTGTGAAGCTGCTTTGATGCAATCTGTACAAGCGCTATATAAATAAAGGTGACTTGACTTGACGTCTAGGAAACGCACACAAGCGCACCATTTTGAGAAATCATGATTAATAAAAGCAGAACAAAAGTTCCTGATCAACTTTACAGTAGCTCTTCTTTTGCTGCCTCGCAAGCGCTCGAATTTCTTCCAGGAACAGCAGATGTATTTTAGTTTCTCCTACTGGGTGGTTGTGCATGTTTCCAACTAATTTGACTGTTGCTTGGAGAAGAGCTTTATCTCCTTTATTAGCTTTTATCCCTCTCTCTCTGTCTCCCCTTCTGTCTTTGTATAGGACCGGGTGTATGTTCAGCAGAATAATGTAGAGAACGTCTATAATCTAGGTCTCATCATCTTCAGAGACCAGGTGGTTCGATATGGTTGCATTCGGGACCATCTAAGGCAGACCTTACTAGACATGATTGCCCGTGAGAGAAAAGGAGAGGTGGTGGACAGGTGGGTGTCGTCTTGTTTTGGTCTACTCTACACATGATGTGTGCTTGCATGGCAGATATAGACCATACCGAAATCTGTGCAATTCATCATAGCAATATGGCAATTTTTGTTGGTACACTATACATATATATATATTTTTTAATTGATCAAACCCTACATTTGCAAAGTTCTTCGCCAAGTAGATTTTATACATCCTGATGTGAGCCCCATATGTGCTCTCTTTGCTATTCCCTTTTTGTGCACACACAACATCAAAGCATGAGCCCCTGGCTTGCAAGGTCTGAGTGTAAACCCTGGAATGAACTGGGGTGTAAAAAGTACTGCGAAATTTAACATAAAATAGGTAATATGTCAGAATTATATATTGAAATATTAAAAGTCAAACTTGCCATAACACTTGAGTGAGGACAAAAAATAAGTTCCACAATTGATTATACTTAATTCTATTTTCTATTGTTCTTTATTATATATTTTTTAATGGACACTTTAAACTTTAAATCAAGATGTAGAGGGGTTTGTTTCATTAAAGGGATAGTTCACCAAAAAAAGTACATTTCTGTCATCTTTTACTCACTCTCAGGTCGTTCCAAATCTGTATGACTTACTTTCTTCTGTGAAACCCAAAATAAGATATTTTGAGAAATGTCTTGGTGTTTTTTGCCCATACAGTGGAAGTTAATGGTAAAAAACTGTTGGATTACCAACATTCTTCAAAATATCTTATTTTGTGTTCCGCAGAAGTAAGAAAGTCATAGAGGTTCGAAACGACAATAAGGGTAAGTAAATATGACAGAATTTTCATTTTTGGGTGAACTATAACTTCAAAATGTCTTTATGCATAAAGCATACCGGTATGAAAAATATGACAAGTTTACGAAGCATTAGCATCTGTAAATATGAGGAGGAGCCCAATAATAGGGATACATTCATCCTCTTAATGTAAAGCAACTGAATGTCCATTAAAAAAAAAAAAAACATTGTTTTAATATTTGTTTTTTTTTTATTTTTGTTGCTTAACAGAGACTTAAAAGAGACTTAAAATTGAACGGATATGACCTGAATGGGGGTGCACCATATAGAAATAATCAAAATATCTCAAATGTACAAATGATATGTATATCGCAATGGCTTACAATAACTTGATGATTTTAATACTTCAAAAGATTACGAAAACTCTACGTTCTAGATTTCAGTTCATTTCTGCAGCTTATATGGCCAAATACACACATTTATGTCAAAACTCCTCTCTTGGTGAGCCCTCACAGAACATGCATGTTGGTGTTATCAATTACCAGTTGGTTTTTAAATATAATTTAAATTTATTTTACACCCTTAAAGCATTATCGTGTCGCATATCGAATATTGCATTATTTTATTCGCTTTTTTTCTACAGTAGTGCAGCCCTACTCCTGAACTTCTCATCAGTTTGTTAGATGTTGGTTAACTAAGTCTTTATTCCAGAATTTCAGTAATACAGTTAGCTTTAAGTTAAGCTTTACCAATATTTCTTTATATACTTGGACATTGTTTCCAATCTTTCTTATTTTCCTTTTTCTGTTCTGTGCCACAGAATGCTTTCTTTCTCTGTCCGTTTTTGATGTGACGTGAGCAAAGGGTTAGCAGTCGCCATGTAGAAGCAAAAGGCATTTTCATATACAGCTGATATTTGGATATGTAATATGTCACTGCATGAAGGGGAAAAAACGCAGATTCCAAATTTAGAATTTAAAATGCTGGCACAAATTTTATTGTGATATATATTGGGCCATATTTCCCAACCCTAGAGGGGCTAGTGACAATTTTGGACTGGGCCAGTAGAAAAAAATCCTTAATGTTGAGCCCTGCACGGTATACAGTAATATTGTTTATGCATTTTACACAAAAGTAAGACTGCGTTCAGCACAGACGATTGCTGTGGTAACAGACTATAAATGATATGTTCTTGTTATAGTGAGTAAAAACATCCTGCATATCAGTAAATAGCGAGAAATTGTTGTTTAGATTTTTCTAAATGCTGTTTTTGAGTTTTTGCTCACTCGTTTCTGTGAAGGATCCAATTAGACGTGTAGTTATTTACTCTTTCTACACAGGCACTCTTACAGACACCCTACTGCACGTGTCCTTCATTTTAGTGTAACTAATCTTTTAAGTGTAAATTAAAAATTAAAAGTTTGGGGTCAGTAAGATTTGTTTTATGTTTTTAAAAGAAGTCTCTTCTGCTCACCAAGGCTGCATTTATTTGATTAAAAATACCAGAAAAAAAAAACTAAAACAAAACAGTAATATTGTGCAATTGTGCAGTCTAAAACAGCTGTTTTCTATTTATTAGTAATTTATTCCTGTGATCAAAGCTGCATTTTCAGCATCATTACTCCAGTCTTCAGTGTCACATGATCCTTCAGAAATCATTCTAATATGCTGATTTGATGCTCAAGAAAAGTTGATTATTATTATCGATGTTGAAAACAGTTGTGTACAATTTTTCCAGGATTCTTTGATAAATAGAAAGTTCAAAAGAACAGCATTTATCTGAAATAGAAAGCTTTTGTAACATTATACACTACCGTTCAAAAGTTTGGGGTCAGTAAGAATTCAATACTTTTAATTCACAATAATTCAATACAAAAATCAATACTTTTATTCAGCGATTAAAAGTTACAGCAAAGCCATTTATAATGTTGCAAAAGATTCTATTTCAAATAAATTAAATAGAACTTTCTATTTATCAACGAATCCTGATTTTTTTTTTACACCGCTGTTTTAAAGATTGATAATAATAATGAATGGTTTTTTTTAGCATCAAATTAGCATATTCTGAAGGATCATGTGACACTGAAGACAGTAATGGAGTAATGATGCTGAAAATTCAGCTTTGATCTTAGATCTTGATAGATTGTCATAATATTTAACAATATTACTGTTTTTTTTGTTGTTGTATTTTTAATTAAATAAATACAGCCTTAGTGAGCATAAGAGACTTCTTTTAAAAACATAAGAAATTTTACAGATCCCAAATTTTTAGATGGCAACACCCATCATTAGCCATCAGAAGATGGTACACTGTGGTCATAAAGAGATGGACATGATCAGATACAGTACTCAGGTCAGCTGTGGAGTTTAAACCATGCTCAATTAGTGCTTAGGGGTCCCAAAGTGTGTCAAGAACATATCCTCCACACCATTACAGCACCACTAGCCTGAACCACTGATACAAGGCAGGACGAAACATGCTTTCATGTTGTTTACACCAAATTCTGATGCGATTTTAGAAACATATTGATGCATTCTCCTGTGTTGGTGTAGGTTTATAAATACATTTTTCGATGATTCTTTGAAATCGAGTACTCTAACGAGGAATCGTGACAGCCCTGATTTAAACCCATGAAAATGCAGATTCTGTTGTAAATAACAGTGAAAAATCACTACTGATTTTGACTTGTATAAAAAAAGCTCTAAACAAATTTAACATTTATTTCAAGTTTTTTTATTTTTATTTAATTAATTAAAATAGAAAATTATGTTCTGGAATGTTTTACATGTGCACTTTGTGCACAGTAGTTTTTGAATTAAATGAACTCTTTATATCATTTGGATATCAGATGTCCTTTTGGAATCTCCAAATTAACTTTTTGGAAAGACCTACATTTACCGTGGGAAGAAAAGCTCGCAGAAAAATACATTTTTGTCAGAAACATCCTAAAATCAGAACTTGGTAAAACATTTACAATTATCTTTATTTCAAAAATGTTTCAAGCCTCTCAAATCCTAGACTTAATTTTTTTCTTTTCTTGAAAGTATATCATGCAAAAAAAGAGAAATGGCCTTCCGGTACTGCTAAGCTGTTAACTGTCTGGTGACCCACTCACCGACTGATGGTGGTTCTGGTCATGGTATCTGTAGTAGTGTTGTCACGATACCAAAATTATTGTTTCGATACCGATACCAAGTCAAGAATTGCGATTTCAATACTTTTTCGATACTTTTCCTGAAAAGGGAGAAACACTATCAAATATCATTGCTGTGCTTTATTTTAAAACCGGGACAACATTCTAATCATATAACACACTAATAAATGAACATATGAACAGCAGATATATTAAACATTTGAACAAAATATGAAATATCAAAATCTAAAAAATAAATTAGAGCAATGACATTCAAGGTAATTTTTTTTATAAATTTAGCAGCATTATCTCAGTTATCATAAGAAACATAAGAGTTACCGGTAATAACTATCTTGATTATGAACTTTCAATAAAAATATGAACAGCGATTATATTAAACAATGTTTAATATTGGTAATGATAAGCCTCATTGGTGATATATTTGACATATGGGGAGAGAGTTGTGGAAGGCCTATACTTCATGTTAAACATAAATATATAGCAATATAAAGCAAAGACAACGTCGGCAGTGTTACAGAATATTTTGTTCTGTATTGAGAGGTGCAGTATTTGAAAATCGATCATATTTTTTTTAAATGACATTTATATCTGCATTTATGTCAAAACCTAGACTTTCAAACATCAAAATGTCATTTATTAATATGCATTCGTGTCAAAATGACATAGAAACATATTTTCCTATTCTATTTTGCCTGGAAACGATTCCAACACGCTTGCGTGTCGCGTGAAAAATAGGCGTCAGTTCTATTCTAGCATGCACGCGTTTTCCGCGCGGCTCGGGCGCGTGTCACGCAGGCAGTGTGCTAGCTCTTAACATGGGAGCTGAAATAAAAACGGACACACCACGCAGCTGAGACGCTCACGCCACGCAGCCAGTGTGTCGCCGGCCTTACAAATCTGGAACGCGGTCATTCTTAGAAGTATCGATACTAATAAATTTAGGTATCGTGACGTTTTTAATTTCCAAGAATCGCGATACTTTTGAAGTATCGGTGCACCGTGCAACACTAATCTGTAGTCAAAAGTAGTCCAGTGAACTAAAGATTCCCCTGTTTGTACTTCAAGTACTTTGCACCCCAGGAATGGGTGTCGATCTTCAGTACGTAATCCCCTTTGTTTATAATGAACATGAGAGTTTTGTAGTAAACGTGATAATCACACAAGCAACGTTTTTGTGTGATGTTTTTTGCTCAGTATTGCACTTCACAATCACCATCACCCTTTGAAGAAGCTCATGTTTGTCTTTTGTTCTCACAATGTTAAAAAAATTACTTTTTAATTATATGACACCGTTGATCTCTATTTGTTTTTTGTTCGTTTTTCTGAGGTATTTTTAGCGCACGTTTATAAAAATGGTGTAAAGGTCTGAGAATGGATTCTCCTGCTTGTGACAATGTAAATACCATAAAAAAGTGAAAAAAAAGTTATTGAATGCACAATTCATGTTTCTGATGTTAAACTGCACATACGTTTTTAAACACCAGGGTTCGTATGGTTCTGAAAAACCTGGAAAATAGCAATTTCCAGATCTGCAATAGTTAAATAAATCCAGAAAGTTTTGGAGAAGTTCTGGACATTTGTTCCACAAATATCTGTATAATAGAATATATGTTTAATCAGGGCCTGAATTTATGAACTCTCTCTCTATCTCTCTCTCTCATAACGAGCAATTGGCTTAACATCAGCACATCGCGTCTGCACTACAGTCCATCTGCACACTGTGATACAAGACTTTCTGTCTCTCTTTTCTCTCTTTGTAATTGTCAAGTTTTGCAAATTTAAACTTTCAAGCAATTTTAAACCATTCGGTACTCGCACATAAATCCTCATTGCTAACAGCATGTTTAATGTTCGACAGCACAGAGTAAGCCAATCAGATTTTTGCCATTGCAGAAGATAACTAGAGCTCCACCCGTTCTTTAGTTTTAGCATGAACATAGATCTACATTTATGATTTGCTGCTTTCCACAACCATCAGACAGACAGAATGTATTAAATGTAACAAGAAAAGTTATCTAACCGTAGGTTTTTCTTATATAGATTGTAAATAAATGTTTGTCTTCATTCAGGGGGGCCATTCGTAACGCTTGTCAAATGTTAATGATTTTGGGATTGGAAGGACGTTCTGTTTATGAGGAGGATTTTGAGGCCCCATTCTTAGAAATGTCTGCTGAATTCTTTCAGGTTTGTAAAGCTAGATTACACTTTATTGCAGTAGTATTTCTCTATTAGTTGGAATAAATGACATATAAGGATCACATAAAACGTTTTTTTTTTATGTTTTTGAAAGAAGTCATCAAGCCTGCATTTATTTGATCGAAAATACTGTAATATTGTGAAATATTATTACAATTTAAAATAATGTTTTTCAATTTTAATATACTTTAAAATATTATTTATTTCTGTGAATCAAAGCTGAATTTTCATCAGCATCATTACTCCAGGCTTCAGTGTCACATGATCCTTCAGAAATCACTCTGATATGCTGATTTATTATCAATGTTGGAAACAGTTGTGCTGCTTAATTTTTGTTTAAAACCTGTGTTACTTTTTTCAGGAATCTGTGATGAATTATTTTTTTTTCTTTTTAAAACTGTGTTTATTTAAAACTACCATTCAAAAGTTTATGGTCATTAATTTTTTTCTTTCTTTTTTTTTTAAAGAAATGAATACTTATTATTCAGCAAGGATGTGTTAAATTGGTAAAAAGTGTTAGTACATTTTTATATTGTTAGAAAAGATTTATATTTTAAATAACTCTGTTCTTTTTAACTTTTTATTAAGCAGCACAACTGTAAATAATGACTGATTTTTTTATTTTTTCTGTGCATAAAGATGTATTGAAGTATGAAGTATGTATTTTTTTCTCCTTTTGGTTTAAACCTATTAATTTGTGGGGGTTCTTTTTCAGATGGAAAGTCAAAAGTTTTTAGCTGAGAACAGTGCAAGTGTGTACATAAAGAAAGTGGAGGCACGGATAAACGAGGAGATTGAGCGAGTGATACACTGTCTGGATAAAACGACGGAGGAGCCGATCGTAAAGGTGGTGGAGAGAGAGCTTATCTCCAAACACATGAAGACCATTGTAGAGATGGAGAACTCTGGCCTGGTACACATGCTCAAGAATGGAAAGACAGAAGGTGCGCTGTCTCATCGTTGTCATTTATCATTACAGTTGTTTTACGTCGGCAGTATAGCTTAGTGGTTAATGAGAAGGTTGTGCATTCAAACTTCAGAATGATTATTTCTTGAGACTTGAAAAATGTGTCCACAAATCAAGAAATGTTGATCATGACATGACCCCTTGCTTGGGATAAAAGAATTTGATGAATTAAAGATTACATTTTGTTCCTAAGTTCAAAATGAAACATTTAATGAGCATGAATTACATATTAAATGAACATTTAAATAGAAAATTTATAGGAAATTGACTTGATCTTTTCTATGAGAGTATTAAGAGAATATTCGTGTGTGTGTGTGTGTGTGTGTGTGTGTGTGTGTGTGCACAGATCTGGCCTGCATGTACAAGTTGTTCAGTAGGGTGCCAAATGGCCTGAAGACCATGTGTGAATGTATGAGCTCATATCTGAGGGAGCAGGGCAAAGCTCTGGTGTCTGAGGAAGGAGAAGGCAAGAACCCTGTTGACTACATCCAGGTACCAAGATCAGAAATAGAGCCATACCTAACTAGAAGAACACAAAAGATTTATGTCAAAACCTCCCTCTTTCTTTCTGCTTCCTTTCTGTAGGGCCTTCTCGATCTGAAGTCACGGTTTGATCGCTTCTTGCAAGAGTCTTTCAACAACGACCGTTTATTCAAGCAGACCATTGCAGGGGACTTTGAGTATTTCTTGAACCTGAACTCTCGTTCACCTGAGTATCTCTCGCTCTTCATTGACGATAAGCTGAAAAAAGGAGTGAAAGGAGTGAGTCCTTTTCTCTAGTCACTTGATTAGTGGATAACCTTCCAGCTTTTTGCTGAAAACAGTGATATGAAACTGTGTAAATGTGAATGCTGTTTTCCTTACACCATTTAAGGCAGGGGTTTCCAATCCTGGTCCAGGTGTTTAATTAGGATTGAAGATGAACTCTGGGAGCAGGATTGGACAGCCTTGATTTAAGGGGTTATAAAACAGCAATTTAACATACCTTTGTTTCTGCTGGTTAAAGTGGCTTATGTGGACATCTAAATTTATAAGCGTTTTTAACGAGCGTGTGACATGCATACATGTGCGTGGACAGACGGATTATTTAAAGTAATGGCAAGATGATGAGAAATTGACTTGGTGACTGTGATGTTCAGAGTAAACCACGACTATAGATCAATCAGATTTGAAGAGGAGAACTAAAATGTAGGCATTTTAAAACCGTTAGAGTACCGTTTTTTTATTTATTTGGATATTAATAGTAGTTAATTTAAGGTGTATGTCTGTTGTTTGTCCCTCCTTCAGCTGACAGAGCAGGAGGTGGAGTCTATCTTGGATAAAGCCATGGTGCTGTTCAGGTTTATGCAGGAGAAGGATGTGTTTGAGCGCTACTACAAGCAGCACCTGGCCAGAAGACTCCTCACCAACAAGAGTGTGTCTGATGACTCCGAAAAAAACATGATCTCAAAGCTAAAGGCAAGATCTGCTGCTGAACAGAGTAGAAGGTCAGTGTGCATTACAATACTGTATACGTCTTATTTGATTTGTCTCTCGTTCCACAGACGGAGTGTGGCTGTCAGTTCACATCTAAACTGGAAGGCATGTTCAGGGACATGAGCATCTCAAACACAACCATGGATGAGTTTCGGCAGCACCTTACGTCAACAGGGGTGAGATACAAATGGTACTCAACCAGAATAAGTCGCGGTTACTGCTGCCGTTTCTGCGGCAAATGCATTTACTCCTGTTGACTGTGCCATAACCATAGGCTTATGACATAGACAAATGTGTCAAAGCGCATTTTCATGATTATATTCTCCTTGCCATAAAATAAAAATGATTGGAAAGGTGGATTACTCTGCATGGCAGCACTAAGAGTGGTAGCCTAGATTTCTAAAATATGGATTAGTATGCTTTGTTCATATTGTGACATCATTATTTCATATTTGCAACAAAGAATTTTACTTTTAATAATTCAAAACACTATGCATTTCAATAGGTCGTGCACATACATACGTTATTCGTTATTTATTCTCTTTTTTAATACTTATCTATTCCCACGCTTGACAGCCCTCATTTCTCTCTTCTGTTCATGCTCAAGAGGGATTTACACTGAACCCCCTTCTCTCTCTCTCTCTGCGCTGGGTCTCTCGTGCAAGTGAAAATAATTAAATGGCAGGTGCTGAAACGAAGCGGTTCAGGGATGCAACTGCATATTATACCAGCTGTATATCCGCACAAATTGCACAACCCATCTATATCAATTGATCTATCTATTATCTAGAACCTGAATGCCTTGTTGCGTTCACTATAAAGAATGAGATTTGTTTGTGTAGAGTTGGCAGTTCATGATTTGTTACTTCCACAAATCATAACACACTGCTCAAACATTCTAAAACCTTTGTGTTACACCCACATTTGTGTTGCACTTTTTAAATTCATTGCAATATTTAGAAGTTACTTAAAATTAGGGCTGGGCGATATGGCCAAAAAAAAATATCACGATAATTTCTTTTATATCAGTCGATATCGATAATTATCACGATAAAAGTCAAATCTTTATTTCTTTCAAGTTTATTAGACAGATTTTATTTAGAAAATTATTAGTTATTTAGACAGATTTTTGCTCCTAAGTGAAAGTTGTAGAAACCAGAGCGTTAATTGTGGTTTTAAACTACTCTTTATTGTCAGAACATATCATGACAAACACTTACCAAACAGGTGAACATTTCACAAATCTGAGGTAGAACATTCAAACATTTGTCATTTTTCCCTACAACAAAATAAATATCTTTATTGGACAATTAATTTCTTAGTTTCTGCATGTGCTAATTTTTATTTGGTAAAATGTAATATTCTGACTGTTTGAGTTTTATTAAACTTAACCATTGGTCATCCAGTATCATGCATTTAGATCATGATAACCACAGATAAAACCAGGCATATCCTGTAGCACCTCACTATCATGGCAAAATGTAACTTTATGGTTTCTATGGTATTTGTATGAAAAACAGTAGCCTAAATACATTATTAAATACTGTATTATTATATTCCATCAGTCCTTTAATACATCATCTACATTAATAATATAATACAATTCAGTATGTATATCCCACATTTCATGGTGCAGTTAATATTACTAGCTAACGTTACAGTAAATCCATGGTAAATTATGGGAATTTGTAGACGGAAAAGCCTTCTGACTGTATCGTTGCGCACAGTGTTTCTCCTGTTTGTCAGCGCTGTTTCATCTGCCTTTAAACTGGTTTAAATCACTGAGACATTTGTGTTCTTCGCTGAATTCAAGCGCTTCTCACTGGATCTCGTGACCGAGACCGATCAGAGTAAACGCATCTGCTCTAGTGAGCTCGCGCTGCGCTGCCGTTTGGACTTTGAGCCGAGCGGATAAATGGTCCGTGTGGCGCGCTGTTCAAATGAGTTTCGTTCCGCTTTTGGCGCTTAAACTTTATCGAACTCTTGATATCATTATATCGCGATAATTATCGTTATCGTTTTATCGCCCAGCCCTACTTAAAATGTGTTTGGACACATTGAGACATTTATCCTGAAACAGACATGTTCTCAGTAAAGGCCCTGACATACTCGCGGGAGAGTTCTTATTTGTTTTTGCGGTTGTTATCGCAGAATAAACCCTGACAGGGTGATCAGGACCCCGAAGCGGAGGGATCTTGCATCACTCTGAAGGGGTTTATTCTGTGATAACCGGCTGGATGTATGTTATCCCGCTTATTACACGGCTACTTGCCACATAAGTAAATAATTAGACCTGAAATATTGACTTGAGTTAAAATATTTTATTAGGTCTTTAAACGCAAGGCTTCCACAGAGAAAGCAGTTGCTAGCAAGTGGCGAGTTCAAACTAGATGGACATTTAAGGGTACAGTCATACCACAGCATTTTTCCACATAAATAATTATGGGGATAAGAGATATTGATTTGAGATTAATTCTCTATTCCAATTTAGATACCACAGCAAATACATACTAGCCTACCTAATATAATTTTTAAATATTATTAAAGACAAAAAAACAGTCAGTGATAAAATAAGACCAAATAATCAAATTACAAGCAATTGTCCAAATAGAACAAAGATACCAATGAAATAATCAGTGCCGTTCAGGTATTTCAGGCAGGTCTAACAGTAGTTTTCAGGAAGAGAAATTGAATAAAGTTATCAAATGTAACATATTAAACTGCATAGTCTTTACTGTATGAATTAAATCTTAAATGAATCCCTATTTAAAGTTACAAAAGTTATTCAGTCAAGAGCAGTGAGTGATTGTCTCTTTTTTGTTTGATTAAAAACACCGACAGCAGCACAGGAATATTAGGCTGCTGTTAGGGCTGCTCGATTATGGAAAAAATCATAATCACGATTATTTTGGTCAGTATTGAAATCACGATTATGTAACACGATTATTTCACATGACTTTGGGAACGTGTTGCATTTATTAAAAAGACACCTTTAAACAATTCAAAACAAACTGAAATTTGAACATTTATTGTACTTTTTGAACTATTAAAATAAATAATATAACAGATAATACTTCAACAAGTATTTTAATTTTCCCGCAGGTCTACCACTTATAATGCGGGAAATTTCCCCACAAACATTGATTCACTTTAACAAGTAGATTGTATGAGTAGCCTAAATTAATCCACACAGATTATAAAATCAAATCTATCATTTTAAAACTTTCGCAAAGACGCAATTTCACAAACCGCGTGAGTGTTCAGCGGTGCTGCGTCTTCTCTCTCTCTGTCTCTGGGTTGGACAAGGCAAGCGTCGAAACTACACTCTCGCGTTTAGGAGTCGGGACATGACGGAATTGTCACTTGCACAATCGGGCCAGTATTGCATCGTAACTAAAGTTGATAATTTTCACTTCTTTAAGTCTTATCAGTTTAAACATTCAAGCTGAGAGAGTTTACGGCTTCGGGAGGGGCGGAAGTGCGCGTACGCGTGTCATTCAGAACACAAGACAAAATAAGAGTGTTCTTGCAAAACCGAACATGGCAAAATAATCGTTTTTACTCGATTGTACTATTTTGGTGATCGTTGGGAGCCGAAATCGAAATTCAATTAATTGCACAGCCCTAGCTGCTGTCACTTAAAGGCATAATGCACAGATCTAGAACACTGATATTGTACACATGCATTTGATTTTGCTAATGTTTACGTTCGCTTACTGCATGCCATTACCATTAGAATGTGTAGTGATTTGAATGGACCGTTTAAAATGTCTTTTGTTTCTTCTCAGGTGTCTTTAGGTGGTGTTGACCTTACAGTGAGGGTTCTGACGACAGGGTACTGGCCAACACAGTCCGCAACTCCCAAATGTAACATCCCCCCTTCACCAAGACATGCTTTCGAGGTCTTTAGAAGGTGTTTATTATTGTATTTTGCAAAAGTTTAGTTCCTTTTTGTAGTTTACCTTTTTAGGAAGCTCATTTGTGAAGAACTCTCATTTTCAAAGTCAATCGTGGGGTTTTGTGTGTGTTCACAGCGACTCTTGACTCTTTCATTGCAGGTTTTATTTGGCCAAGCACAGTGGTAGGCAGCTCACATTGCAGCATCACATGGGTTCAGCAGACCTCAATGCCACCTTTCATGGGCCAATAAAAAAGGTTCATACACCACTAACAAACAATCACAGACAGTCAAAGAACTTACAGATCTTAACTTTCTAACTCCCAGCCCCATTTGCATCTCCCTGCAGGAGGATGGCTCAGATATGGTCGGTGGGGCTCAGGTTACAGGCTCTAATACTAGGAAACACATTCTGCAGGTTTCCACATTCCAGATGACAATCCTCATGCTTTTCAACAACCGAGAGAAATCCACGTTTGAGGTACTGCACTCATGACACGTTTTGTAAAGTTTGTGAAGGTAATTTCTCAGCAAATGTATGTAAAAACAAAAAAAAAGTAGTATGAAAAGTAGTAAAAGTAGAACTTGCATTCATGCAGAGGAAGGCTTCATTTGTACAGTAAAGAAAAAAACTTTTTCTTTAGTGGTTTTTAAGTTTGCTTCGGGGACGTTGGTTGAAATCAGAAGTTGGAGACTCAAGAATAAAGAATGCTACCAATGCATGATTCACCACACAGAATAGTTGAGCATAAAAAGTGCTTGCCCATCTATAAGCCTAAATAATGCAACACAGACCTTAAAATGAAGTCAAACAAAAAGTCTCAGTACCTGTAACATAGAATTCTTAACCAAATTCGTAATTTATGTGTGAGCTATTAAGTATTATTGAAACCGAACACAAACCAGTGTGATGGAAATCAGGAAAAAATACTTACATTGCTTGTAGGGAAAAAATATATTTTGTAAAATATATTAAAAGTATTTTTATATTGCAATTGCTTGCTGCATTTTCATGTCAAAACACCTCTTGCTGGAGCAGTGAGAGCACAGGCACTCTGAAGGTGTTTTTCTGAAGGATAACTGAGAGAGGTTAATATAATAATAGATAATATGATAATAGAGGTTTGGAACAACATGAAGGTGAATAAGGCCGCATTTGCACTGCAGGTCTTGATGCCCAATTCTGATTTTTTGACTATAACCAGACCATTTTTTTTGACAACCCAATCTTCTTTTAAAAGTGACCCATATCTGCATTTACACTACACTTGGCGAAACAAACTAAAAATTGCATTATGATATCAAGAAATCAATTTCAATAGTACATTGAGTTTAATTTATTGACATGGAATTCATAGAAACATTTTCAATGCAATAGTTTCATCCTTGTGTCAAAATCATTATATAGTACAAATTCTTCAAGACAGTGATTATGTACACAGATCCGCTATAAAAGTTAGTGTGCACTAATGGCCTCGTGGTAGAGCATTTGTTAAGCATGTTAGAGGTTCGACTTTGCCCTCGTATGTGGGTTTTTTTCCTCATTAAAACCACATGTGTTCATCAAAGATTGTATATCAAGAGCAGGGACATGTTTGTGTGCATTTTATTTTGTGATTTCACTGGAATAAATTGTTAGGGGTTAACAGTTTAGGATCCAAGGACCAGATGTTTGAAAGAAGACCCAGAGTCAGAATTATAAAATATTGAAGAAAAGTTTTACTGAAGATAGTTTATAGTTTCATCAGCAGAAGTCAGCTTCAAGACTCACACAGGAGTTCGTAGGCCGGCCCGCTTACAGTTACAAAGATCACAGCAGTTATACCCATCTACACACACACACACACACACACACAGCAGTTTTACCCTACACCAAGGTCTAAGCTACGTCCTTGCTTCAGGTTGCAGTTTCTGATTGGCTAAGAAAAAGATAAACATAGTAATTTCCACACATATTCAGATAGACGGAAGCATATCTCCATCTGATTATGCAGCCGACACTCGGACCCTGAAGTTAGGCACGTCGTGACCTTCCTGGTCGCAGATTTGGGTTGCTGGGCGCCAGCATGTCCAGAATAACAACTCAGTCAATCTCCAACAATGCCAGTGGTTCCTTAACCTGTATCCAAGAAGACTAACACACACACACAGACACACAGCTTTCCCAAGGTTGGATTTGGCCAGGCTCTAACTATAAACAGGAGAGTCCTCTAAAAAACATCAGGATAATGCGTTCTTTCTCCCAAGGAGAGTTACACTTTAGTCTAACTGGAAAGTAAGGCTTGAACAAAGAAATGGTCCTTAAACTATTAGCTTCAATAACCTATATGTTTTAACATGTTGAAGACCTTTCTCAAACACAAAACAAGTCTATATTTCATTTCTGGAAGCCGGGCTAAATAAGCAAGCACTGTTACTGCATTCAGATATCAAATACAAACATTAGAGAATACATGAAAAGAACATTTCAGTAATCACACTGTAACTTAAAGTATGGCTGGGCATCGAGTTCGATACTTTTTAGGCACCGACCGAATTGCCTCGGTACTATCGAGTATCGAAACATTGTCTTGTTTTTCAGTACCAAATTTCGATACCTAAGGGGTTAATCTCGTAAACGTCAGTGCATGCGGCATGATTGGCTGTGGTGGAAAAACACTGGTTTACACGGTTGCCCAAAAAGACGTGGTTCGCACATGAGGCTGTAGTGTGTGTGTGTGTGTGTGTGTGTGTGTGTAAGCGTCCTAACCCAGATAGATGGATAATATGTGGAAAAGATCAAAAGTGTAGCTACGTTTCACCAGACTCGATACCAACAAAGGTGCATTTCTCTCTATAGCCGCATGCGTTCACTATACTGTAGGATTGACGAGTCAGCATCGTCATCTTCATCTTTGCAGCCAACACTGACTCAGAAAACACTAGTTTATTAATAAACAATTAAAATGTCTCCTTGCTATTTTTTCCCGACACATTCATAATCATTATGCTACTTTTACCAGTGCTTTGCGGCAAGTTTTATGTGGCATATGCCAGGCATATATTCCGACCCCAGTAGCCAATTTAATTATATTCACATTTATTTGTAGCTATAGCATTTTTCACAATACATATCGGTTCAAAGCAGCTTTACAGAAAATGCATGTGTCTAAATTACAATTTAGAGTGATCTGGTATCAGAGGTGACTGTGTGTAAGTAGACTAATGCATTTAAATTAAATTTTCATTGTTTCATTGTTAAACAATGCATAAACAGCTAAGGCAGAAACAATGAGCTATTTTAAATAATACATGTTAAATGATTAGGATACATAGAAAACTTTAGCATTGGTGCTTTTTTACAGACTCAAAATATGAGTGTAAAAAAAGTCAACAAACTTTTTTTTTTTTTGAGGTAATGTTGTTAAAACGGGTTTTATTTGTATAAAATTGGTATCGAAAAAAGTATCGTCCAGGAACTGGTATCGAAGTCAAGGTATCGAACATTTTTTAACGATACCCAGCCCTATTCAGTCCCTCCAGAAAAACGCGATTATGCGATCGCATGATTCAATGCATAATCAGCCTAAGTCTGCATATTTATGCGGGGGCCGCATTTTTTTCAAATACGCCGCACTTTCGCCGCATAAATTGCAGATTTCCACATGCAAAATATGCGGGCTTGCATGATTTCAAAATCCCCGCATTTTCGTTGCAAAAAGTCACATACAGTCAGGTCCAAAAATATTGGGACACCGACACAATTCTAATCTTTTTGGCTCTATACACCACCACAATGGATTTGAAATGAAACGAACAATATGTGCTTTAACTGCAGACTTTCAGCTTTAATTTGAGGGTATTTACATCCAAATCAGGTGAACGGTGTAGGAATTACAACAGTTTGTATATGTGCCTCCCACTTTTTAAGGGACCAAAAGTAATGGGACAGATTAACAATCATAAATCAAACTTTCACTTTTTAATACTTGGTTGCAAATCCTTTGCAGTCAATTACAGCTTGAAGTCTGAAACGCATAGACATCACTAGACGCTGGGTTTCATCCCTGGTGATGCTCTGCCAGGCCTCTACTGCAACTGTCTTCAGTTCCTGCTTGTTCTTGGGGCATTTTCCCTTCAGTTTTGTCTTCAGCAAGTGAAATGCATGCTCAGTCGGATTCAGGTCAGGTGATTGACTTGGCCATTGCATAACATTCCACTTCTTTCCCTTAAAAAACTCTTTGGTTGCTTTCGCAGTATGCTTCGGGTCATTGTCCATCTGCAATATGAAGTGCCGTCCAATGAGTTCTGAAGCATTTGGTCACAACATGCTTTTCTTCACAACATTTGGCCAGATCAAGAACACATCCAGGAGGTAGGTGTGTGTGTGTGTCAAAGTCAACAATCAAGAGAAGACTTCACCAGAGTGAATACAGAGGGTTCACCACAAGATGAAAACCATTGGTGAGCCTCAAAAACAGGAACGCCAGATTAGAGTTTGCCAAACAACATCTAAAAAGCCTTCACAGTTCTAGAACAACATCCTATGGACAGATGAGACAAAGATCCACTTGTACCAGAGTGATGGGAAGAGAAGAGTATGGAGAAGGAAAGGAACTGCTCATGATCCAAAGCATACCACCTCATCAGTGAAGCATGGTGGTGGTAGTGTCATGACGTGGGCATGTATGGATGCCAATGGAACTGGTTCTCTTGTATTTATTGATGATGAGACTGCTGACAAAAACAGCAGGATGAATTCTGAAGTGTTTCGGGCAATATTATCTGCTCATATTCAGCCAAATGCTTCAGAACTCATTGGACGGCGCTTCATATTGCAGATGGACAATGACCCGAAGCATACTGCGAAAGCAACCAAAGAGTTTTTTAAGGGAAAGAAGTGGAATGTTATGCAATGGCCAAGTCAATCACCTGACCTGAATCCGATTGAGCATGCATTTCACTTGCTGAAGACAAAACTGAAGGGAAAATGCCCCAAGAACAAGCAGGAACTGAAGACAGTTGCAGTAGAGGCCTGGCAGAGCATCACCAGGGATGAAACCCAGCGTCTAGTGATGTCTATGCGTTCCAGACTTCAGGCTGTAATTGACTGCAAAGGATTTGCAACCAAGTATAAAAAAGTGAAAGTTTGATTTATGATTGTTAATCTGTCCCATTACTTTTGGTCCCTTAAAAAGTGGGAGGCACATATACAAACTGTTGTAATTCCTACACCGTTCACCTGATTTGGATGTAAATACCCTCAAATTAAAGCTGAAAGTCTGCAGTTAAAGCACATATTGTTCGTTTCATTTCAAATCCATTGTGGTGGTGTATAGAGCCAAAAAGATTAGAATTGTGTCGATGTCCCAATATTTATGGACCTGACTGTATATCTTAGCAGAAAGTTGAAAATTGTTGCGTTTACTTCACACAAGCACAGCCATTTCCCATGTTGCCATGGGAACGTTATGAAGTGACGTAATTACGCGACATCATTGAAAAGCTGCAAACCCCGTGATGCCGATGAAACCATGATGAAGCCCACAAATCACTCTCATTTACCAGAAGATGTCTGTTTTGTATAGCTACCTCTGTAAAACAGGAAGCACACATTTAATTTTTTTATATTTTATTCATTTTTACAGAAGTTGTAGCATATTCATTTTGTAAAGCTACAGAACTTGTTCGACTCATCAATGTTTTGTAAGTTTGAGCCATGTGTTTATTAAGGTCTGAAATAAAACAAGATGAGAACTTAAATATTCCCAGCACTTTATGTGATGTAGTATGCTTGCTTATCATAGGAAGTAATAAGAAATGACTCTTTACATTAAAGTACATTTTTTTGCATTTTTCTCTTTTTCATCAAACCGCAGTTTTTGCAAGTTCCGCAATTTTTGCAAGTTCCCGCAATTTCATCGCATAAAATTGCAGAAATATCCCGCATATTCCATCGCATTTTTTAAGAAAACGCGCCGCATAATCAAGGATTTTTGCCCGCAACAATCACAAAAAAACTCCGCGTTTTTCTGGAGGGAATGCCTATTGAGAAGTCATTCAACTCATTTGATATTTAGAAGGAAATATTTTGATTAATACCTTAATTATAATCACTCATTACATATACATTGAAGCAGCAGTGGATTCCAGTCCACCCCCTTCAGAATAGTCTCAACAACGGGACGGAAGCGTGTGTCTGTGCACGAGCCGCCGTTACTGATAACAGCGGCAACAAGCACTCGGGATGATTTCAAAAGCAACACATTTCAGCGGCAGATCACCACTTATTTAACACAAACGGACGAAAAAAATACTCTGCTGGTCACCTAGAGATGTTTAATTTGTTGTAGATATATCTGTACAACTCTTTGACAGGGGAATATCCGATCTGTCCGCTTACACGGCAGGCGCAAATGCACGTATCCGATTCATATCAGATTTATTTCCACATATGAATGAGGCCTGAAACCGATCTGAGAATATCGGAATCCATGCGCTTTTTTGTGCTTACATGTTCATGGGTCATATCCCATCCGGAAGAAATCGGAATTGGGTCACTTGAACCATGCAGAGTCAGTGCGGCCTAAATGATGACATAAATTTATTTTTTGGGTGAACTGTCCCTTTAAATATTTTAGTATTGAATTTGTGGATTATCGAATGAAAGTTCCCTTTCATAGGTTAACTAAATCGCTGCATAATCAGCTGACTCTATGGAGCAAGTGTGACAATTGTCTGAAGCCCGTAAAGAATCATGGCAGTTTGTTGGCTGATGGCGCTGGCACCACCCACCAAAACACCGTGCCTCTGATTTCTCAAAAGTCATCTTCATTTATATAGCGCTTTTAACAATGTAGATTGTCTCAAAGCAGCTTTACAGAGATAAGCGTATAATTTAAGGTAACAGAGATTGTTTCGGCTTTACAGCAGAGTTAAGTTATTTCCATCTAAAGTTAGTTTTAATTGATTTGGTTCCGTCGCAATGATCATTTGTTATTAAATTAGGGGCCGCTAAGACGACACCATTCTCTCTACACAGACTTTAAACGCGAACCTGTGAGAAACGCTGATGGCGGTCACATGCGCATTTAGAATGGGTTCTATAGTTATGTGCGTTAGAATATACGCAGGTTTGGAATTCCCTACAAGCCAAGCCTAAACAAAATACTTGTCTTTCCTTATAAATTTTGATAAGGAATTTTATTTTATTTGTTGCTTTGGGGTAGGACCGCAAGACGAATTTTCCCGACAACGCCTTATCTGTAGAGTGGTAGTGGGATCCTCCATAGGGAGAGACTAGTTGGCACTTCAGCACTGCGTTGTCATCGGTCCAAGTGAAGGTCCTTCGTCAGATCTGGATACGGCCCGGATCCGGCAGGCTGCAGGAAAAACCTTGGGATAAACACAGACACTAAAATTAGCGTAGATGCCATTCTTCTCATGATGTAACGAGTACATCAGGATTTTTGGGAAGTGTTCCCGGTTCCGGCTGACCTAATCTATGCAGCCTAACATTAAATTATAGAAGTCTATAATGTATTATGTGAACGCTATGTCAAAGAGATGTGTCTTTAATCTGGCTTTGAACTGACAGAGTGTGTCTGCTTCCCGGACAATGGTAGGAAGACTGTTCCAGAGTTTTGGTGCTAAATAGGAAAAGGATCTACCGCCAGCAGTCGATTTTGATATTCTAGGTATAATCAACTGGCCGGAATTTTGAGATCGTAATAGACGTGACGGACGATAATGTGTTAAGAGCTCGCTCAAGTACTGGGGAGCTAAACCATTCAGTGCTTTGTAAGTAATCAGCAATATTTTAAAATTTATGCGATGTTTAATAGGGAGCCAATGCAGTTTTGACAGAACTGGGCTAATATGGTCATACTTCCTGGTTCTGGTAAGAACTCGAGCTGCTGCGTTTTGAACTAGCTGTAGTTTGTTTATTAAGCGTGCAGGGCAACCACCCAGTAGAGCATTACAATAATCTAGCCTTGAGGTCATGAACGCATGAACTAATTGTTCCGCATTTGTCAATGAGAGCATATGACGTAATTTAGATATATTTTTAAGATGGAAAAATGCAGTTTTACAGATACTAGACACGTGACTTTCAAATGAAAGATTGGTATCAAAGAGCACACCCAGGTTCCTAACCGACGACGAAGACTTAACAGAGCAGCCATCAAGTGATAGACAGTATTCTAGGTTATTACGTGAGGAATTTTTTTTGTCCAATAATTAGAAACTCTGTTTTTTTCAGAATTTAGAAGTAGGAAATTACAAGTCATCCAATTTTTTATATCCGCTATGCATTCCGTTAATTTTGTGAATTGATAAGTTTCGTTAGGTTTTGAAGAAATATAGAGCTGAGTATCGTCGGCATAACAGTGAAAGCTAATGCCATGTTTCCTAATGATATCTCCTAATGGTAGCATGTACAGAGTGAACAGCAGCGGTCCTAGTACTGAGCCCTGTGGTACGCCATACTGAACTTGTGATTGATAAGACATCTCTTCATTTACTGCTACAAACTGATAACGGTCAGATAAGTATGATTTAAACCATGCTAGTGCAATTCCACTAATGCCAACATAGTTTTCTAGTCTATTTAAAAGAATGTTGTGGTCGATGGTGTCAAACGCAGCACTAAGATCGAGTAACACTAATAGAGAGACACAACCACGATCGGATGATAAGAGCAAATCATTTGTGACTCTAATGAGAGCTGTCTCGGTACTATGGTACGGTCTGAATCCGGACTGGAAATCCTCGCAGATATCATTTCTTTCAAGAAAGGAACACAGTTGTGAGGATACTGCCTTTTCTAATATCTTTGACAGAAAAGGTAGATTCGAGATCGGCCTGTAATTGACTAATTCTGTAGGATCAAGTTGCGTTTTTTTAACAAGCGGTTTAATCATAGCCAGCTTAAAGTTTTTTGGTACGTATCCTAGAGACAAAGACGAATTAATGATATTAAGAAGAGGATATATGACCTCTGGAAGTATTTCTTTCAGTAGCTTAGTCGGTATAGGGTCTAGCATACATGTTGTAGATTTAGATGATTTAATGAGTTTAGTAAATTCTTCCTCTCCTATAGCAACGAATGAATCAAATTTTTCCTCAGGGAGACTACTGTACTGACTACCACTGCCTGATGCGATACTGTAGTAGACGGTTGCATAGTTATAATTTTGTCCCTGATATTATCAATCTTATAAGTGAAGAAGTTCATAAAGTCATTACTGCTGTGTTGCTTGGACATGCTTGCGCCATCGGTTGATCTGCCTGTTCTCATTTCTCTGTTTCCTCGTGTTTGAATATGTTTGTGTCTACTGGTGTGTAGGACTGCACGATATTGGAAAAACTGACATTGCAATATTTTGATTTTCTGCAATATGAAAACAATTTCACCAGATGACTTGAATTAGGGCTGTCACGATTCCTCGATTAAATTTGAGTACTCGATTTAAAAAAATCCTCAATTGCAATTTATGCTGGGTACACACCAAAAGATAATCGAGCTGATTTTGGGCCTATTTCCCCCCCTCCGACAATCCACCCTATGTCCCGATTATCTTGATGGTTCTACAGATTATCTTATCAGATTTTCCCAGGTGTGTTGAGAGTGTCCGAAACCTGCTCGGAAGAACATCGGAGCCGACCCGATCGCAAATCGCAATCAGAAATCCTGATGTGTGGGGGGAACCCCGAGGACAAACGTGCGCACGTTCTGGAGATTATCTTATGAAACGAAACGATATCCAATCAGAAAGCGAGATGATGGAAGACTGAAGCATAACAAACGCAGTCATGGCGCAGCACAAAGTGAAATTGATGTGGACAGCAGAGATGGAGGATCAGCTTGTTGATTTGTGGCAACAGCACGAATGTTTATACAGCGTGTTCTGTGAAAATCATTCCAAACACTGTCATCGCAGCTTCTTCCTGCATATCGTCCGCCATGCTTATTCTGAGGTCTCGCGAGATTTCCTGTGTTCAAAATCTGTTTGTGTGTGGTGTGCTGTCTTTGTCACATCATGGCACACCACACACTATAGGAGCAAAATGGTTAAATCTAGGATTTTTTTGTCCTTATGTTTGTGGTCTATCACATTTTGAAAATCTTATAAGATATAAAAAAATCTTTTGTTGTGTACCCAGCATTACCCGTGTGGAATAACCGGCATTTTGACATCAAAGTAAGATTTGTCACTCTAAACTACGCAAAAACCGGGTGACGCCTCTGTGCACGTGCAGTACTCTAATCAAAGCAACAGCAAAAGAAGAATTTGACCAAATTTTACACCTGCGTTTTTTAACGGTCGCCGAGAGTTGAAGAATGTTCAACTTTGTGTAAAATCATAGACTGTAAAAAAATATGGACGTAGTGTCCGTGACGTCACCCGTAGGTTTCTGAAGACCGTTTTTGAAGCCTAAAGTGAGCGTGTCCGACCGTCGCCATCTTGGCAGCGCGTCACTCCCGAATTTATTTATTTTTACAGTCAGACAATGAGCTGAGGTAATGTGACGGCTAACCGTCAAACGGCTAATGATGACTAATGACCACAGCAGCGGGAATCCACCTGTCACTCAAAAGTGGACACGCCCTTAATTATGCAGAACTTTAAGGCTTAATATAATGTAAACGGATGAGTTATAAAAAAAATTCACCCCCCTCACAGTTGTCATGAAGGGAAAAATAAGCTATATAGACCAAAGCCACTTTTTGCACCAGGCTGTCAACGTGTTTTTTTCTGCTGTAAAGTTGGGCATTTTAACATGGGGGAGATACAGATTTGACTCACTTCTGCAGCCAGCCTCAAGCGGCCAGTCGATGAATTGCCGTTGAATTCACTTCCGTGTTGGTTTCAAGAGATAGACAGGGAGGTTGCCGCTTGGGTAAAACACAGCGCTCATCACTGTCACTTTTTACCCAGCCGTCCAATCACAGATGAGGAGGGGTGGGACAAATACCACACCGACCAATCGCCACATTCTGCTTGTACAACGTCAACAGAAGACAACAACAAGCATAATAACGGAACAAAAAAAATGAAAAACAAGAGCCAGAGCAAATACTTTACATTGTATCAATTTTTTTTATATATAGAAACAATACAGAAACAAACTATCTGTGAAATGAGATACTAGTAACACTAGCAAGGAAAGTGTCTCAACTGAAAAAACGCTCTCAAGCGCCCACAGCTAGGCTAAAAGCGCTTTGGTGGACACGTGGTCTAGGCTGCCCAACATTCGGCTCGTGTGATCAGCCTGGCCATGATTGCTTCTGCTTTGTCATTTCCACCACATGCTGTGTTTCAGATGACAACAGTTCAACTATGTTTTGAATCTAGATTTTTCAGCAGTTTGCTCATCCTGCACGCAGTGGTCCCCGTGACGCATGGGAGTGGTGCTCATGACCGCAGTGTTGTGAGGAGTTTTATACAAGTCTGGGAAACTTGTGATCCAGTCTCTTTCAGCTTGGGTCATTATTTGTTTCACTCCATTGATGATTCTGTCAGTTACATCATGTGGAACGTTTCAACTCTAGATTCTCATTCGTGCAACAATGCTTTGAAGTGTGGAAAGCAGTGCTTGGCTTCACACGAGCACAGTGTCATGGTTACAACGCTTGGTGCGTGTTAGGCCCTTCATGTTGAGTCCGGCTGTATTCTCCTGTTTTGGAACGGTCTAAAGTAAGAACCGCTGAGGCGTATCTACCTTTTCTTTTTTATTATTGGTGTATCAGTGCATTGTGAACTCCACTGTGCTCTGCAGTGAAGTCCTCGGATGACAGGAGTGTTCCTCGTGTTGTTTTCTCCTGTTTTGGACTCTGTCAGACCATTGAAATTGCCTGTCTCGCGATAACAGTACAAATGTGTATTTTGAATTGCATTTGTTTATATAAAGTGTCTTTAACTACTATGTACTAACATTTAAATTAATTATTTAATGCGATAGCACTCTGTTTGCATGCACTGTGCATGATTACACTGCACGATTAATCTCACTCATATTCAAGGTAAATCATCTCCACTTTCATCCCCTACATGTTTTTTTGATTTATTGATCTCATCAGCTAAAACATCATCACATGTTAATTTACTTTCTGAAGAAGTGCAGACCCGAGTGCAGCCAGATTTCCGAACACACCTCCCACAGGTGTGTCAGCTTCGACACTGCAATCTTTCGTTAAAATCATGCTCCGTTTCAAACTAAACCTCTAGTGTGAAAGCCCCCGAAGACACAGGTGTAAGTTTGGAAATAACTATGCTTTAACCATGCTTTGACGTATTGGGAGAATCTATCGTCGCATCAGAACATTGATATCAAATGTTTGAAATGGAAGTATTATTACTTGTTTATCATGAACTCTCTTCAAACAGAGAGAGCTGAAAGATTATTGAAACACCATAAAGGCACACCTAATTTATTAGAATGGGTTTTGTGTTTCTTTGAGTTTACTTAACAGTTCACTTTGTTAATAAGTAAGTTTAGACCTGGCTTTCAATTATGTCTTTGTTGAAGTACTATAATTACTCATTTTATGCACAGGGCCCAGTTGTTCAAACGTAATCTGACCGGATTCCAGGTTTCAAGATTTGATCAAACTTTGAAAATGGGTTGTTCAAAAGAAAAAAAAAATCTGAAAATGGATTAGATCACAGTCCGATCTTTGTTTTAAACTGGATCAAACCATCAGTATGTGTTGTTCAACACTTTTTGGTAAAATTGTGATGCCTTATCTTCAATTATCCTCATCCCAGCAGAATGGAGAGTTTCAAGAACAAAAAGTAAAAAAAAAAAAAAAAAAACTTTTTGTGTATGTATGTATAATGTATGTGTGTATGTATATATATGTATATGTGTATGTATGTCTGTATGTATGTATAATATATACATATACATATACATAAATATATGTATATGTATACGTATACGTGTATAACAGTACTGGTCGAAAGTTGCAGAAAACACAGTTATACTTTTTAAACATCTGGGTCCAGAAATTGAAAAAATCATCCATTGTACTTAGGACAATTAACATTGTTAATGAACAATCCATTGTTCAGCCTGTACTCTCAAGTCAAGTCACCTTTATTTATACAGCGCTTTATACAGTACAGATTGCTTCAAAGCAGCTTCACAGAGATAAAGAGAAAAAATAAATAATAATTCCCTGAAGTAAGGGCATCACCATAATTTCCCCATATCCCTATTCTCATGTCCCTGTTGTGTTTTCCTCTTTTGGCAGGAGATTCAGCAAGAGACTGATATCCCAGAGAGAGAGCTGGTGCGGGCACTGCAGTCTCTGGCCTGTGGAAAGCCCACACAGCGAGTCCTCACTAAAGAACCCAAGTCGAAAGAGATCGAGAGCGGCCACGTGTTCACTGTCAACGACCAGTTCACCTCCAGACTGCACAGAGTCAAGATTCAAACCGGTAACAGTCTTCTTGTGTTGATGCTGTAGAACTGACTGTAAGCCCAGTCAAGATGATCAGCAATAATGAAAACCCCCCAAAAAATGCATATTCATCTTAGTGTGTGAGCACGATTTTCTTTTCTTTTTCTCATCACTTGTGGTGTGAAATAGCCTTTATTTAACACTATTTAACAGATTTATAGATTGTTCATCCTTTAATTAAGAATTTCATCCTTAATTTCATCTGACTCTATATATATATATATATATATATATATATATATATATATATATATTATACACACAACGATCAGGCATAACATTATGACCACTGACAGGTGAAGTGAATAACACTGATTATCTCTTCATCGCGGCACCTGTTAGTGGGTGGGATATATCATTATATTATATATATTAGGCAGAAAGAGAACATTTTGTCCTTTAAGGCCTCGTTTACACTGTCAGTGAAATGTGACCCATCCGATTTTTTGCTCATATGTGACACAGATCGGATGTGTTCTATGACCGTGCAAACGGGGATAAAAAGCATGCATTCGGATATTTCGAGATCGGTTTCAGGCCTCATTCATATGTGGAAATAAATCAGATATAAATCAGATATGTGCCAATGCGACTGTCATGTAAACAGGCAGATCAGATTTTCTGATGCATTATGCAACGTCTCTGCGGTTTAATGACAAGAGCAACCCCGGCGCGCATCTGCAAAGGGACGGACGGTCCGACGAAACGTCGTGTCGTTGTAGGAGAGGAATGTGGACGGACACGTGAAGTGTTTTCACAGGATTGTAATTGTAAGCATTTAGTCATTTATTTGTAATTTGTAAACACTTTAAGTGGGCTATTTAAAAAGTGTTAGGACTATTTACATGTTAAATTATATTTTTTAAAACATACGTCATGTGAGACGTCATATTGTGTGTGCATAGAAAGAATTCGTCCGCGGCCGCTCAAAAAAATAAATAAAAATCATCCACAGCTGCTCTACTCCTGAGCCCAACTCCACCGTCAGTGTTGTGTGAGGTTTTTGTGTTCATTTCTATTTCATGTCGCTGTGCAGGCTCTTTATTGTACAGTGTAAACAGCCCAATAACCCCTTTATTTTAAGGCTTAATTTATGTCCCATGTCCCAAAGCAGTATCAATAATGTTAAATATGTGATGTGCAGTCAGGTTCGGGTGTGTGTATGCCATTTTAACGAGCGTTCTCACCGATAAGCTTGTTGTGATTCGTGGAGTTTATAGACTTGATATTGTTTCTTATTCAAAAGTGGTGTTTGGTGAACACATATTTCGCGTTCGTCCATCTGTGCAAGAGAATTTAACCCTTTAAGCATGCGTGATGTTTCAGATAGTATGGCAATTGGCAAGTGTAAACACATGAATCGGTATATACTGTACATATATGTATATGTATATGTATGTGTATGTGTATATATATATATAAAACAAAAGTGTAAATATCGAGAGATAACTTTGTCGTCAATATCGCACATCCCTAATGTACAGTATTAATTTTTATTTCTTAAGTTCTTAAAAAGCCTTAAAAATGTGCATCAACTCTGGTATGGGCATCAGAGACGTTCTCCTAGGTAATCATTTGGAAAGCTTTTCCACTAACGTGTTTGTGTCTCTTCCCTGCAGTTGCAGCCAAACAGGGAGAATCGGACCCTGAGAGGAAGGAGACGCGACAAAAAGTGGATGACGACAGGAAACATGAAATTGAGGCAGCTATTGTTCGGATCATGAAGTCCAGAAAGAAAATGCAGCACAATGTTCTTGTAGCAGAGGTGCGGAGACTACACTTTTTTTGTGACAATAGTTTGAGCATTAAAAAAAATAATAGATATTTGTAATGGGAGCTTGTTTCCGCCACAGAGTAAAAAAAATAAAAAGGGTAATTGTGACTTTTTATCTCGTAATTCTGATATAAACTTGCAATTTTGAGGAAAAAAAAGATATTTTTGGACTTTATAATTCGCAATTGTGAGTTTATAGCTCACAATTCTGAGAAAAGATGTCAGAATTACGAGATATAAAGTCAGAATTGCGAAAAGTCACCATTATCTTTTTTTATCTATTCTGTGGCGGAAACAAGCTTTCAAATATTTGATTATATGATCTATTTAAATATAGTACAAAGCATAATGAAATATATAGCATATAAAAGCATGATGAAGTTGAAGTCTAGAGTAGGACAGCACAGTTCTGATCAATGATTAATCATCAGATCAGTTTTGTTCATGTACAGTTTTGATAAATATTACACACAGACCTTAATTCATATTTTACTTAGTCATATAATAAAAATACTTTTTCATAAATGCTTTGAAAACTTTGATGCAATAATATTTGAAATAGTATTTTGTTGTTGTTGTTCACCCACGTTAAATTCACATATGACCCCAGCGATAATGTAATATAATATGAGGTCTGATTAAACCCAAGCTTTCATTTCATATGAAGGAACACTTACGAGTGTCAGTGTGAACTGTGTTTTTATATATACTTAATTCTGGCTTTATCTGAGAATAGCGGTGACGTCTCTGGTTTTCGTGGGGGACGTAAACTAAGATCATCACCATGTTCACTTTCACTGTATTCAGAAATGTTTTTTTGGACTTGTGTTTGTAGGACTTCAGTTTGTCTTGTTTGTCTTGTGTGTTTTTGCCTTTAGGTAACCCAGCAGCTGAAGGCACGATTCCTCCCAAGTCCCGTGGTCATTAAAAAGCGTATTGAAGGACTTATTGAGAGAGAATACTTGGCCAGAACACCAGAAGATCGCAAAGTGTACACATATGTAGCATGAAGGAGCGTAGTTGAATCTGGCATGAAAGAGCGAGTGAGAGTGAGCAGGCAAGCATCGTTTTTGGGACTTAGTCACACACACCTCACATGGGATGTTATTTTATTTTATTTTATTTTATGTCCTTTTTTTGCCTTTGTTGTCATTCGTACTGGGAATAAACTGAGAAGAAAACCTTGTTTTAAATTGTTCTTACCGATTCCCACAAGGCTTTCCACTGGATTAGATTCAAAGATTTTACAGAAGGTCTTGGTCTCTATGAGAGAATTGTTGTTTTTTTGTCTGTCCCTTATAATCATACAACTAAATTAATAAAGTCAGTCACACAGTGTCCCATCATTGGATATCATTAAGACCATTCATATCATTAGGAAATTCCTTTTTTTCTTCTTTTTTTTTCTATCTGTGTAAGTGAGTTTGGTTTATGTGCACCTTATAGTTTGTTCAGGTTCTCATCTCTGCCTGCCGGTCGCCTGTGCTTTCCCTGTCAAGATTGTCAGAGTGGACACAGGTGGACTTGCACAGCTTACAAAAAAAGGTGGTTTGGCTGTATTTTTTCCCTCGCAGTTTCCTTTTTTTTTTTTTTTTTTTTTCTTCTTCATGTCTGACATGGCCAATTGTAAGATGACTTAAAAGCGTTTTATTTTAAAGGAATTCTTTTGAATGCAGTTTAAACAGAGATGGGGGAGCAGTTTGGGTTTTCAGCATTATTATATTTCAATGTGTATAAATTGTAAAATAATTGTTATTGTACTCAATGCTGAAGTGAACTGTACAGGGCCTTGTTTTCATCAATAAATGTAGAAAAAGAACGAAAAAAAAAAAACAATAAAAGGATTGGCCGTTTTGGGTCAGACTGTTCGCCTTGCTCTAATCTTCACAATGGAGGATCCTGGAAGTTAGGACATGAAAGAAGTGATAGCTGTGTGAAATTACACATTTCAGCTCAACATTCAGCTGTTCACACAACATTTCACTCATTCTTTTTATTCACATATGAATAACGTGCAGAGTACATCAAATATGGTAAATGACCAGTGAAGGGAGGTCTCGCATGTAACACAAGCACTTTGGAGTTTCCGGAAGGACTAATAATGTTTGTTCTCGCACATTAAAGCATTGATCAATGTTTACAAGTGAATAAATTAAATAATGACTTTTTTCTTCAGAAGACTGCTAGATTCTTATGGATTAGATTTGCATTGTCTTTATCAACTTTGAAGCATGAAAGCGTTGGTAGCATGGGTCTTCAATAGGACACAGTGTATATGCAGGTTTGAAAGTGCGTTGGGTTTCCTCCCGTCCCGTATTTACAGGTAAAATGATGTGTCCCATATCAAATCTGTGAAGAATGAAGAAACAAAAAAAAACTGACACACTAAATCTAGAAGAACTGGAGCAACAAGTGCATACAAAAATCTCACTGGATTATTACAATTAATGTCAAAATGAATATTTGGAAATGTAAACTGATATTTCCTACTGACACACTACAGCAAACGTATAAATAACTGGCTTAAAACCATTGTTTGTGGTGAAAATACTAACGTGCCAAAGACTTTTGCTCAGTAGCCTATACACATAATAATCCTGGCACATGCAGTTTATGACATTTAAAAAGAAAATTGATCAAAATGGGACAAATAATTACATCATAATGTAGCCTAGTCCTAATTTAAGTAAATAAAATAAATAAAAATGTCATCCCATCCAGGTAACAGCTGCAGAATTAACGTAAAAAAAAAGTGATAACTGGTTCAGAATGACTGCTTAAAGCACAGCAACATATCCCGGAGAGTTCTTCAGAAATAAATAAAATACATGTAAAATAATATAAAATGAGTTGCAAGGTCACATACTCAGGTTTTCTTGGCTTATTTTTGAGGTGTATTGTTGTCATGTAATGAAATAATCAGTTTCTGACATAGTCTTTATTTGTGGCCTTGATGCTAAATGTTTTTTTGTTGTTTTGGGGGGGCGTGAATGGGTGTCCCTTATTTTGCCACACTGAAGGTGGCAACCCTGCAAACATACTTCAGACAGCTTACTGCTTCAGAAGATGCTTTTTAAAGTCTCTGTATCGACTGTTTGTCTGTGTCTCACACACACATACACACACACACACGTCCGATGACAGCATCTGCTCGGGTTCAGTCCCCTGTCCCTCGACTGTTATTGTGAGGGGCCCTTCCCCCGACTCCTGCTCACTCTTCAACTGTGTTCTCGAAAGACACTTCATCTAGTAACGACTCCATCTAAAAGAGCTGTTATGGTGATATTTAGGGGTTTAGTTAGAGTGCCTCATCATCATAAATTATAAACGCTGAAGTGACGTCAGCGTGAACGCGACTCCCCGAACACACACAAACGGGTTTGTGAACGAAGATCTCGAGCATGTTTAAAGCGGGGTTTGCGCTCGAGTAAACGCACATTATGCTCCTCCGACAACCGCTTCTCTGCAGGGGCAGGACGGAGGATGAACCTGCGGACTCGGGCGCGGAGACTGCGGGGTGAGTTAGCGGAGAAAGCTAAAGATAAACTCACTTTTGTTTGCGTCTCTAAGGGGGAGAAACACGGTAACCGACAGCAGCCGATGAATGCTTAATGACGTCAGCAGCAACAAACGGTACATTGCAACAATACAAACAACTTTTAGCCTTCAAATATGCGCTATTTAATGCGGTGATCAAATATAAAACATGGCATTACGGCTATAAAATCTATATCACACTACTATTATTCGTTTGTATGCAACCTACCAAGAGTTATTTGTTTTGATTGAATGAACATTTGAATTAAACGGGAACACTTTACAATAAGGTTCATTAGTTAACATTAGTTGACTTCCTTAGAATGAACAATACTTCTTCAGCATTTATTAATCTTATTAATTTCAACATTTACTAATACGTTATTAAAATCATTATTTGTTAACATTAGTTAATGCACTGTAAGAACTAACATAAACAAACAATGAACAGCTGTATTTGTATTAACTAACATTAACAAAGATGAATAAATACTGTAACAAATGTATTGCACATTGTTAGTTCATGTTAATTAATACATTCATGTTAACTAATGAACCTTATTTTAAAGTGTTACCAATTAAACTTTAAAGTTTTTAATGTTTGGTTTCTGGGACACTGATGAAAATGATAATTAAAGCCGGTTTCAGGAACTTTTGGTCATAATAGGGTTATTGCTTCATGAGCTGATACACCATGCTAAAGGATGGATGTCATTAGAACAGTATTAAACCCATTAAAATAAGTGTTTTTGGTTTCACTTTTTTTTTATGGTCCATTTAACACATTCTGTTGACTATAAGTAGCGTTGCTCTTATGTCTACTAACTCTCATTGGAGAGTAGAGTATTAGTAGACTGGTATGGTTTGGGTTAAAATAAGTTGACATGTAGTTGCAAAGCAACTTATTGTCAAAAGAATGTTCAAAAGGGACCATCAAAAATAAAGGGTAACACTTTATTTCGATAGTCCGCTTTGCACATTCTACTAACTATAAGTAACTTTGCAACTTCATGTCAACTAACCGTCATTAGAGTATCAGTAGATTATCTGCTTAATATCTGCTAACTCTTTATTGTGATGCTCCCCAACAGATATTCTACTGACTATAGATAACTTGACAACTACAAGTCAACTTATTCTACTAACCCGAACCCTAACCATAACCTATCAGTCTACTGACAGTCTACTAATACTCTAATGAGAGTTAGTTGACATGTAGTTGCAAAGTTACTTATAGTTAGTAGAATGTCTAAAGTGGACTATCAAAATAAAGTGGAACCAAATAAAGTGTTTTATCGTGTTTTTTTTTTCTTTTCTTTAGATCTGACTGCGGTAAAATGTCAAGCAGTAGCAGCAGCAGTAAGTCCGTTTCCCATACATTACATTTAATAGCCTATCACATCAACAGCCAGGCGTGTGATTCTGCCGGATCTGTGATCTGATATGTTCCTGTCTGCCTGTGGCACAGCTGACCTCATGTCCAGCCCGGGTCAGGAGGAGCGTCTCCTGGTCACCCTGCACCTGCTCACCAACCCCGGGGACTCGCTCCTGCTCCAGCTCACTCTGGACCGCCTGCTCCGGTGGGTCCGGCCCGGTCTGCGCCTCTTCCGGGTGTCCGAGCGCGCCTGTCCCCTTCAGGACGACGCCAAGACTGACCTGTGCCCTGTCGGCAGCTTCCCCTCACTCGCAGTGACCATGTTCCTGCACGAGTCTTTCGGGGAGGAGCGTATCCTCAGGGTGCTGGACTTTCTGCAGCGCCCGCCCTGGCAGATCCACCACACGGAGAGCTTTGACGCCAACTCCCCGTCCAGCGCCCCACTGAGGCCCTACCTCCTGCCCAGCCGGGACTTCTCCAGCCTGGGCGCGGGGATGCCGGTGTGGGGGGTGCGGACGGTGCACTACGGAGAGGAGGTGGTGCGAGTGACTCTGCACAGCACCTATGATAACTTTGAGGACAGTGTGCGTTTGTACGAGACGGTTCTGCGGAGGAGGGCGGAGGAGCAGAAGCCCGGGTTCGTCTGGTTCACTCTGTTCACAGAACAGGGCTTCAGCCTGCAGTTGGCCATCAAACAGCTCTCGCCGGGGGTCCGAGTGGAGCCGTGCTGCTCCGCCGTGCTGCAGTTCAGGGTGGGAGAGATCGGACAGCTCGTGCCCTTGCTGCCCAACACCTGCTCGCCCATCAGCTCGACCCGATGGCACACTGAAGACCTGGACGGCAACAAGATCCTCTTTCAGGTGGGTCACGAGAATGTGTTCTGGTTTCTATATCCCCTCTTACACTGGCAAACCATGATGTAAACCAGTTGGTTTCTTTAATATATGATATTTGACTTAAATTTACTTTAGTTACTACAGCCAGCTATATATATTTATATATATATATTAGGGGTGTAATGGTACCCTCACATCACGATTCGATACATATCACGATACTGAAAACACGATACAATATTATTGCGATACTCCAAAACATATGGTAAAAGGTTAACAAAAAATGTACTGTTGAGTAAAATGGTAAATTTGGTGCTATATTGTGGGTGTAAATGAATAGGCTTGGACTTTGGAAACCCAACGCACGAAACAATAGAGACACCAGAATAAAAATATTCATCATTCTGAAGCTGAAAACACAGAATTATTTTAGACGAATATGCTTGAACTCTGTCACTGACTAGATATATTTATAATAATTTACTGGTAACAGAAGTTATTTGGCATAATCAGGACCCACAAATATTCCCCCATTGCATTATTAGGCTATACATTATATTCAACATTAGGTCTATATATAACAGTTAAATGTAGTACTGACACTAAAACTCACACAGTAATTTTGTTGTATTTTTGTATTGCGATATATTGTTAATATATAGGGGTTAAGCTATATACTGTATATGTACTGAATATTTTTATTAATCAAGTCACCTTTATTTATATAGCGCTTTTTACAATACAGATTGTTTCAAAGCAGCTTCACAGTGATAAACAGGAAAATACCAATCAATGATGCAAACTTTTCAAAATCTGCCATAAAGCAGCTCTAACAAAATATTGTGTCATTATTCAGTTCAGTTCAATAACCGTATAAAGTTCAATTATGAAATGAATTCAATTCAGCTATAAGCAGCTCGACAGAAGACAATAGTGTCATTATTAATTTTGAGTCAGTTTAATGTTGATTCAATTTAGTTCAATGACAGTGTCGATGTCACAAAATTCGTCATTTCTGAAACAAACTCTAATCAGCTATTTTGTCTAATTATTTTGTCAAAAGACCAAGTCATCTCAAGTCGAAGGTTGTATATATGCTGCAGGTTGTGGTATATGGACAGTGTATTTGCTTGATAATTCATATTGTAATATGTCAAGCATTATTGTTTAAAGGGACACCCAAAATTGAAAAGTCTGTCATCACTTACTAATGTCGTTTTAAACCTGTATGGCTTTCTTTCTTCTGCAGAACACAAAACAAGACATTTTGAAGAATGTTGGTAACCAAACAGTTTTGAGACTTTTTTTTATTTTTATAAATGATGGCAGAATTTTCCGTTTTGGGTGACCGATCCAAATATTATAAATATTATTTCTATGGATATCCTTGTATGTACATTTTTGGAGTGCCACTCAAGGCTACAATGTCAAACAAAAGAGTGACCGTGGAGAGATGGAGGCTTTGATATCTAATTCTCTTGCAGCCACAGTTCCCCTGGAGACACTGAATATGACATCACTGTGGTTGGGATTTACATGACTGATTCCATCAGTGTGAAACCATGCGGTGTAAAATATGCTGAGAATGACCAATGAGAGTGTTTCCCAAAACCGGAATTTACAAGTATTTCAAGTGCGTTCAGCTGACATCGCTTTAATATTCATCTAGAGTTTTTTAGAGTTAGCGAAATACACATTCATTCAAGAGTGCAACAAGCAATAAAACATGAGACGTTGTGTTGATATGAATATAAATGTGTTAATGTGACCATGATGATGAACGTTATTTAGTTAAATGCACTTGGAGGAGCTGGAGGCCGTATTGTGTATTTATTGCTTTCATACAATATTTTTTAAGTAAAGAAAAACGTAGAAACCCTGAAACGTAAAAAAAAATAAAACAGTGATTTTCCTGAAAGGGACTCTTGCTTTAACCTGTGTGTGTGTGTGTGAGTGTGCTATTTATCACAAATTTTGATATAATTTTCCTAAATTTATCTGCTACATATTAAGGTAGTTTTGAAATTGTCAACTGATGTGACAAACTACGCTGACTGAAAACAGTTACATTTTGTATGCATTTATTTTAAGTAAATAAGTTGATGTATGTATCTGTTCAGAAATATTTCTAAACCTTACCCCAACTGCACCCCATTAGGAAATTTTATATTTTTAAAGAAAGTCTAATGTTCTAAAACAGCAAATAGCAAGCAAATAATTTGGAAATAATTGAACAAATGTATAAAAGCCATAAACGCATCAAGGATGCATAAAGGGGTCTAGAGAGTGACCTTCTGCAACCTAAAATAACTTCACAGTTGAAGTCCGCAAGACCACATGTGTACATTATTTTGGGACAGGGCCAGTCACATCAAATGTCATTGTTTCTCATGTTTTGCAACCAAATTTTGTCGATGTCAAGCCTGACGTAACTATATTGTAAATATTTTCTATATTTGACTGAGAGTTGCGGAGGGAAAAATGAATAATGTCTTAAACCTCGTCCTTCCCTCACACTTTTTAACACATCTTTCCCTTGCGGGTCAAAATTACTCGAAGCCCTACAATTATTTTTGTCCAGAAAGCTTATTTTATTTCATTTTTTATAATATTTTTTTTCTATTTTTTAATGCATTTTTTTAATTTTATTTGTATTTTTTTATTTACCTTTAAATTACTAGATTTGATCAATAAATAATAAATAAATAATAATTTAAGCACATTCCTCACATTCTTTCAACTTAAATTCAAAATAACTCACAATTTCATGCAGAACTTTTAATTCAGTTCAAAATATCTTACATTGATATGTATCTTTGCCGACCTCTTGTGGGAAAAATAAATATAACATGATATTTAATGACTTGCCACTAGATGGCCTTATAGCTCTACATAGAGCAAATGAGCTCTTCCGCTGGGTCCTGAAGTCAGTTTTTCTTCAGTATGCATTCAGATACACATGTAGACATTATACAATAATATTTTGGTATAGTTTTAGCATTTTTAGTTTGAATTTTGAGCATTTTTAGGTTGTTCTGTGTGTACTGAAGCATTCCTGAGGGGGTCAAATTGACCCACGAGGGAAGGATTTGTTACTTTTTTAAAATTCAACCACAAAACCACGAATCCATTGCATTTTTTTTCGTGTGTGTGTGTATTCGTGGTTCAAGTGCGATAAAAGTCCTAGGGTCTTGGACCCCTCTGATGAACACTCAATAATTTTTTTTTTTTAAAAGACCCGAGGGAAGGATGAGGGTAATCAATTGCACAAAGCTACTAGACAAATGCAAGTGTAATGTACGATTATATATCTTTTTACTGTTTGTGGTAAAACATAGTGTAGTGTGTAGGTTTTGGCATGACTTAAGGGTAAAGTAAATAGTGCCAGCATTTTTTTTTTAATGGCAACTGTTCCTTAAAAGTGCGAATAGTGTTGAACTGATAAAGTGTGGCCTCTTCTGCAGGTTCGCGCCCCAGCTCAACCCCAGGCGCTCCTCACGTCTGCGTTTCCCCTGAGCTGTCCCAGGATGCAGCTGAGGAACGGGGCGGCTGCCACCACCCCCTGCAGGAGGCCGTCCCGTGTGAAGGAGCAGTCTGTGGGACGGTGTCCTCGAGGGTTGAGGTCAGTGGCGTGTGGTCGGGAGAGTGTGGGATCAGACGGCACCTGCAGCACTCCTCCGGGAAGCTCCTGTTACTCGTCCCAGCGCAGCAGCCCGGCAGGCCAGTCCGTGAACTGGTGTGAGCCGGCGGTAACCTCTGACGCCTCTGCATCATGCCTTCTGCTGGAAGAGGAGGAGCCTGAGACCAACGTGGACACGGGTTGTGCTGTAGGAGTGTCTGCGCTGGTGACCCTGTCCCGGGACCTGAAACATGTGCTGTCTGAGCCGCAGTGGACCTCTGAAGCAGAGACTCGCGCTTCACCGTGTCAGAGTCGCCATCGACACGCACAAGCCGAAGAGTTCTTCATTTGACCATTCCCATTGGAAAAGCAGCACATATTTACATCAATCATTTGGCAGATGCTTTTATCCAAAGCGACTTAAGGCCCCGATAGAAATAATTTCTTGTTCTTTACTTAAGGGTAAAAAGAAGTTAGTGAACATCCCGAAACCACCCACACTGCTGAGAGCGGCAAATATGTGCTGCACGCTTTCCTCTCAATAGCAAAATAAACACAACAAAAATGACAGCGGAGAGAAAACAGTAGTCGAGAAAGCATCTGATCATAGCGATCTGGATATGTTTGCACAAGCTCTGCAATTCAGCACTCCAGTAAAGTCACGTCACCTGTATTAATACAGCACTTTATACAATAGATTGCTTAGAAGCGAGCAGCTATACAGTATTAAACATGGAACAGCTGTCAGTGTGTCTTTAAATAAGAATTACAACTTATTTGTCTATACTACAAAGCAGTGTGTTCATGTTTTTACTCGTGTCTGACCTCGACGGACTCCACAGAAGAAATGAACTGGAGAAGATTTCCATGTCAAAGTAGGCGGTGCCTCAGCGCACACACACACCTATTACATCATCGCCACCGACCAATGGTAGTTCGTTTACCAGCCGGAGCAAACTTTTCCCTAAAGTTTCCGCAAACCTGTTTTGAACTCCTGAAACAAACTCCGAACTGATTTGGTTCTGGCCTGATTTTTTTTTTTTTTTTTTTTTTTTAAATGACGTCTCACCAGTTCACTCTTCGATTTACGCTTGAAGTGCATCGGCGCCTTTACAGTGCATTCAGTTAATTGTATCAGTTCATGCATTCCCTTTCATGGTCGATTACGTAATATCAATATATGATCATTTAATATAATTTCTTAATTGCATTTTGTCTTTTGCACACAAAAGACAAAATGCAAATTCTATGATCAACACGACTATTTCATTCAGATGAATTGTTAAACATGAAGTCGATATTGAAATTTCCAGAATATCTGTTGGTATGCCCCCCTTTAGCTTTAAATGGACTCCACAAGAAAGGAGACGCATACAACATAGGATTTTGTGAATAGTAGTGTTGAAATTGTCAGATGATGTAATGTTAGTGTCAGTTTAATCAGAGCACACATTGAGAACGTTGTTCTGTGCAAACAGGCAGGATGTGTTCAAAAAGGAATACTGGTAAAGAAATCCTACTAGTAGGAGTACCGCTTAGTGAATAGTTTTTAGTGTTTTAAATATCATTTGAATGTTCCTCATGCAGTCTGCTCCGGTTGAATACTACACATCCTGCCAAATGTCATGGATCATCCTGGATTCCTGAAGTCCTGCTCCGGGAGGGTCACTGTCCTGCAGAGTTTAACACACCTGAACCAGCTGATCAAGCTCTGACGAGAAACTTCAGACGGGTGTGTTGAGGCGAACTCTGCAGGACACCTCCGCTGTAGTGCATGAGCCAAATATGATTAACTTGTTAAAGTTGTAAACACACATTGTATATAATGTAGCTAGTAAACCCTAGTTAGCAGGTTTTATGTTATTCTGTACACAGCACTGTGTTTGTCTCAGAACTATTATAGTATGTCCACTAAATTATTATTACCACTAAAAATGAAATCTCAGCAGGAAAAAATACTTTTTAGAGTGTGTTTTGATATTTGACTGCAATTTTATGAAATGTGTAATTAAATATGTAGTACTTTGTATTTCATTACAGTTATTAGATGTCAAATAATGTCATTGTATGTTGTTAGGACACTAATTTAATAATTATGTATGAAGGATGTTTGGAATAAACTAGAGAAGTGTTGTTTGATTTAATAGACTCAGAAATCACAAATGCGTCTGTTTCTTTTTCTTGGCTGCTTTACATCTGTTCTTCTTTCTTTATGTTTTCAAATTTGTCTAAATGTGTTCCACGAGTGATGATATTTTGACTTTGCATCTGTTTTATGAGGCTGTATGTTAGCCAGATCTGGTGTCTGAGCCTCCGGCTGCTCCTGAAACAGAAAGCTGTGTTCTAGGATCGCGGCTGCCATTGAAGACCGCCTCAATCTGGAGAATCCTTGAGCTTTCACTTCGTATTTTCACGCCTGACTGTGGAGGAAACCTTTCTGACACACTAGACAGTCTGGTTCTAGTGTTCAGGGTTAAGGAGGAGTCTAGATGCCTCAGAAGGACACAGTCTCACTGGGATGAAGCGCCTACAATGTCATCTTTAACATTTGAGCACTCGACATCACTCTACACCAAGGCTGAATTTATTTGTAAAAACAGTAATATTGTGACATGTCATTCAAATTTAAAATACTAGTGCAAAATACCCGTGCAAAATCAGTTTTTGTGTGTGTTTTTAGTAATTGTTGGTTTGGTGTGATTGAATGCTCATTGTTACAATTACACAGCAAAAGTTCAGTGTCATTTTTATTTGTGCATGGTAGAAAGCACACAGTGAACTCCGAGAAAACACTATGCTTGAGCAAACAGTTTGTGAATAGGCTACTACAAATGATGCCCGTGAAAGAGACTGTGAACGCATTGAATAGGATATGTTTAGTTGGTGAATAGCATAGGCTACTATTACACAGTAGCGATAACGTTGAGCGCACCAGAATGAAATATAATATTCAGAAGTAAACAGCATAGCTGACTTACAGATTCAGTTAACATCCACAAATGAAGCAGCGTGTCGATTCAGGGAGCAGTGCAAAGTGCCCGTGCAAAATCAGTTTTTGTGTGTTTTTAGTAATTGTTGGTTTGGTGTGTTTGAGTGCTCATTGTTACAATTACACAGCAGAAGTTCAGTGATATTTTTATTTGTGCATGGTAGAAAGCACACAGTGAATTCCGAGAAAACGCTATTTTTGAGCAAACAGTTTGTGAATAGGCAACTACAAATGATGCTCGTGAAAGAGACTGTGAACGCATTGAATAGGATATGTTTAGTTGGTCAATAGCATAGGCTACTATTACACAGCAGCGATAACGTTAAGCGCACCAGAATGAAATATAATATTCAGAAGTAAACAGCATAGCTGACTTATAGATTCAGTTTACATCCACAAATGAATAAGCGCGTCGATTCAGGGAGCAGTGCAAAGTGCCCGTGCAAAATCAGTTTTTGTGAGCTGATCGCCGTCAAAAATGTTCAGGAGATATTTTTTAGCGACGGCTGATTTCAACAGTTTCAATATGATAGCATTTTGAAGAAAAAAGTGTCATGAATTTATTGCAATTTTGGGGAAAAATAATCCGTTTTTATAATAAATCTTTGAAAATCCAAATCTGGATTTGAATTTTTTATGATATTATAACCTAAAGATGCTATGTGAAAGTTTGAAACAGAAAATAGTGGTTTTCATCTTGCCACTTTCTTGGTAAAGAAAACACATTTTTACTCAAATTTATCAAAATGGATTTATCACGTTTTGGAACCAAACTATAATATTCAGAAGTAAACAGTGTAGCTGACAGATTGTCAGAATGTTTATTTTTAAACCACAACCTTCTCGGGGCTTCTTTGACCGATACAACTCTCTAGTGTCAGAATGTTTATTTTTAAACCACAACCTTTTAAAAATGATATATTTAACGATATCTTTTGCATTTCTCATCCAAACAACGTCAAACTTGGCACTGCACTTACTCGTGACCGTAGCAAGACACCTGTCGAATTTGAAATCCATCGGACCAACGGTTCGAGAGATATGTGGTTAACAGACACACAGACAGACAGACAGACAGACAGACACACAGACAGACAGACAGACGTTTCTGTAATTTATAGATAGATAGATATTCACATGGGAAACAGTTATTTTAAATTGTAATTTAATCCAGTGATAATCACATGATCCTTCAGAAATCATTCTAATATGCTGATTTGCACCTTATTAAATTCAAAAGGATTTAATGGACCTGAGCTAACATGACCTAACAATGATCAGTTGCATTTTTTTAAACTAATGTTAACAAAGAACTATAACAAATGGTAACAAATGTAGCTTTTGCTCATTGTTAATGGTGGTTAACTGACTTTACCTTATTGTAAAGTGTTGCCTATTGTTCTTTATAACACTTGAATCACTTTACTTTATGCAGTTTTTGTGTGTATTGCTTTATTGGATTTAAATATAATTTAGAGTTCTTTTTGTTTTAAGGAAAATATATAAAACCTGTTATTGTTTGAAAACGCTTATTTCAATATCGTGATAATACCAAATATATTAGGTCAAATTCCTGAAAAAAATAAAATAAAATAAAAATGATTGGGTCACGGCTTAATGTCCATGGGAAAATGTGTGTCCCATGGCCAAACCAGTGGAGAACTGCTGGTACAGTATAAGGGACAATTTCAGATACAGCCGTAGTGTCTTTAGTGACTGTTCAAAGTCTTGTTTGTTGAATATTTCCAGTTGTAAATATTGTAAAAAAAAAAAAAAAAAAAACCAACCCAGATTGGTTATTTATATGTAATTTTACTTATAATGGCAGTAATTCGAAATTTACAGATTTAACCAATAAAAGCAAGACATTGCACTCATGATGTGACCTTGAAATGCAATGGGAATATGACATCTGTGAAGAACAATCCTCTTCATACAGGCCTCTGGTAAACTTGTTTGGGGTCACAGTCACACCACGCAAGAAAAATCTGTCCTTCTGTCAAAAACTCACTAGTGTGTATGTTGTGCAATCAAAATGGATGATTGCATATTCAAATGACTAATTATCCCATGCTTTATTTTATTTGTCACTGAGTTATTTTTTTTTTTTATCAATTTTAATATCTTTGTTACTGTGAAGATGTTTCATTCAAAAGGAGTCGATAAAACAAAACTCTATAATAATTATGTGGCCAAGACACAAACTGAAAAAAATATCTTCAAGATCTACAACTATGATGTCACAGACACATTCTCTAGAACTCTCCTGAGCAAAAGTCCCACAAAGACACAATCCTGAGGTGAACTAGTGATGGAGAATGAAGCCTGCATGCCTGTTATCATCAGTGTAATCAAGACTTTGTTTGACCTCAACATGGATGAACCACGTCTGCCCTCATCGATCCTATTGGCCATCGGAGGATTTAGTGACGGCCTTCCCACCAATGAGATTGAGGCATACGATGCCAAGGCAGACTGCTGGGTCAGTGTGACTCAAGAGGGTGACCGTCCCAGAGCCTTTCATGGTACAGCAGTCCTGGATGAGTTTGTCTACTGTATTGGTGGTTTTGATGATGTGGATTGTTTCAATTGCATGAGGAAATTCAATCTTATCACTCAGACTTGGCATGAGGTGAGAAATGCTGTAGCTCAACATGTAACTTTAATATAGCTTCCTTTACAAAACAGTATTGTGGTACAGTGATGGTACCGGATTGTACTTTGATATGGACCATAGTGCTGAATGATGTGCTGTACTCCACATTACTTCAAAGAATACCACTGTATTACCGTATTACATGTCTAAAAAGTGGTAAAATCATGATACATTTTTTTTTTGTGTGTTCCAGCAGTTGTTGTAGCTTTGCATAATATAATATAATAATTGTATTATTGTACTAATTTGCAACTGACAGAACCGATGAGATGTTGTATTGGTGTGTGTTCGCACACTGATGTATTTGGTGTGTTGTAGGTGGCCCCCATGAATGAACGCAGAGGCTTTATTAGTGTTGCTGTTCTGGACGGGCTCATTTATGCCATTGGTGGTTTTGATGGACGACAAGCGCTTAAAACAGTAGAGCGCTACGATCCAAACACCAATCAGTGGACAATGATGGCACCTATGAATGAAGAGAGGAGTGACGCCAGCGCCACCTCACTGCAGGGCAGGGTAAGAGCACTTACCCATGATCCCTCACTCTTCTGCTGGAGACTCTTAATGCCTGTAAAGCATGAAGGAAAGGGGAAATAGAGATATGGCATAAGGAATAGTGTTAAAATGGAAAGGAATATCATAAAATTTACTGAGTGTTTTAAACACTGCTTTTCTGATCAGTCTGTGATGATTGTGCACGAACATCATGCATGTTATGTTTGTGTTTGTCAGATTTATATCTGTGGTGGTTTTAATGGGAACGAGTGTCTCTCCTCTGCTGAGAGCTTCAACCCTGAAACAAACCAGTAGACTCTCATCGCTCCCATGAGTAGCCGCCGCATTAGTTTAGGTGTGATCTTTTTACTTTCCTCAAAATCCAGGTAGTTAATGGTCAGTTGTTTGCTGTCGGAGGCTTTAATGGATTCAGCACCATCTCTGATGTGGAGCGCTACGATGAGAAGACAGATCAATGGTAACTTCCACAAACACTAAATCTTACAGATCACTTTACACTGCATTAGATATAAATATAAGTCTAAAAGTCTAATACTGACTATATTTCATTGCATTCCTTGCATCTGTTTTCTATACAGGTTTGATGCAAAAAGAATGGCCAATTCCCGCTGTTCTCTGAGCTGTTGTAGCATCAGGATTGCCTAACATGGCACAGTATGCTGCCCTACGAGACACCGTACAGACACAAGACGAGTCTGACAGTGAATGATCTCCCTCTAACAGATCTGACAATCTGACTACGTCATGTCTCCTGAATAAATGCATTCAAAAAAAGAGTCTGTATTCGATATGTTAAACTTTCTCTCAGGTGTAGTTTTGTTCATTAAAAAAATTAAACCTTGCAAGGGATCTCTACAGCTCAACAAACAAACATATAATATTGAGAATTATTTTTACTGAGTAAACTATTTATTGCTTTATTAACCCTTTAGAATTCCTGCAAAATTTGCCCTAAAACGCCTAAAAAGGCATACCCAAAATACATTGGATGCTGTTCTTGAACCATTTGGAGTATATGCATGGTCTCTTTTGAAAGGGGACACTTTGAGGTTTGTTGTTGTTTGTACATGTGTAAAACATTCATTATCTAAGGTATTGTTATCGACTTTTAAATTTGGCTTGGTAAGCCTTCATGCTGTGATCCCACTGTGTTTTCCAGCTAATACCTCTCTCTCTAAGTAAGGTTGAGCTAAAACCTAGCACTGAGTGCATATTAGACTTGGCTAATATAGTTCTTACTAATAACTTTTTTCGCTTCCAAGATGAGTTTTATATTCAAAAGAAAGGCACAGCCATGGGAAGCAAAATGGCCCCTAATTATGCCTGTTTATATATGGGTCGTTTTGAGAATCAATTTGTGCTGCATCAGAGAAATTCTTTTTACTCTAAGATCTTATTTTACAAGAGATTCATTGACGATATTTTTCTTATTATTGACTGCACAGTGGATGAATTAAATGTTTTTCATGAGTATCTGAATTCTTGTAACGAACATTTGAAATTTACCTTGGAATATGACAGACAATGCATCAGTTTTCTTGATATTCAGATATATAAAGATGGTATGAGCTTAAAAACTGATCTTTTTCGCAAGCCTACGGATCGCAACACTATACTGCATGGGGATAGTTTTCATCCCAGGCCATTGGTCAAAAGTCTACCAATCAGTCAGTTTAGTCGTGCACGCAGAATATGCAGCGATAACACATCTTACTCGAAGCAAGCTGCGGACTTGACAAAAAGATTCCTCAACAGAGGGTACAAACAAGAGTGGGTTAATTCAGCCAAAGCACGCTTTGATCAGATAACGCAAGATGAGTGCCTTCGATCAAATAAACGCACAAAAAACCCAAATAAGTCTCCTCTATGTTGTGTAAAATATTCTCCACTTGTGTCAGAATTTAGAGGATCTGTTTATAAACATTGGCATATTATTGATTCGGACCCTAAATTAAACAAAGTTTTCCCAGAAAAGCCTAAGCTTATTTTTAAGCGTGCTTCTAACTTAAAGGCAGGGTAGGTAGAAATGGTCTAAAAATTTTATTTTTCAAATTTGTTTAAACTTTATGTACATATCAATACATAATTAAAATGTAAGTACTCTGAAAAAGAAAGTATCAAAATCGAGTGTCTGTAGACCTCTCACGACTGTTTTAAAGACATCTCATTATTTCCATTCACTCCACCCCCTCATTTCTGTGCTTCTTCCAAAGCCACGCCCCCAAAACACATGAACGCGCGACTCCGACCGCTGAGCTAGAGGACGCATTATTTACCTGAGACAAGCGGAGGGGAAGGAGCATGCAGTGACATCATGTCACTTTAGATTGCTCTTTCTCTGCCATTGTTTTGGTATTCCTAGGTTCAGTGCCTTCTTCTTCTTCTTCGATAGATTTTATTGGCAGCTTGCAAACATAGTGCATTACCGCCATCTACTGGACGGAGGTGTGATCAGGTTCCGTGCCTCTCGCACTCCTCAAATCAAACGGTCGCGCGCAAGTGGGCAGGTGCTGTGTGGCAAAAGGGTGGTTGCCATGGTTGCGAGAGAGTGACAGTCGCCTAAGCCAATCCTTTGATTCGTCCCGAATCGAAATAATGAGCTGTGTTTAATACAGATTAAACGGTCTAGAGTCACTTGATTTTTATACTCTTTTTTTCAGAGTTCTTACATTTTAATTATGTATTGATATATATAGAAAGTTTTAACAAATTTGGATCTTTAATTTTTAATAAATCCTACCTACCCTGCCTTTAAAAGACCATCTAGTTAAGAACGACATACGTCCACAACTTACAACGCCTTTTCCTATGCCAGATGGCAATTATAGATGTGGCAGTTGTGCCCAGTGCTCGTACACATATAAGTGTAAAAATTTTAATCATCCACACACTGGTAAGACATTATCTATTCGCGGCACTATCACATGTAGCACCACACATGTTATTTATTTAATCAGTTGCCCATGTGGGTTATCATATGTTGGTAAAACAACGAGAGCGCTACGGACTAGAATCAGTGAGCACAGAAGCACCATCAGAAAAGGAGATGAACGCAGTCCTGTTGCCGCTCATTTTAAATTAGCTGGGCATAATGTCAGCGCCCTTAGATATATCGGGGTAGAGCGGGTCAATAAACCGTTTAGAGGAGGAGATCATGGTAAAAGGCTTCTCCAACGGGAAACTTTTTGGATTTATTATTTAAACACAATGTCTCCTTATGGCCTGAATGAAGAGTTTGATATAAAGCCATTCTTATAATGTATGGCTTTGCCATGTTATATGTCATAATATAATTTGTATTTATGTAGCCTATGTAATTGATTGTGGGTTTATATATATACATGACATGTATGTGAGTATTTACTGATTGTTTAGGTAATTTCTTGTTTCTGACTACATTTTAGCAAGTTATATGCATATGTGGGGCTTTTTCTCCAAAAAATTCTTTTTGTGGGGTTAATATGTGTTGTTGGGGTTAACTTATATATATATATGGAATTGTTTCCTGTGTATGTTGATTGTTTTTTCTATGCAATTGTTCTCTTAATTCAATAATGAGTGGGGTCATTAGGCTTGTTTAGACCCAATCAAGCTAATTGTAATCACAGGGTGGGTCAGTTGATTGTAAGGCCTACATATCTCTGTATCAAATGTGCTTTACCATTTGCCTGAAGAAGACCCAGTAGGGTCGAAACGTTGCTTTTTTTATTAAAATATGGGAGTAAGCAGTGTTGCGGACATTTCAATCTTTTCTATTTAGTAGTCCTTTTTGTCCAGCACCTGCCAGATGTTGGGATGTGCACACAATAATCTCAACTTCCAGCTAATACCTCCCAGCTATAGTTATCTGCAGGCATCTGTTTACAAAAAAAAAAATGTAAGTGGAAGTTCTATTACTCAATACCAGTAAGACTTGATTCTGACTGTTTAGGAACAAACCTCAAAGTGTCCCCTTTCAAAAGAGACTGAAACCATGCATATACTCCAAATGGTTCAAGAACAGCATCCAATGTATTTTGGGTATGCCTTTTTAGGTGTTTTAGGGCAAATTTTGCAGGAATTCTAAAGGTTAAGGCCGGGTAATCAGTAATAAATAATGGTCATTATTATCAATGTTGAAAACTGTTTTTGTTGCTTAATACTTTTTGGAAACTGATTCCTTTTAAAGGGATACTCCACCGTTTTTTCACATTAAACTATGTTATTCCCTTAACTAAGACGAGTTGATACATACCTCTCTCGTCTCAGTGCGTGCACTTAATCGCTCTGCCGCGCGGCAACACTTTGAAAGCACTTAGCTTAGCCCAGTATATTCAATGGTATCTAACAGCAATGTATTTAGAAGTGACCAAACACATCAATGTTTACTTCGGATGCCACGATGCCATCAAGCGGTATCTCTGGTTGTAATCAGTCCTTCACTGACCAATCAGCGTTCATTAGCAGAATGCTAGCGTGTTATGGGCAACAACAACTCAACCTGTAAGAAATCGAAAGGACATAAGTACTCGTTCATTCAACTTTCGACCTATAACCCATGTTGAACTTGCAAAACCTACTATCGAATCTGAGATTTCTCAACGGCAATCGGGTGAAAGAGACAAATTTAGCCGTCTAGCCCCATAGACTCCCATTCATTCTGCACTCATGGGCGATCGCCCCCAGTGGAACTCTGGTGGAACTACAACCAAAATTCGGTACAATAGGACTTAATAGGGAGTGGGCAGGCTCTCCGTAGACGGGCTCTGCTTCTGTCAATAGAACAAACGTGACTTTTTACTGCGCCGAGTCTAAGTACTCCCAAAAGTGCTATTCCGCCATACATTATAGTTATCCTTTTTAACCCACTTAGAAAAGCACCACGTTTTATTTTGTGTCACCATACTTGGTTGTATAACTACTCTTGTAACTGTTTTTAAATAGGGAAACCGTTGATGTGTTTGGTCACTTCTAAATTCATTGCTGTTAGATACCATTGAATATAACAAGCTAAGTGCTTTCAAAGTGTCGCCGCGCACCAGAGCGATTAAGTGCACGCACTGAGATGAGAGAGGTATGTATCAACTCGTCTTAGTTAAGGGAATAACATAGTTTAATATGAAAAAACGGTGGAGTATCCCTTTAATGAAGATTGTTTGATAAATAGAAAGTTCAAAAGAATGGCCTTTACTTGAAATATAAATCTTTTATAACATCATTAATGTCTTAATGTCTGCTGATGCTGTTAGTTAAAAGTATTAATTTCTATTTATTGTTTTAGATCAATCTTACCCCAAACATTTGAATGGTAGTGTATCACAGTTTCCCAAAAATATTTGAAGCAACTGTTTTCAACATTGAACTGTTTTCAATCATATTAGAATGATTTCTGAAGGATCATGTGACACTGAAGACTGGAGTAATGATGCTGAAAATTTAGCTTTGATCACAGGAATAAATTACAGTTTAAAATATATTCAAGTAGAAAATAGTTCATTTTATAATTGTCATAATATTTCACAACATTACTGTTTTACTAGCTTGGTGAGCAGAAGAGACTTAAAGAAAAAATCTTAAAGTCCCCCTGTAGTCAATAATTTTATCCCTTAAAACTCATCATGCTGGCAAAACCAGCAATGCAAGTTTGAGAGGTGGCGCCCCAACAAATCTCACGAGAGTCACAACTTGCTTTACGGCACGACGTCACATACATCAACAACATATGAAGCAGCCTCTATGGAAGACACTAGCACGCATTTCAGACGTGAATCACGGCAGAGTCGACGAAGAAAACGAAGCACAGTCGGAAGAGTGCAGAGACGGCTCTGCGTGAGTGGTATTTACGACAGTAACGTTAAATAGACTACGGAGACTCTAGGGGTCGCTGTTTGAGAAAAACGGAAACTGCATAGTGTGCCTTTAAAGCAGACATATCATCACAGGGTGACTTGAACTCTTTGTTTGCCAGAGTACATCACTTTGCCCAGCTCTTGTTGCATTTGTAGATTGTTTTTCAGTCCTTTTCCCAGACAAAACCTTTATGCCTTACATTAATTGCACATATCCCAAACGCCTCTTAATATTGTGAATCTAGTTTTGACTGCCTCTTCTGGTCAGAGTAGCTCATTATGATGGAGTCGTGTGGCAGCCGATCCATGGCAGCCTCTCTTCCCACTGTCCAGTCGCAGTAATGCTCAGCTTCCCGGGATCAAACCTCCAGAACTGCTGCTCTTTAAAGAAATACAGTTTTCCATCGGGCCGAGTCAAGGCGCCGTTTACCCCCCGGGGAACACCCTTCCAGTCCCTCAGAGCACGAGGGTAGTACGGCTCAATGCTCAGAGACTCCAGGTTCAGGACAAAGTAGCGGGACCCTTTGAAGAGCACCATGTGGCCCAGAGGCTGGTAGAAGAAGGCGCAGTCCGGGTGCGAAGGTAAGCCCAGTTTACTGTTCTTCCTGGGGAATCCAGGGTCCAGATCAGAGCCTGAGTAACGCCACATCCGTCTTCCTACCAGGAGAAAAAACATGGAGATGTGTTGAGAATATGCTTCTTTAGAGGAATAGTTTACCTAAAAATGACCTTTACTCACTCTTAGGTTTTATTAACGAATTAATAAGAACGAATTATACAAATACTAGTATATCAAATACTATACCCAGATACACACTCATGTAAACTGATATATACTCTATAGCAAATCTTAACCGCTTGATTGTTTATATTGTCGCAAAATGCTAATTATATATTCGCCAGGCAATTTATTAAAAGTTTGATATATAGTACATCCAACTTTATATGCATACATAGAGTACACTCACTTTAATGATACTATAGAAAATATTTTATATTGTTGTAAAATGTGTTATCTAGTCTGTTATCGCATTGCTCTATACTGTATATAAAGATGGAAAGCAGCTTTATCCACAAACATACAGTACACTTGTAACTCATGTTGTATATTCGTAAAAAGTCAACTTTATTATCTCACAGCTCTAATCTGCTAAATGTGTCTATAAGGCATTCAGATTTTAATATTTTATAAACATTTGCAGCATCATGATTTTCTGTAAAGCTGCTTTGAAACTTTGAATTGTATCAGTTCTTTATTACTTACTTTCTTTTGTGGAATATAAAAATGGTTTGTTTTTCTGTTTTCCCAAAAGCCTATGGAACGCTTGTTCACAACAAAAAACATCAGTATGGCTATATGAATGATAAAATTCATATAAATAAATAAAGTTGTAAACGTAAGTTCAGGAGGAGCCTTAGGCCATGTGTCTGCCAAAGCTGTGGGCGCTTGAGAGCGGTTTGGCAGAGTATGTTTTTATTTTAATTTTTTAGTTGAGACACTTTGCTTTCTATGGAAGTTGTAATTACAAAACCTGCTTTTGGGGATTTGAGGGTTGACACTGCATTCAGTTTTAAACATACACTAAACATACACTATATCACCATGAGACCAGATGTACCCTGGACAAAACTGCACTCTGGAACACGGGTGACTGCCCTGGATATTGTATTACCTGTGTTTGGGTAACGGTCTGAGGTATTTACCCTTAAAGAAGTAGAGTTTGCTGTCCAGCGGGGAGAAAGCAGCTGCTTCAATAGCCAACGGCAGCTGCGGCCAGCGAGCCTGAAGCGGAAGAGGATCGCTCACACTGCCATTAGATACCGTCCAGAAATGATGGCCCTGAAACACCAGCACTGTCCCATTCTCATCTACAGAAAAACGACAGCTTTACACAGTTCGAGGAAGAGTGTTAATGTGTCCATTAAAATGTCCAGTTCTTACCCATGGTGATGGCATCAAAGAAACCCTGGCAGTAGTGGGGTATGAGGGAACCTTCCATAGGATCTTGAGAAATCTGCCAGTCCTGCATGGGCCATCTCAGAGCCCGTCCTTCCAGCGGCTTCACTGTACCCCCAGGTGGTTGACCTGCTCACACATGCAGAATGCCAATGTACTTATTACTTATATACTGCCAGTGTATATGACACTCTTAAGTTGTGCCTCTTCCCAGCAAACACAGTACATCAATGTGACTTCAGAAGACGTTGGACTCCAACTAATCCAACGTCAGTCAGACGTTATATTTTGGTTGAAAATGAAAGTTGGGTTGACGTCTAAACCCAACGTTTGTTTGACGTCAAGATCCATCATCGGAGAGACGTTGAATTTTGGTTGGAATAAGCGCCGCACTGCAAAAAAGGGTGAAAGGCATGGCAGCACATTAAATGTGTGAAGATCTCAGCAGAGGAGGATTAAACAACTCCACAAACAGCATTACCAGCTTCACTTATTACTAACCAGACTGACTTTATTTCTGTCAGATGTCTACAGAAGTTCTTATTAAGAATAGGTTTAGATGTTGATGTTTTATTGAAAATAATAGTTTGGTTTATGGTGATCCGTATTTCTTTAGTTGGGTAGTTTGACTTGACTTTTTAACATTATAGTTTTTCTCTGGCTGCTGTAACTGTGTTTGTTGTAGCAAGAGAAGCAAGAGAAAATGTGATCAGATGATATTGTCTTCTTGATGATAAAGATATAATCATCATATAGTGGTCTGTTTCACTGATGCCATCCAGAGTTAAATCTTTTGATATGCTATCATTTTGTATTATTAATTATAGCAAGCCTGTAATTTTATATTTTCCACTGAACATTTTGAACTCCAGCATCTATCAGACTCACTCAGACATCAATTATCAGCAAATTAATCTCAACAATGGTGACATAGATGAGTTTTGTATGATGCACCCAGAATGCACTGCGACATGAAGCATGTCAACGTTATTAAGATTCATACGCTGATTCTTTAATGTCTGCGTGTATCTTTAAAGCTTTTGGGTGCACAGTCCCTCAGATTAGAACACTGCTGGACAATCACAGGACTATTACAATCATAATGTGAAATTATTAACATGATATCTAAAAGAATAGACTCTGAATATGATCAGTGAATCAAACACTACATGATGATCATCATGTCTATCACCATCAAGTAGCCAACATCTTTTGAACTCAAGTTCTTTTGCAGTTCTTGCCATAACAAACACAATTACAGCAGCAATAGATAAACTAATGTTAAAAATCTAACTGCACAACTAAAGCCACACTGATCACAATGATGGTGACTTCAAACTAAACATTTTCAATCAAACATTAACATCTAATCCTCTGTTTGTTCTCAATAAGAACTTCTGTAGAGTGTAGACATCAGACAGAAATAAAGTCACCCTGGTTAGTAATAAATTAAGCTGGTAATGTGTACTGCCATGCATGTAATTTTTTTTTTTTTTCGAGACAAAAACTCGACTTCAGCCCAACGTTGGAGCTTGACGTCAAACAAATGTTGGACTTAGATGTCAACCCGACTTTCATTTTCAACAAAAGTCTACATCCTGTGCCTGCTGGGGATCCTGATTCTTTGATTTTTCTCATAGGCCGTGGTCATCTGATTGTAATCTTGCCATTCTCTTCTCTCTCTCTCTCGTTCTTTTCTGTTAAACTGAACATTGCTTAGTTTAGTGGTATGTAGCCCACCCGTAGTTTCATTGCACTGTGGCATGAAGCTTTATGCTGATTGTCACCATTGTTGAGATTCATACGTTAGCTCCAGCCGTAGTGCCCTTAGAAACAAAGGAAAACAGAAGGCTGTGTCGTGAATGCATCAGCTACATATTCAGTAGCTAATAGTGCAAGCAGTGGTACTGCACATCACGAAGGCTGTTGTGAAACAGACAGAGCTATTTACATTGAAAGATAGGAAGACTCCCAGATAGCAAAATTGGTGTGGCCCAGATCCGGCCCACACTTGACACTTTCATCTGGCCCACATACCGCGCGGAATGATGGCACTTGGGCGGTCCGCTCCTGTTTGCCGGATATGGGCCACAATTAAGCCATAGCACTGCCGCATGTCAGCCGTAAACAAAACAAATGAAGCAGAACTGGCCCATATCTGGCCCAGACACCAAAGTTGCTGTGGCCCAGATCCGGCCCACACTTGACACTTTCATCTGGCCCACATACCGCGCGGAATGATGGCACTTGGGCGGTCCGCTCCTGTTTGCCAGATGTGGGCCACAATTAAGCCATAACAATGCCGCATGTCAGCCGTAAACAAAACAAATGAAGCCGAATTGGCCCACATCAGGCCCACACTTGACTGTGGCCCATATCCGGCAAACAGGAGCGGACCGCCCAAGAGCCATCATTCCACACGGTATGTGGGCCAGATGAAAGTGTCAAGTGTGGGCCGGATCTGGGCCACAGCAACTTTGGTGTCTGGGCCAGATATGGGCCAGTTCTGCTTCATTTGTTTTGTTTACGGCTGACATGCGGCATTGCTATGGCTTAATTGTGGCCCATATCCGGCAAACAGGAGCGGACCGCCCAAGTGCCATCATTCCGCGCGGTATGTGGGCCAGATGAAAGTGTCAAGTGTGGGCCGGATCTGGGCCACAGCAACTTTGGTGTCTGGGCCAGATATGGGCCAGTTCTGCTTCATTTGTTTTGTTTACGGCTGACATGCGGCATTGCTATGGCTTAATTGTGGCCCATATCTGGCAAACAGGAGCGGACCGCCCAAGTGCCATCATTCCACGCGGTATGTGGGCCAGATGAAAGTGTCAAGTGTGGGCCGGATCTGGGCCACAGCAACTTTGGTGTCTGGGCCAGATATGGGCCAGTTCTGCTTCATTTGTTTTGTTTACGGCTGACATGCGGCATTGCTATGGCTTAATTGTGGCCCACATCTGGCAAACAGGAGCGGACCGCCCAAGTGCCATCATTCCACACGGTATGTGGGCCAGATGAAAGTGTCAAGTGTGGGCCGGATCTGGGCCACAGCCACTTTGGTGTCTGGGCCAGATATGGGCCAGTTCTGCTTCATTTGTTTTGTTTACGGCTGATATGCGGCATTGCTATGGCTTAATTGTGGCCCATATCCGGCAAACAGGAGCGGACCGCCCAAGTGCCATCATTCCACGCGGTATGTGGGCCAGATGAAAGTGTCAAGTGTGGGCCGGATCTGGGCCACAGCAACTTTGGTTTCTGGGCCAGATATGGGCTAGTTCTGCTTCATTTGTTTTGTTTATGGCTGACATGCGGCATTGCTATGGCTTAATTGTGGCCCACATCTGGCAAACAGGAGCGGACCGCCCAAGTGCCATCATTCCACGCGGTATGTGGGCCAGATGAAAATGATGGCACTTGGGCGGTCCGCTCCTGTTTGCCAGATTTGGGCCACAATTAAACCATAGCAATGCCACATGTCAGCCATAAACAAAACAAATGAAGCAGAACTGGCACAAATCTGAGCCACAGTTCATTTTAATTCGGGCCCAGATTCGACACCTTGTATGTATACCTGAAATGATGGCACTTGGGTGGTCCACTCCTGTTTACCAGATCTGGGCCACAAGCAGGCCATTTGTTCAGCCACATATTAGCCAAGAATGAACTAAATAAGCCTTAAATGTGTGTTTTTGTGTGTGCATGCTGTGCCATTTAAACTTTGGGAAACTCAGTGACTGAATATCACTGACACTAAGTGAACTCTGCATCAACAATATCCAACATACAGAAAAGAGAAATGTAAAAATGGCCCCTCTTTATGTTAAGATAAGTTACAACAGATGATTCAAACACATTTCTGAAAACATTTGCATCATTTATTAATATTGCCAAAGAACAACCCACTGCAAGTTTACATTTTCAAAACTGGAAAGCAATCTAAACAAAAAAACAAACCAAAAAAAACCCCAACAATAAACAAACACAAAATATATGCATAGAAAGCATAGTAAAAACTAAATAAAAACAAAACATGTTTCCAGTAGCCTTGGTCATCCAAAAAAACAAACAGACAACACAGAAGTTAACACGCTACAAAACCTTGGCAAATGGAACCATCCAAAATGATAGAATTTGACCTCCTTGACTGGGCCCATCTGCATCATGGCAATCTTGCAAGCCTTTATTGGATACACAAATGAAAAAAAAAAAAAACTGTTGAATCAGTAACAGAACGCTGATAATACAATAGTGTTGAAGTACAAAACAAACACACACACAACTACTTAGAAGCCAAATTAAATAAAAAAGCCCTAAACAAAATTTAATAAAAAAATAAAATAAATAAATACAAAACAAAAAAAGCAGGCACTGTAGTGAGAGATGCGTTCAGGAATTACCTGCGTCTATACACCGTCTATTTACTAATAGTGAAGCTGCAAGTTTTAAAAACTTTAAAAACAGCTGTCTCTGTGCTTTAATCAAAGCAGCACATTAATACTGAATGGTGAATAAATGGACTGGAACTACCAGTGCATTAAACAGTTTGGTAACACTGTAAGGTCTTATTTGTTAACATTAGTTAATGTATTAACTAACTAACATTAACTACATTATTTATTAAGCTTTCTTAAAGTTACAGTCAATCATTGTTTGATCATGTTAGTTCACAGTGCATTAACTAATGTTAACAAATACAACTTTTGATTTTAGTAATGCATTAGTAAGCATCACAATTAGCATTAATTACGATTAATAAATACTAGGGGTGAAACGGTACACAGAAGTCATGGTTCGGTTCATGCCTCGGTTCGGACATCACGGTTCGGTACGAGTTCTGTACAATGGAGGGAAAAGCAAAACAAAAATGTAGAAGGCATTTTTTTTTTCTTGTGCATGTCTGTAGGCTGTACCACCAAAGGAAAATAAATGTCTTAAAGGGATACTCCACCGTTTTTTTCATATTAAACTATGTTATTCCCTTAACTAAGATACATACCTCTCTCGTCTCAGTGTGTGCACTAAATCGCTCTGTCTTGCGGCGAAACTTTGGTAGCACTTAGCTTAGCCCAGTTCATTCAATATGGGCCAAGCAGACAAGCTACCAAACACCTTCACGTTTTCCCTATTTAAATACAGTTACTCGCGTAGTGTAACTCGACCTAGGACGGTGACACAAAACAAAACGTTGCGCTTTTCTAAGCGTGTAAAATGGATAACTATATTGTATGGCGGAATACCATAGCAAGTGCTTGGAAGCACTTCGACTTGGCGCAGTAATATCTTCACTAGAGGGAGCGGGGGCCGGTGAGAGGATTTTTCACGAGTGAAGATATTACTGTGCCAAGTCGAAGTGCTTCCAAGCACTTGCTATGGTATTCCACCATACAATATAGTTATCCATTTTACACGCTTAGAAAAGCGCAACGTTTTGTTTTGTGTCACCGTCCTAGGTCGAGTTACACTACGCGAGTAACTGTATTTAAATAGGGAAAACGTGGAGGTGTTTGGTAGCTTCTCTGCTTGGCCCATATTGAATGAACTGGGCTAAGCTAAGTGCTAACAAAGTTTCGCCACAAGACAGAGCGATTTAGTGCACGCACTGAGACGAGAGAGGTATGTATCAACTCGTCTTAGTTAAGGGAATAACATAGTTTAATATGAAAAAACGGTGGAGTATCCCTTTAAAGGAGAACTCCGGTCAATTTTAACATTGAGCTAATTTTTTTGTAAATTTGGGGTGCTGTCAGTACAGAGAACAACGACAAAAATCGGTGTTGCCTACACCGTGTTATCCTCTTTTTAAAACTTGCACCCTGTTGACTAAAATGGGGCAAGTTTTAAACCTGCTTTTAGCCTCTACTGTGTGTGATTCTTTCAGAGTGAACACAGTGAATCTGAGAGCAGTAGATGTGAAAGATATGAATAAAAGTGATGTTAATTCAGCCAGCGCACATTTATTTACTTCCTGTTTTCGGTCGAAGTCCACAGTAGTCGATTGACGAGTTCTCCACTGTTTCTTAGTTACCTATGATCATGCGCGTGAACTCGACAATCGACTAATGTGGACCTAGACCGAAAACAGGAAGTAAATACAGGTATGAGCGCTGGCTGAATTAACATCACTTTTATTCATATCTTTCACATCTACTGCAGTCAGATTCACCTTGTTCACTCTGAATAAAATCACTCACATGGCTGGTGCACTTGTAATGACACATCAAGGATGTTAAGAGGCTAAAAGCAGGTTTAAAATTTGCCCCATTGAAGTCAACAGGGTGCAAATTTTAAAGAGGATAACACGGTGTAGGCAACACCGATTTTTGTCGTTGTTCTCTGTACTGACAGCACTCCAAATTTACAAAAAAATTTGCTCAATGTTAAAATTGACTGGAGTTCTCCTTTAAGCCTTGTATTTTTTTAAAAAGTTTTATTAATAAAGTAAAGGCATAGAACCAGTTTATTTGTAGTGCATTGACAATAGTTTTATATAATTAGTTTATTAATTAAATTAATAAAAATACAAAAAGACATTGAGATATGTTTTGTAATTGTACCTGAATGAATTTAAAATAAATTTGCTACATTTCAGATCAATATATTTGTTTTCCTTAAAATTTTAATTTCTAACTTTATTGTCATGTTAATTATACATTATTTATTTCTGTATAAAATAATACTACCATTAAAAACACATTTGATTTTCTTTTTTAATCAATGTAGAATGTGTAACTTAAAAAAAAAAAAAAATTAGTGCTCTGTTTATTTTTAGGACAAGAAATGAAAACCAATGCAATATGATGAATGTCCAAAAGATGGCACCCACAGACTGTTTTTAAATGGGGTTGGATAAATATTTTTTGCTTTTAAACAATGTGTGTGTGTGTGTGTGTGTGTGTGTGTGTGTGTGTGTGTGTGTGTGTGTGTGTGTGTGTGTGTGTGTGTGTGTGTGTGAGAGAGAGAGAGAGAGAGAGAGAGAGAGAGAGAGAGAGAGAGATTTTGGTTGGGTGACAGTTGTAGGTTACAGTTTGACAAGAGTTAACAGTTTGACAAAAGCACAATGTTGTGTTTTATTGCAAGTGTACACAAATATAAGTAAACACTTTGCAGTTTGAATGATGTCCTGTATGAACAAAATGATGGAGTATGTTTTTATGTTTCCACTGTTCGATCGCGCCCGCGCCTCGATCTCTCTCTCACACACGCACGCACACAACATATTCCAGCATTGCAATCTTGACATCGCAGCCTGTTCATTATAGACACAGAGCTTCAGAGCTAAGGTGGAGCTACAGATTAGGTGTCCCTAAAGAACATGCGTATTTAACAGTAGTCCCGCTTTACATTAATTAATTTGCACGCAAGTTTTATTTATTTTTATACCGTGTATTCTCCGTGTATATTCATGCACCGAACTGTGACGCCGTACTGTTTCGGTTCAATACGAATACATGTACCGTTCCACCCCTAATAAATACTGAAGAAGAATTGTTCATGCCACATGTTAACTAAAGTAGTTAAACTTGTAAAGTGTTACAAATGGCTAGGCTACACCTTGCAGCCAATCAGAATAAAGTATTCAGACAGACCATGGTATACACATCTAGCAAAAACGCAATGTAACTGACTTACTGGTGTCTTGGACCCTCCTCCGTTTCTCTTTCTCTTCTCCCTCTGTCTCGGTCACTTGCAAGATGAAGCCATTTTTTAATAAATGATTCGATCTCTTGATCGGTGGCCGCAGCTGTCAGTCTGTTGTTTCTGACAGTTCCTAAAAAAATATAACATTGTAAATGCAAGGATGGACTACACAACTTTTAAAATCTTAGGACCCAATTAGGTAACACAAGCATTAGCGCATAGTTAATGCATAGTTAGCCAGCGCCAATGTAAAGAACATTTTGGCCATGGCCAAGGACACTCTTTGCTTCCAGATGCCCAAAAGGAACAAGTTTGATGCCTGCTAGGAAGATCGGACTGCGTCAAAAAATGGAAATCACATTATGAAATAAATGTTTATCTCCAATACACATTGGCCACAATTATTGACACCTCTAGATTTTGTTTACGAGTAAAATATCTCAGAAGTATATTCCCATTAATATTTATCTTTTTTTAGCACACCAGGGTGACTAGGAACATGAAATTGTCCAGCTATGACTTCTTGTTTCACAGGAGTTTAAATATGAGGAAACACAAAGGCCAAATTCCCTGAATCATCCATCACAATGAGTAAAACCAAAGAATATAGTTCTGATGTGCAGCAAAAGATTGTTGAACATCACAAAATAGAAAGTGGCTGTAAGACAATAGCTAAAGAATTGAAAATCCCCATTTTGACCATCAGGGCAATAATTAAGAAGTTATAATCAACTAATGATGTTACGAATCTGCCTGGAAGAGGACGTGTGTCTATATTGTCTTAATGGACGGTGAGGAGGAGAGTTTGAGTGGCCAAAGACTCTCCAAGGATCACAGATGGAGAATTGCAGAGATTACTGGAGTCTTGGGGTCAGAAAGCCTAAAAAAAAAAAAAAAAAAAAAACCTACATCTCCACATGTTGTTTGGGAGGGTTTCAAGAAAAATCCTCCTCGCTCCGCTAAAATTAAACTCCAGCATATTCAGTTGTCAGACACGACTGGAACTTCAAAAGGGACCAGATTCTATGGTCAGATGAAACAAAAAAAAAAAAGAGCTTTTTGGCAGCAAACCCACTAGATGTGTTTTAAACTGTAGGCTATTTTATTCCCACCCGCAGTTTTCTGTAGCAAATCACATTGACACATGTTATTAAGGTGAAAACATCCTGACTCAAAACATAAAGCAGGCCAACTAATGTTAATTTTATAATTACTAGGGTATAATAAAAATGTGAAATACATAGAGGAATAGCCTAATACCTGACCCAACTTTTAAATAGTCTACCTGAACCCAAACCATCTATTATTGTTACTTTGTAATCAAGCTTTTATTGTAAGAAAAAGCATGTAGTTTTTTAATTTATTTGTGCATTATTCCTAGGGTTAATGAAACATTGCTGTCACAAAGTAATACAACTAGTGCAGTATTATGTCCAATGTATAAACATGAATGTCAAATTACACTATATTATTATTTTTATTTTTTTCATTGTTGTGCCAAAATAAGACACGAGTTAAATACTTTAACCGTGCAGAACTGACTAAAGGGAGAGTGATAACATGAGCAAATCTAAATGTAACGTTAATGGCGCGCCGAGCAATCGATACTTGTTCATTTCGCATTCGTGACAACCATAATAGATCTAGCTTAGAGTTGAACTGCCAAAATAATGTAACTTCGAATATAAATTATTCCATCGACTCTATATAACACAACATGCAGACTCCAACTTGATATAACGAAGCAATCGCTAACAAAAATAAACATTTATGGATTACGTCTTACCTTGACTTTTTGCAGTACTGGTATCCGTCCTCCTGACAATCCTCTGACGTTTTGGTTTTGAGCGCCTTTTTCGCGCTTTCCGGCAACGTTTAAATTTAAAGGGCCGTGAACTGGAAAATCGTCAGTTAGATTTTTTTTTTCTTCACAGACAACTACAAATGCAGTAAATATTATATTTAAACATAATGGATCTTATCTCTAATCAGCAAAAAAGTGGGAACATTTTGTCATGAATGCAGGGCTTTGAAAAAGTATTCAAGAAAACATATCAAAATAATATTTTCTCATAGCAGGTTCTGCTGATTTGTCATCTTCATTTAATTGTATTTCATCAATTATAGTGTCAATTAGTATTATAATTTTTTAATCTTTAATAAAGATTGTTTATAACCTAAAGATGACAGTTGTATAAATGTCAATTATATTTAGCCAGAAATGTAAGAAAAATTTAAGGTTTATTTAGAATAAAATATTGTTTATATATATATATATATATATATATATATATATAAACATTTAATATAATATAATATTATACATATACATTTAACATAATATAATATTTTACATATTTAAATATTTTAAGGGAGTTTAAAATATTACCCTTTGTGGGGTCACTTTGACACACCTAGGAACAGTGAATCGCAACCTTTTTGACTTCAATGTCCCCTTATATTCTCCACAACAAATCCTGTACATTTGTTATAAAAATAGCCAAATAATGAGAAATATCTTTTCTCATTGGTGGATTTAGTTTTGTCATAATTTTAAGTCATCTTGAGGCCCCAGTGGAAGTTTGTCCAGGTCTGCTCTAGAAGTTAGATGACACTGCTAGCAAGATAAGCAAGGTTACACCGAGTAGGCTACATACAACATGTTCCTGGCTTAACATCTTTGTTGATCCTGGAACAGCATTCGACCAATTAGATTTGAAGTTTGCAGTTGTGTCAAGTTTAGGCTTACAACCATGCTTTTAGATCAATGTTATTATCATTTCCCTCTGATTGTAGGTTTAGGGTTAGGGTTAGGGTTAGGACTATTTTTATGGACAGGAATGTTGTTCCAAGATCAACAAAATATATTGATACAGGAGCATGTACTTGGCAAAATCATTGTGCCCCAAGCTTTGCACAAACATCAACTAAAGTATCTTCTTGCACATCCCAAAACCATAAAAAGTCTTCATAAGTTTGAACCTAGACACTTGAACTTTTCTAGACACTGTACCTACAAAACATATGTTAGCAATAGCATATATGTCATAGATGTAAGTACATGTAGCCTCACATCCAGCCTAAGTGTCTACTCCATCCATACCAAAAAATATTGTTAAATGTTGTTAAAAAAATGTTTAAAAAATATTCAGGCCATTACAGGTTCAATCTTTGTCCCTTTTAAGCTAAATTAGCCATTTTCAGAAGTGTGGCATCGAATCCAGAAATGGACTTACCACGTAGGTTTTAATTTTTGGGAAACACAAAGAATATTTGCCACGTCGAATGTGAGCCAAGTTAGACTTACACCCTGCAATGCTGACTGTGCCGTATATATTTCCCAAATTGTAATTAATTATTTGGGCAATATTTGCCATGTCAAATGGGGGCTACTTTTGCCTCACATCGAGATGAGATAGTGCTCACTGAGCCATATCTTTGCCAAAACTGGCCCAGATATGTTTTAAGATAAATGGGTCACATTTGCAGCATTATATGTGGGCCACTTTTGGCTCACACCCAGATGAGCCAGTGCTCACTGAGCCATATCTTTGCCCAAACTGGCCCAGATATGTTTTAAGATAACTGGGCCACATTTGGAGCATCATATGTGGTCCACTTTTGGCTCACACCCAGATGAGCCAGTGCTCACAGAGCCATATCTTTGCCAAATCTGGCCCAGATATGTTTTAAGAAAACTGGGCCACATTTGCTGAAACATATGTGGGCCATTTTTGGTTTACATCCAGATCAGTCATTGTCGATTGTGCCACGTTTTTGCCATAGGTGGCCCACATTTGGCTTGTGATATTTGGGCCATATTCATTATTTATCATATGGGCCACTTTAGGCTCACATCCAGATGAGCCAGTGCTCACTGAGCCATATCTTTGCCCAAACTGGCCCAGATATGTTTTAAGATAACTGGGCCACATTTGGAGCATCATATGTGGGCCACTTTTGGCTCAAATCCAAATGAGCCAGTGCTCACTGAGCCACATCTTTGCCCAAACTGGCCCAGATATGTTTTAAGATAACTGGGCCACATTTGTGATCATCATATGTGGGCCACTTTTGCCTCACACCCAGATGAGCAAGTGCTCACTGAGCCATATCTTTGCCAAAACTGGCCCAGATGTGTTTTAAGATAACTGGGCCACATTTGGATCATCATATGTGGGCCACTTTTGGCTCACACCCAGATGAGCCAGTGCTCACTGAGCCATATCTTTGCCAAAACTGGCCCAGATATGTTTTAAGATAACTGGGCCACATTTGCAGCATCATATGTGGGCCACTTTTGGTTTACACCCAGATGAGCCAGAGCTCACTGAACCATATCATTGCCAAAACTGGCCCAGATGTGTTTTAAGATAACTGGGCCACATTTGCAGCATTATATGTGGGCCACTTTTGGCTCACATCCAGATGAGACAGTGCCACTGAGCCATATCTTTGACAAGACTGGCCCAGATGTGTTTTAAGATAACTGGGCCACATTTGCTGAAACATATGTGGGCCACTTTTGGCTCACACCCAAATGAGCCAGTGCTCACTGAGTCATGTCATTGCCAAAACTGGCCCAGATGTGTTTTAAGATAACTGGGCCACATTTGGATCATCACATGTGGGCCACTTTTGGCTCACACCCAGATGAGCAAGTGTTCACTGAGCCATATCTTTGCCAAAACTGGCCCAGATGTGATTTAAGATAACTGGGCCACATTTGCAGCATCATATGTGGGCCACTTTTGGTTCACACCCAGATGAGCCAGAGCTCACTGAGCCATATCATTGCCAAAACTGGCCCAGATGTGTTTTAAGATAACTGGGCCACATTTGGATCATCATATGTGGGCCACTTTTGGTTCACACCCAGATGAGCCAGAGCTCACTGAGCAGTATCTTTGCCAAAACTGGCCCAGATGTGTTTTAAGATAACTGGGCCACATTTGGATCATCATATATGGGCCACTTTTGGCTCACACCCAGATGAGCAAGTGCTCACTGAGCCATTTCATTGCCAAAACTGGCCCAGATGTGTTTTAAGATAACTGGGCCACATTTGCAGCATTATATGTGGGCCACTTTTGGCTCACATCCAGATGAGACAGAGCTCACTGAGCCATATCTTTGCCAAAACTGGCCCAGATGTGTTTTAAGATAACTGGGCCACATTTGGATCATCATATATGGGCCACTTTTGGCTCACACCCAGATGAGCAAGTGCTCACTGAGCCATATCATTGCCAAAACTGGCCCAGATGTGTTTTAAGATAACTGGGCCACATTTGCAGCATTATATGTGGGCCGCTTTTGGCTCACATCCAGATGAGACAGTGCCACTGAGCCATATCTTTGCCAAAACTGGCCCAGATGTGTTTTAAGATAACTGGGCCACATTTGCAGCATCATATGTGGGCCACTTTTGGTTCACACCCAGATGAGCCAGGGCTCATTGAGCCATATCATTGCCAAAACTGGCCCAGATGTGTTTTAAGATAACTGGGCCACATTTGGATCATCATGTGTGGGCCACTTTTGGTTCACACCCAGATGAGCCAGAGCTCACTGAGCCATATCTTTGCCAAAACTGGCCCAGATGTGTTTTAAGATAACTGGGCCACATTTGGATCATCATATATGGGCCACTTTTGGCTCACACCCAGATGAGCAAGTGCTCACTGAGCCATATCATTGCCAAAACTGGCCCAGATGTGTTTTAAGATAACTGGGCCACATTTGCAGCATTATATGTGGGCCACTTTTGGCTCACACCCAGATGAGCAAGTGCTCACTGAGCCATATCATTGCCAAAACTGGCCCAGATGTGTTTTAAGATAACTGGGCCACATTTGCTGAAACATATGTGGGCCACTTTTGGCTCACACCCAAATGAGCCAGTGCTCACTGAGCCATATCTTTGCCAAAACTGGCCCAGATGTGATTTAAGATAACTGGGCCACATTTGCAGCATCATATGTGGGCCACTTTTGGTTCACACCCAGATGAGCCAGGGCTCATTGAGCCATATCATTGCCAAAACTGGCCCAGATGTGTTTTAAGATAACTGGGCCACATTTGGATCATCATATGTGGGCCACTTTTGGTTCACACCCAGATGAGCCAGAGCTCACTGAGCCATATCTTTGCCAAAACTGGCCCAGATGTGTTTTAAGATAACTGGGCCACATTTGGATCATCATATGTGGGCCACTTTTGGCTCACACCCAGATGAGCAAGTGCTCACTGAGCCGTATCTTTGCCAAAACTGGCCCAGATGTGTTTTAAGATAACTGGGCCACATTTGCAGCATTATATGTGGGCCACCTTTGGCTCACATCCAGATGAGACAGTGCCACTGAGCCATATCTTTGCCAAAACTGGCCCAGATGTGTTTTAAGATAACTGGGCCACATTTGCAGCATTATATGTGGGCCACTTTTGGCTCACATCCAGATGAGCCAGTGCTCACTGAGCCATATCTTTGCCAAAACTGGCCCAGATGTGTTTTAAGATAACTGGGCCACATTTGCAGCATTATATGTGGGCCACTTTTGGCTCACATCCAGATGAGACAGTGCCACTGAGCCATATCTTTGCCAAAACTGGCCCAGATGTGTTTTAAGATAACTGGGCCACATTTGCTGAAACATATGTGGGCCACTTTTGGCTCACACCCAAATGAGCCAGTGCTCACTGAGCCATATCATTGCCAAAACTGGCCCAGATGTGTTTTAAGATAACTGGGCCACATTTGCAGCATTATATGTGGGCCACTTTTGGCTCACATCCAGATGAGCCAGTGCCACTGAGCCATATCTTTGCCAAAACTGGCCCAGATGTGTTTTAAGATAACTGGGCCACATTTGCTGAAACATATGTGGGCCACTTTTGGCTCACATCCAGATGAGACAGTGCCACTGTGCCATATCTTTGCCAAAACTGGCCCAGATATGTTTTAAGAAAACTGGGCCACATTTGCTGAAACATATGTGGGCCATTTTTGGTTTACATCCAGATTAGTCATTGTTGATTGTGCCACGTTTTTGCCATAGGTGGCCCACATTTGGTTTGTGATATTTGGGCCATATTCATTATTTATCATATGGGCCACTTTAGGCTCACATTCAGATTACACAATGCCATAAGTGCCGCATCTTTGCCTAAAAAGGCCCACATGTGATTTAAAATATTTGGGCCATATTTGCCATTTTACATGTGGGCCACTTCAGGCTCAGACACATTTGGTCCGGGCCATAAGTAGGCCTGAAGTGCCGCATCATTGCCTGAAGTGGCCCACATCCGTCTGCTAGCTGTTTCTCAAGCATGTGTCAGGCAGGTTTACACACGCCACAGTGCTTTCAGGAGAAAATCTACAACAATCCATCTTCAGTGCGTGAGAAGGGTCTCATACCAACACCACCCTCCCTCAGCGTCCTGATCATAACTGAAAATTCCATTCCAGTTTGCCAGGATCTTACTTTAAGCCTTCCAGGAAAAAATCCTTAAAGCAGTAGGAGGCCAACATGAGTCCACGTAGAGGTCTCATTACAAAACTCATTTTTTAAGATATCATCTGCTGCTAACAAAAATATATGTGTGGGTGTCATATATGTGCCCACATATCTGTGCAGGCCATCTGTGCAGGCCAAGCAGGCCATAGCAATGCCACATGTCAGCCAAGCGCAAAGAAATAAACCAGAACTGGACCTTATCTGAGCCACAAAATCTGTGTATATTAAATGTGGAGTCATTTCAGCCTTAATAAGCCTGTTAACAAGCAGAATCACCGAAGGAAAGAAGAGAACAGAAAAAGAGACGAGCAGAAACACAAGAACTACAACTGACTTCAGCCACAGCCTTAGATTAAATCAACTGAAGAGAAAAGAAGACATTAAATCTGTGAAGATCTCAGCAGAGGAGGATTAAACAACTCCATAAACAGCATTACCAGCTTCACTTATTACTAACCAGACTGACTTTATTTCTGTCAGACGTCTACAAAAGGTTTTATTGAGAATTAACAGAGCTTTAACTCTAATGTGTTTCATTAGAAGTCACCATAACAGTGATTAGTGTTTCCATTAGTTGGGCTCTTAACTCTTATTATAGCATTGGTCTTTTTTGGCCACTGTGACAGTGTGTTTGTTAAACATATTTGAAGAAGAAAAGAACGCTAAAGTGAAACGAGATCAGGTGATGGTGGTTACCTGTTGATGGCTTTATAATCATCATGAAATAGCTTGATTCACTGATGTTTTTTTGTTATCTAAAAAATCTCTCTGTACGCAATCGTGCTCTCTTTCCATGAGAATCCATGCAACATATAAAATGTTTTTGAGATGCGTTCACCTCAAAATTATTTTTTTTATATGTTGTAGAGACAATATGTGTTAAGAAATGCTGAACTAAATGTGTCTTTTTTCTGTGAAGGTATTTTTCAAAGGCAAACATTGCATGATAATTCTGTCTTCTGTAGCCAAAAAATGGAATTAAGACTTTCTAAGATAATTTATATTCGCTGCTGTTCATACTGTTGGCCATTTCTGTCACCTGATTGAGTTTGGGTTTCATGCCACTGTTGCCTTGCCTTCGACTTGCTTACTTGCAGTTTAAAAGACACTTATTATTCGATGATATTATTTATTTGACCGCACAATTTTTGAACTGAACTGAATCAACAATGAAATAACTGAATAATTTCACTATTGTCTAATGACTGACACTATTGCCTTTTTACAGCAGATAATGAATTTAACTCATATTTGATGGTTTAATAATCGATTTTCCTGCTTATGGAGTTTGAAACTTGAAACTTTGAAACAAGCTGTATTGTATTAAGCGCTATATAAAATAAAGGTGACTTAACTTCTCAGAGCAAGACATAGAGGTATTTTACACCATCTAAGATGCACATATTTTCTAAAAGAAAAGGCTAAAACCCTGACAGATTCTTAAACTTCCTCACAATAGCCAGCTTTGCTATCACTGTAAAGACATTGTTACTAAAGACCAGAGCCCTATTCTTTGCTGCTAAAAGATAATATCCTCCTGGGACCCAGGAATAGACTTTTGTCCACTGTAGTGGACATTATATTTTAGTGAATTTCTCTGACATCATACATGTCACACCTGGGTGTCCTGTAAAGAGCACATTCAGGGCTTTTCAGAGATACCAAATGTTTGGAGGTTTCACCATGAAAACAACTTATCCTTGGTCTTTAAAAATGTCTGACATTAATTTAGTGATCAAATGTAGGAAACATGATAATATATTGTAATTATAATTTAAATCGGACTGCTTTTCAAATTGTATTTCATAAACCAACATCTCAGGAAAATGTTATGGGGTTTCAAATAAAAAAAATGACTTTCTGTTACAGAACAGGGCATTGATTTCATACATGTCCACTGTAGAGGACATCAGGACTTAAATCATGTTTATAAGGCATTTTGGGAGACACAACAAGAGAATATGGAAATAAATTATACATCAATATTCCTATGAAATATTAGATATTATTATTAAAATGTTGCCAATTATTACTCCAATTATTACACTTATTTTTTCATTAAATGTTGCTCCAAGAACACATTAATGTGCACATTAGATACAATAGACACATTGCATTGAATGGGAATATTAATTTATAGCCATTTTACCCACATATCGCATAAAGTAAAATGGTGTATCAATTCATTCCGTTATATCTTTCATAACATAGTTGAGAATCATCTTTATACAAATTTTGGTTAAAAAAATCCTGAAACCCCAAAATGTATTGGTGATTGAAAAAAAAAAATCCCATTGTTTTTGCGTATACATATAATTTCATGTCATTTTATTTTTTACACAACTTAGTCCTGGTGTCCACTACAGAGGACATAGCATAACATATGAATAAAATATTATTTTGCAAAAATGTTTTTTTTTTTACCATTTGTTTCTTATGCTCTAAACAATGTGATGGCATGAAAAAAAAAACTAAATTCAAAACTCATTGCAAAATCAACACTTGCACAGCTTTCTAACAAGAAAAGAACGGCTTGTTTACCATAGAGTTGTTGTATGGCAGTGATGTCATGCCAGCTGAGCAGTGCAGTAGAGCCCATCTTCTTATAGTACGGTGACATGAGCGCATGACGAACTGGTGAATGAACCAAACCCAGAGTGTGGCCAATTTCATGGGCCATCACAAGGAACAGGTTGTGTCCTTTAAGACCACTCAGGGTCCATCGTTCAGACATATCAAAATGAGCTTCACCGCGGAATGGGAAAAATGCATGAGCCAGAGTGCCACCTAAAAAAATACAGAAATAATCCTGGTTGAAAGACCAAACCAAAGTCCCTGTAAGGCAAGTCATTTCACTCGCAGGCCATCTTTGAAATGGCTCTATTTTAGTCATACAAGTACCTCTTACCTCTTTCTCCAAAGCTGTTCACCAAGCTCACGATTACATTTCATATTTGAAATCACCAATGAAATCTGTCTCATAAATCTTGTTTCTAAACGCTGAAATTATGATGAAAAAATCCCCTGCATTTCCAGGCTTGAGCAGCCAATGCGCATGTGCAGTCGTAAGCAACCGGAGCTTCTGACGACAGCTGCAGTGATGCAATGACTTTACTAATTGCCGATTGGCTCTCAAATTTCTAAGGCGGGCCTTATTCAGCCATATTGTGTGTTCCTTTCTCCCATTCATAGTAATATGAGTGCACCGTCTTTGTGTATCTAAAGTCTTTTTTATAACTTTGCACAAAGAGGGTTGGTAAGTGATAATATCACACCAATCTCATGCTAACAAGAATAAAGTGTGAAGATTGTTTATTTATTTATTTATCAACACTTGAATGTGGGTAAATTTGATAAAGAAGCAACATTTTGAACAAAAAGTTTTTGTTCAAATACTTCTTCCTGATGCATTTCAGAACAATGATTAAATCATATATGGAGTAGATCACGTCCATCAACACTAGGTTGACATTTCAGTTGGTAACTTTAGGCAATTTATATGCTGTTTAAAGTTTGATGAGTGTGTTATTTTACATGTGTGTAAGAAATGCTTCTATCGCTTGTTTCTGCTTTTTCACCTGTGTTTTGATCTGGAGATTCTCTACTCTTTCAGAAGATGTGTAATAGCGCCCCCTACTGTATAACAGTGAAAACATGGATAGCCGGAAATTGTAAACATTAAACTGCAAGTAAGAACACTTTTTTTGTAAACACTTTTCCCAATTTTTTTAATGTAAATGCTAATACACAGCATGGCACAAATGCTGTCCATAGACATTAGGAACAGAATATGGTAACTATTTAATTTAAGTTATTAAGAAAGGAAAGAAAGAAAGAAAGAAACCTCCACCTGGCCCATCAAATGCATTTCCTGTCCCATCATTATGTTCCCCTTCAAAGAAAGCGAGCCTGATGTCGGTGGGACCCTGCTGGAGCTCCTGGAAGAGCAGCCCGGACACGTTACTCCAGAGCTGGAACGCTGCGTTCACCGCCACACGCACCTGACTGGGAGAGAGACTCCGCGGACAGTTCATGATACCATAGGTGAGCTGACGTTTGTGCCATTTCTCTCCTATGGAAGTATGAACAAGTATCAAACCAATGTATGTTACATTTAATACTATAATTCACTGAGTTAAGAACATTTCAAACATCTTCATACATCTTCTATTTATATGTACTACTGTATACTAAATTAATACTTCATTTTGAATTTTACATTAACGACATCTTTAAAAATGTACAACAAAGACAATCATAGTCCACCTTTTCTTGAAAGATACATAAAATGTTCTCTTCATTATAAGTGGACAGCACTATATTTAACCATGGCTGGCATCTTGACTGATTTCTTTGTAAACTAATTATATAAAATATATAATAAGTGCACCATAGATTTACAAATGAACCAGTATTTTTTTTCCATTCAAAGTGATCAGAGTAATTAACAAAAACATAAAGATGCTTATTATATCGCCACTGTGTGGCCATTTTTCACATAATTTGTTACACATTATTGTTTTCACACAAGAAGATGAATAGATTACTGAACATACGGTTATGTTACTTATAAGTAATTTCAGTAGTAGTGCCCCGTACAGTTTTGACATGACTCGTGTGCTCCTCAGAACATCCTGTGTTCTATGTGCATCAATAGCCGCGTTTCCATTACCCTTCAAATCGCGCAAATTGAAATTGCGAATTGAAAATACACCCAATGGAAACACGTCAATTTCGCAAAAAAATCCCATTTATCGCAAAAAAGTTTTTGCGCTCGCATGAGGTGGTTTTTCAGGCAATTCGAAAAATAAATATTTTTTGGAAACAGTTTTTGCGCATTTACAGGTCACCTGACGTAGATGACGTGGTGTGTTTGGACAGAATACGAGACAGAGTTATTTCGAAAAAGAGACAGTTCGAAAAAGGTTCTTGAGAATTCATATAAGACTAAAAGAATTACAGGAATAATGGATTCTAAACCTCAAATAAATGCCACAATCAAGACCTCGAAGCAGATATGAGGGAGAAACACCCAGAAACACCTCATATGTGCCGCTCAAGTAGCCTATAAGGGTCGTTCCTTCTATTAATGCTTGGAAAACAGATACGTCTCCTTCGATTAATAATAGGCTAATGGCTAGTGCAGTGGCTGGGATACATAAACCTACCAACGTCCGTTGCCATGGTTTTTGGATTAACTTATTGCGAGAAGTTTTAGTCGCATAACATCGGTTAATGGAAACGCCGTCATTTCGCAATAGTTTTTTGTCGACATTTATAAAAAAATTGCAAAAGTTTTGCGCAAATCTGTAATGGAAACGCGCCTAATGTTGCATTCAGGAGATTTAGGTCAGTTTGTGAAAAAAACAAGCAATGGCTTCATAACACAAGTGTAAGCCTTCACAAACATCTTCATAACACTTCAACAAATCCAAAAAATGTTATCACTTTTTGCCAGCACTGTATTGCACTGTGTTTGAACTGTGTGCAAAATTTGTGAGTTCGAAAAAGGTTCTTGAGAAAATGCAAAATGGCAGAACAATTTTATAGATGGAAATTAAATCAAAGATATACATTTTAAAGGGCTTGACCCAAAAATTATTTTGTTCTTAGAGCTTAGGGTTCCTAAACGCAAATCGATTCCATGCACCAGATGTCTGTGCGTCTGAGTAGATCCGCACGTTTGAGACAATCCTGCCAAGTTTGGGTTCTCTACGATTTACAGTCTCTGACGTCCATACAGTAAAAAAGAGAAGAAAAAGAAGAAGCAGAAAAAGAAGAATAAAATCAGTACAAACACAATATCCATTGGTGCTTGAACCCTTATAAATGTGTTGGACATTTATATAGTTGGACAGTAGGTGTTACAGATCTGCCAGGCTCTCTCACCAGCCAATCACAACGCACTCCCTCACCAGAGTTCTAATCACACACACCTGCATCTCATCCCCACCCTCATCACTGACACTATTTAATCCCACTCTTCACCACAGTTCATTGTCTGGTCTCGTTCGTATGATGAGGACTACTTACCTTGCCTTAGCAAACGAGCTACCTGACATCTCCAGCGATCTGGTCTCAATTCTTCTCCGTGGTGTTCCTGTCTCGTCCTTTCTCTGCGCTTTCAAATCTCCTGTTGTTCTGAGTTCCAGCCATCCTCTGCATCATCTACCCATCATCACTCCTGTAAGAAGAAACATACTATTCACTGCCAGCATCCCGCTCTCCAAATCATCATTGCACTTACCACTTCCCTGCCATCAGTTCTCCCGCTCTGTTGTTGTCTAAATAAACTCCTTGTTAACTTCCATCTCCTTCTCTTGAGTCTGATTCCGTAACAGAAGACCGGACCAATACTGATAGACAACATCATGAGCTCACCAGAACCGCTCCAGGACAACACTGATCCCATCACACCAGCCATCACAACTCGCCCCAGAGGAGTGGAGACATTGATTGGAGGGTGCACAACACCCCTTCACAGTCATAACTGACCATAAAAACCTTCAGTACTTAAAAGAAGTCAAGAGACTTAATCCCCACCAGGCCCGTTGGTCCTTATTCTTTACTCGATTTAATTTCTCCATTTCCATGGTGGTGGTTGAGGAGATTCCCCCTTCCATGTAAAGCGCATTGATTACCCAGAAAAGCGCAATATAAATGTAAGGAATTATTCATTATTTCCTATCATCCAGGTTCAGAGAATGTGAAGGCTGACACTCTTTCCTGTCTGTTTGCTCCAGAAGAGGTCAGTGAAGAACCTGAGCCCATCCTGCAACCCGAGTTAATCATGAGCCCCATCCAGTGGTCTTCAGAATTACTCACCTCCCCCAATGCCTCCAACACCGCTCCGCCGGGCTGTCCCCCCGGACGTCAGTATGTCACCAGAGCACGACGCACCCCTCTTATCCACTCTGCGCACACATCCTTGGGCACTGGCCACCCAGGGGCCAATAACACCCTCTCGCTGCTAAGCGATCGCTTCTGGTGGCCTAACATGGCTGGGGATGTGAGAAAGTTCGTCCAAGGATGCACAGACTGTGCCATGGCCAAGAGTCCTTGTCACTTACCATCTGGCAAACTTCTTCCGCTGCCCGTTCCCAACCGACCATGGTCACACCTAGGAGTAAACTTCATGTCTGACCTCCCACCTTCTGACAGTAATACATGCATCTTGGTAATAATTGATAGATTCTCCACATCCTGTCGTCTTCTCCCCCTCAAAGGACTTCCCACAGAAATGGAAACAGCAGAACTCCTCTTCAATCACGTCTTCAGATACTATGGAATCCCAGAAGACATCGTTTCAGACCGCAGTTTATATCAAGGGTATGGAAAGCGTTCTTCTCCCTCATAAGTGTGACCATAAGCCTATCATCCGGGTACCATCCCCGCAGTCGAACGGGCAGACCAAGAGGAAGATCCAGGAAATTGGCCGTTTCTTACAAACCTTCTGCCAGGGCCACCAGAACTCCTAGAACCAGTTCCTAGGCTGGGCCGAATACGCCCAGAACTCCCTCCGTCAGCCGTCTACTGGACTCACTCCCTTCCAGTGTGTACTTGGTTACCAGCCACCGTTGTTACCATGGTCAGGGGAACCAGCCAACGCCTCAGCGGTCGACTACTGGTTCTGAGAGAGCGAGAGGGTCTGGGTCTGGTCACCACCAGCTTCAACAGGCAGTGCGCAGGCGCAGGATGACAGCCGACCTCAGACGTGCTGAAACTCCCTCCTACCAGCCAGGTCAGAAGGTCTGGCTGTCAACCCGGGACATCAGGATGCGTCTGCCCTGCAAGAAGCTCAGTCCCAGATTTATTGGTCCCTTCACCATCATCAGGCAGATCAACATGTACCTCCTCCATCTTCCAGCACAATACAGAATTTATCCTGCCTTCCATGTCTCACTCCTTAAACCTCATCACTCTCCCGTCTCTGTTTCCCCAAAGCCTGGCCAAGCAGAGGAACCTCCACTTCCGTCAATTCTCGAAGATGAATTGAACCTACCAGGTCAAGAAGATCTTGGACTCCCGGCGCCGTGGTGGTATCCTGGAATATTTAATAGTTTGGGAAGGCCATGGACCCGAAGAACGATCATGGGTTCCCAGAGCCGACATCCTCGATCCCACTCTACTTGAAGCCTTCCACGCTGCTCATCCTGATCGTCCAGCACCCCGAGGAAGAGGTCGATTATTGCACTTACCACTTACCTGCCATCAGTTCTCCTGCTCTGTTGTTGTCTAAAACTCCTTGTTAACTTCCATCTCCTTCTCTTGAATCTGATTCCGTAACATTAGGATGTGTTGCACAAATTCTTCATCTCACGTTAATCATAAATTTATGTTCTAACTCAGTTAAAAATATAGAAAGAGTGGATAAGCTGAGTTTAAAATGTTCAGATAGTTCCCTTTACAGAGACGTCTAGTAATAAAGTGTTCAGTGCACTTTTACTTAAGAAACATCAAAATTCTCTCTCCAAATCTTCTTAAACTGACAAGAGCTATGCTCAGTAAATAACTAGCTTAACATGTGACAGAGGTTTTGTGAATTAGACACAATTACAGACTTCCAAAACACAAACACTGTTGTCTGAGGTATAACATGCTAGGATTTTCTCTATTATACCATAATTGCTAATTCATATTTTAGTGCACAGTGTATATATATATATATATGTATATATATATATATATATATATATATATATATATATATGTATATATTGTCCATATATTGTCATCATGAGACTACAGATTTTGTTTTTGTGTTGAGAACCCACATCAGGTACTGACATGAACACACACATACTTAAACCAATGGTGCTGCATTCCTGAGGTATTAGCACATTTTCAAACTGACAGGTCTGAATATACAGGTCCAATTCACACATACAAACACTGAGCTTTTATTTCAACACAGCTCAAAAATATCACCTATGCAGCCTCTGTTAGAATGACTGACTCTCTTTCTGCCTGTCTGTCCAACTATAACCTACACTAATCTGAGATGTGTATGTTCGTTTTAATCCACTCAATAAATAATAAATGTCTTCTGCAAAACTCGCTGCCAAATACTTGACTGAAAACAGGTAATCAGTACACTGTCAGTGTAATCTGTTATTAGTTTATACATTTTTTATAAACTTCAGCTCTTGGCAAACTGTGTGAATTTGCCTGTTGCGGTGGGCCACAAGTGGATGATCTAACCTTCTAGGCATGTATACACTTGATATGGACAGTAATTATGACTACCACTGTATTTACCCATTATTATTCAGCTCAGAATTACACCCCACCCAGCAGGCACAGAATTACCTCACAACTCCATGCAAATCCATTTTACCAAAGGACCGTTTGACAGAAAATGTTGTGTCTACCCCTTATCATCAAAACATTTTTTGTGTAAAAAAACAAACAATGAAACCATGACCTGCATGCATTCATTCAGTTTGCATCACTGTTCTGTTCAATACGTTAAGAGTAATTTGCACTGAATTACTGTTCTTGTTCTCAGTCTTTATTGCTGTCCTTTGTTAAAGATACACACATTGGCCCTCATTTATCATTCTTGCGTAGAAACGGGCGTATATATTGGCGTAAGATTATGCTTACACTCCTCTCATCGCCTGATTTATGAAGCTGTGCGTACCTTTGAAATCCAGGTGTACGCAATACCTCCCCTTGATAAATGCCGCGGTGGAAAACGAGCGTCATTAGAATAACACGCCCCTATATATTCAAGTCTCCGCTCCCCCCACGCCCTCATTTTACGCCATGGACACACGGAAGACGGCAAAGAAGAGAAACTTCTTTGAGAAAGAGAAAGCGAAACCAGGGAAGTGGAAAGAAACAAAATTGATTTCTAGATTTTTATTATTAATGACGCTTATTGATATTTAGAAGAAGAATGTCGTTATTATTATTATTTGTATTATTATTATTATTATTATTATTTAAAAGAAGAAGAATGTCATTTTTATTATTTTGTCAGTCTGAATTATTTTTTTGGTCATTGAAAACCTTTCATTACTAAACCCAGTCCGTGCACATCTGCCGGGCCTAACCATCGTTTTAAAGAATATACAACGGAGCGCGTCGAGTGTAAACGCCTCGTCCGTTTGGGGAGGTGCGCGCGCAGTCTGCGGAGACTCGCGCTGCGGAGCCAGGCGAAAGTATACAAGGCTTGAAACGTCAGGTAAAGCGCACAGGCTCGCAACTTAAGGAATACATATGCCTACAATTCAAATGCTTTGGTAAAGTCACACAATTTAAACATTGAAGTCCATGTTGCACAAAAATAAACACTGAAGTTTATAATTACTATGTTGTTGTTGTTTTTTACAGTGGGTCATTATCATATCTTTTAGTTTGTCAGTGCGTTTTGTGGTGTTAGGAATTGTTTTTCTGCGCATTCCCGCACTCAAAACGTGCGTACACCACCTCCTGAGCTGGCGTAGGATTTTAGCGTGCCGTACGCCAACGTCCATATTGATAAATCTCAAACTCACCGTGGTTTTGGGTGTACGCCAGGTGTACGCTGGAAATTTGGTGTACGCACTTTTGATAAATGAGGGCCGATGTGTGGAACAGAATGGGATTTCAGAGTTTTAAGGTGTGCCCAACACTTCATAAAAAAAACAAAAAAAATTTTTTTTTAGCAAAAAGCTCAGAAAAAAACTTTTTTTGTCAAAGACTATGCCTGGATCAGATTCAGAACAATGATCAGAACGAGAGAGAGAGAGAGAGAGAGAGAGAGAGAGAGAGAGAGAGAGAGAGAGAGAGATTTAGCGTGTGTGAATTACCTGAATCTGTGTGTCTCTCAACACTCTCAACAGTGTTCGGCAGCAGCATCTCTACTAATAGCGAAACTGTAAGTTTATCTGCTTCAAGAACAGCGCCGTTATTACATCGCTAGTGAGAAATGTCTTGTAGCTTTTAAATTGCTGAACAAATTAACTGATAAAATCTTCAGAGTAGCGCTAACAACACGTTTCTGTGCAAGTGTATGTCCGTACTGTATGTGTGTGCGTTTGAGTGAGAGAAAAGAGAGTATGTGCTTTCCGTACATAATAAAACGTAATTTTGTGGCAAAAAAACATGGAAATAATTTGTCGATTTTATCCTATTGTTTACTATATTTATTTGCTTGGTCAGTGTCGTTGTGTTTTTTTTTTTTTTTCTGTTTTAGGCTGCAAAGACCTTTGAAATAACTGAAATTTGGTGAAGTGATATGGACATGTTATGCGGTCAAGACCTGCCTGGAACTACTTTAGCCGTGCGATTCCCTGAAACTAATTTCACACCTTAGAACATTTGTCAGATTCAAGCATTCAACAGCCCCGTAGTCTTTACCTATGTGAGTGTAACGCTTCTTACGGAGATGCTGCTCGTGTCGCCCATGTCTGCCCGAGTGGCCTGTGAAGATCCTGTTGACCCTTCGGCTCCAGGAACTATGGCTCCCGACATCTTTAACCCCGCAGCGAGCTGATGACATCTTCTCCAGCGTGGCTCTGTCCAGCCGTCCAGTGACAGACAGCTGAGACAACCACTGAAACTCTCTGAAACCACACGAATAAACAGCTGCACTTCACTAGATCAGTGACCAGAGTTTTCTGGACCGTCATTAAACTGCAGTTATGATAGCTGGCATGATTTTATACCAGGTTAAGACGATGAACTGACACCCACAGTCTTATACAGTTTTGATGAATGACCAAGTTTGCTAGTGAACAAAAACATGTCAGCTTTAGCTTCATATTCCTATGTCTTGAAATACGAAGGACAATAACAAAAGTAGCTCAACTAGAAGATCATGGTGCTAACAAGGTCACAGGTTTTACCTGATGGCAGACTTGACTTCAGCGTTATGATGAGTTTCCTTCTCCTTTTGCAGGTATCCGTATCGCTCCAGAAAATCCTGCAGACATACACACATCATGTGTCAAACGTCATTATCACTTCCATCAGCCCTGTGACAGCAGCTCGAATTCACCTCGGAGATCACCAAAACCAGATATATCGGGACATCACTTATGGAAAATGGCAAATTGTTGGAATGAAGTAGTACCATAGACCATACCATAGTAACAGACACAACACAGTAGCCATTACCCATATGAGCATTGTTTGAGATGCATTTGTTGACCTCTGCATGAAAAAGGACAATCTTTAGGAAGATGTAGGCCTCCGTGCCTCTGATACTTTAGAAGATGCCCTTCACTTTATTGTGAATCCCCTAGACGAGAATACTGAATTTTCATCCAGAAAGGGATAAAAGAAGCTGCATCAAAATCATTTGAGTACACAACTTCCTTACTTGAGTGAAAGTACAGATACTACTGGTCAAATATTACTTTGATGTTACAAGTAAAAGTTTCTAAATACCGATTTTTACTTAAGTAAAAGTACAGAAGTACTTGTTATTAAAAGTACTTAAGAATCAAAAGTAAAAAGTAAATGTCAATGCATTGTTTTATTATTGTTGAATTGTTGTATGTAATACTAACAGTACCTTATGCCTCTGAAGCAACCTAGTGAATACACCTACCAGTTAGAATTATCTTTTAGAATGTTATAAAACCTATAGAAATAGGTTGAACTGAACTGACAAAAAAGACAGCAATAATCATCTTCATTTTGTATTTATTTAACACTCCTACCACCCCAACAAAAGAAGTTCACATCTATGTGTATCCATTCATGCACATTTGAATCAAGTGGTCTAAAAAAAAAATCAAACCAGCTTTAAAACCCAGCTACACAATCATAGCTGTATAACTGCCCAACAGCAATATACTGCTTTAACAAACAGCAAAACAGAAAGACCTGTTTGCCATGGATGCACGCACTGCGCCGAGGATCTGTCTTCGTTCATTTTGCCACCAGCTGATTAGTGTTAAAAGAAAACGATGAGAAATCGCTGAACTTCACGACACGCGACCCTATAGTGATTACTGATATGCATGTCACCTGCAAAAAAACAATCATGTTTTAGAGATGAAGAAAAAAGAATCATCCTCTGACTGCTACTTTCTACTCAAGGACCTTGACAAAATAAAAAGTACAATATTTGTCTTTCAAATGTAGTGAAGTGAAAGTAAAAAGTTTCCAGAAAAAATGTATAATACTCAAGTAAAGTACAGATACTCAAAAAGTGTAGTACTCAAGTAAATGTACTTCGTTACTGTCCACCTCTGAATGCATCTCATTCTAAACAAGGGTTAGACCAGAAACCAAAGGTTTAAAACAAAAAGCCTCAGTTTTCAAATGTGTGTATGAGGGGAAATGTCTGAGTCAGGTATTGGCATGCAAACTGCATATTTGCTTTTAGTGTAGGTGTGTAGTGCACTTCTGAACCACCCGGAGGTCACAGGTAGGATGAGGCTGAAGCTGCTGGAATTTGTTGGCAGATCTGCAGTGAAGCAACACATGATCAAAGTAGTGGAAATAGCTTTATTGAGAAACCAAGAATTCAACTGTTGCAGCTTTTCTCCAAAACACAGAATCATTGAACAAGTCTGCCAGTGTATAGTGAGGATAGGGAACTTGCAAACTAAAAAGCATGATAGAACCTCAAATTATTATATTATTCTTTTTATATTTAGAATTTTTTCTTTATGTATTGATTGTTGCAAATCTTTTCAGCTAAGTATCATTTAAATTTCTTTCATTTCTCGAGACACAAGCAGTTGAACATGCGGGGGAATGTAATTACAGTGAACTCACAATGAAAATCCTCCCTTGGACTGTGCCAATTATTCTGACCTCAAAGCAGGCTCATTTTCCATAGCTGAAAGCAGGACAATACATGTCTCCAACATGCTTGTATGCATTTGTATAACTAAAAACATGACTTTGGATTTAATTTACTTGAAGTTCATAACACTGTAAAAAATTGAATAATAATAATTGTTGCGCTAACTTAAAAAAATAAGGCAACTTATCACATTCAACTTTTTAAGTTAACTCAATTAATTCACTTCAGTTTAAATCAACTTAAATACTTTTGTTCATATAATGAGTGCCAGGTAATCTTTTGAACTTAAAACCTCTTGTCAAGACAAAAAAAAAAAAAAGAAAAAAAAAAGAAAAGTTCAGCCAACTTGAAAAAATAAGGCAATCTATCACACTCAACTTTTTGAGTTAGCTCAACTAATTCACTCCAGTTAAAGTCAACTCAAAAACTTTTGCTCTTGAAATGAGTAACAGGTAGCCTTTTGACCTTACAACTTATTTTCAATGCAACTAAATGCAAGCAGCTACAATCCTTGTTTTTTCATCTCCATGTTTAAAGTTAACAACACGACATAAACATCATTTCCCGTTTAAAACTAGAGGCACACAGTTTACCCATTACACCCGGGCAAGTAAGTTGCAAAAATTGCAATGAGAAGCAGCTCAACACCTCAGCACACAAATCTCAAACAGGGTGATGATCAACAATTGTAATTCAGTAAAAATATGACCTCTGAAACACATGACAGCTAAATAACAGTGACATCAACAACAGCAGCAGCAGCAGCATAAATCAAGCCGGTTATTGCAAAGCAATAATCATTTTTATATAATAGTTACCACATAATTTTTCAAGCTGCAATGCATGAAAAATTGTTTGTTCAGATACCTCAATTTGGATAGTTGGGACAACATTTGAACAAGTTTTGGACAAATACTTGAGAATCTAAGTAAGGTTTTGAAAAAAGCTAATTAGTTGAGCTAACTTAAAAAGTTGAGTGTGATAGGTTGCCTTATTTTTTCAAGTTGGCTCAAAAACTTTTGTTCATCCAATGAGTGCAGGGCATCTTTTGAACTCAAAACTTGATTTTAACTGGAGCGAATTAGTTTTTATTAATTATTTAATTTTTTTAATTAGCCTTATTTTTTAAGTTAGCTCAACTTTATTTATTTTTTTACAGTGTATGTAAGTTTTATTTCATTAGCTGTGTATTTTAAATAAATAAAAATATAACCATAGTCCATATTTAAGCGTATGTAGGCTATTAATTATTTTGAGACAGGATACAAACAAGATAACTGGTTGACAGCGGATCTTACCTGAGCCTGATCAGCTGTGGAGATTGGAGAGCTCACCGCGGTCTGAACGCACAGCAGCACGAACATCTTTATCTGTGCACTCTTCATTTCTAAAATCACCTTAAGAAAATAGATCCCATCACGATGAAAGCCGATAGAGATATAAAGAGTTATAGCTGGCGCGCAGCCGAACCGCTCTGAAAGCAACGAATAACGAGCGCGCGTTCCGCCTCCAGAGCGCGCGCGGGTGGAGACGCGTTTCTCTCACGTGAACCTTCACTGAACTCTCATCACTGAACTCTCATCACTGAACTCTGAACTCTCATCACTGAACTGCTCTCCGACACCAGCACGGACATGGACATGGAGGAAGAGAAACTGCGTAGAATATATACAGTCAAACCAAAAATTATTCAGACACCAGATATAATTTTTGATATTTTTTTACTAGTGGGTGCAGGACACTATAGTTCATTTATGTAAGTGAGGATATAGCAAAGTAAACTGAACCCAAAAGTCATTCATACAGTGGACTACCAGTCAGATTTATAAAGATTTGGGACAAAACATTATTCAGACACTTTGACCTGACCATGTTTTGCTTAAGTGTTTTTTCTTTAACTGCTAATGCGACCTTTTAACACCACAGACTGGACAAAATGAAGCATTGCTTGGTAATTTGTTGACCTAAATTGGTATTATCTAATTGTGTAGTTAAATTGAACAGCTGACTGCTATTCAACCTAATTCATTTGTGAGACAGTCAAACAGAAGGATGGACAAAACCAGTGAAATATCAACTGATTTGAGAGGAAAGATTCTACGAGGAGGGCTTTTCAATCAGAAATATAGCAAAAATATTAGATTTGCCTAGAGGGACAGTCTTTTCCATTGTGAAGACATTTAGTGAGACTGGTGAGGTGAAGATTTTGCCTTGTTGTGGAAGAAAGAAAAACACAACACCCAGAACAGACAGACTTATAAGACAGTTAGCAATAAAAAAACAAAACCTTTCTGCTAAAATAATTGCTGCTGAAGTCAAAAAGGCAACAGGCTGAAGAATGACAATGGGCTGCATTCCCCGGAAGAAACCCTTGATCAGCAGGAGAAATCAAATAAAACGCCTCCAGTTTGCAAAAGAACATATCCACATGTCCACATGCAGAATTCAGGAAATGATGAAGTGATGAGAGCAAATTTAACATGTTTGGCAGTGATGGCAAAACTAAAGTGTGGAGAACCAAAGGAGAAACCCCAGTGTCTGACTCCTCATGTGAAGCACGGTGGGGGCAATGTTATGGTGACGGGGTGTATGGCAGCTAGTGGAGGTAAACTACATTATATTGATGGAACTATGAACTCGGAGATGTATGTGGAAATCCTCCAGTCAGATGCTGCCATCAGCCGGGAAGCTCATGGGCCGTCGGCACATCTTTCAGCGTGATAGAGACCCCAAACACACTGCAAAGAAGGCTGCTGATTTCTTTACGCAGAAGAGGATTAAAGTGCTAAACTGGCCACCACAAAGTCCAGATCTAAACCCGATTGAACATCTCTGGGAATTGATGGGACGTCTCCGTCTGGATGAAGTGCCAAAAACCCCACAGGAACTGAAGAACCTGCCGCAGCGAGTCTGGGAAAATAGTGAAGTTCAGGTTTGCATGAACCCAGGAGACTACAGGCTGTCATTGAGGCTAAGGTGGCCCAACAAAGTACTGATAGTTGTGTAAATATTGCCATTCTAACAGTGGTCTCAATCATTTTTGGTTGATTGTAATCCATCCAGAACCTTTCTATTAAAGTTATCATTAAAGTTATCTGACATTATCGAGATGAATTTGTTCTGACACAGTTTTACTCTGAGTTCTTGTCATATTTTATTACCATTTACTAAATAAACTGTGATAATGTGAGAATTGTTAGTTTGGACTGTGTATACACATATACATACATACACACAACCTTATTTGCACCCTTATTTACAAGCTTTGCTTTGAGTAGAAATTCAGTAAGAAATTCTAATATTAGGATGTAATACCATAATATATCTTTAGAGCGAATATGTCTAGTATCCATTTCATTTCAAATATAGCCTAATATTACACATTTCAGAATCAATCTATAGCCCACCTTGGTTAAGTGAATTACAAAACGTTCTTTTGTACAAATAATAAAGTTTTATATATAGTCTATTTTATTTACCTGGTTAATATAAATTTTTGGACCATATATGTTCATCGCATTATAATGAAACCCTTCAGATTTCAATAAAACTTGTTTAAAGAATAGCCAGCTCTCTCATCTCATCTTGTATTAATGGGGATAATTAATTTATTCTATCTGGTCTTATATACCTTAATTCCAAAATAAGATGTTTTATCTTGAATTGGAATGCCAGATAATTCAAGTCACTGTGTCTTTGCTTCAATACAAATAATTAACTTTTTAAATATGTAGGCTATGGATAAAACCCGATACAAAATATAATTCCTTTAGTCTCTCATACATTGATACATTGAACAACACTGACAAATATATTGGGGAAATGTTTTGTTTGGAATTAATTTGTCAAATGTAAAAAAGAACGACAACAGAAATAACAAAATGTATTTTCTTAATTGATTTGTAGCCAACTGGTCATAATGTTATTCGTGTTTGAGCAAATTAATATATTATTTTTTGTTAATATGATCATTATATATATATATATAATTCTACATCTCTAAATCTCTAAACACAGACCCTCTTGTGTCTCATGGGCGAGATCGGCATGTCTAAAACGAGCAAGTTAGGGCGCGTGACCTCAGAGTCCGTTGCTAGGGAAACAAGGACGCTAAGACGCAATCATGCACAAATGAGCATTTCTGCTATTTCTTGTTTTTGTTTCTTGTCTCTCTACACTGTAAATATATAATTTATCCCATTATGTGTAGGTACAAATTACCTAGACATTTTGCGGGACAAAATCACTTCACTTTTATAAACGGGACGATCCCCGTATTGGACAGGTGGCGACCTTAGGCCCTTTAACCTTATGAAAACAGTAAAATTATTAACGTGAAAACTAATTAAGTAAGCACGATCACACCGTGACGTAACACAACCCTGGTGGAGATCACGTGACAGAAAAGGCGCAAAGTTGATACCACTTTTCAACAAACAGGGGTCTTTATCCATATACATGTTGACAAAATATATGTTATAACGTTATGTTTTCACTTTATCTATTAACAGTTTCACAATAAATTGCGCTTAATAATATTTGCGCCAGTATTTCTTATGTTATGTGTGTCAAATAAATGGATGAATCCACACGGTCCCGCTAAGTAGAAGGTACTATCCGGTCTCGGGTCAAAGTTCATAAGAGCTGCAGTGCGCGTTTCTCTCGTGCCGGGTTTTTAATTTCTTATTTTTGGAATAGGTGGTCAGTTCATTTTATTTCCTCCAGAAAGATGGCCTCAGGTAACAATTGTTTTAAAATATATCTAAAGTAGCTCAATCAACGCAATAATTGTTATTTATTTGTTTGCGGTTCTATGTTGTGAGACATAAAGGATCATTAGCGCAGCACGATTAGCATTAGCGGCTAAATGGCCGACGCGGGATTTGCCATTGTTTAAATGTAAAACAACATTGACGACATAAGCTATAAGACTCTTTAAATAAACAGTTATGTGTTAAATTATACACAACGAGCCGGCTGGTAGGTTAATGTGAGACTTTAGATGGGCCTTTAGCCTCCATGCTCATGGTGCGGCGTGGTGTGATTGTTAACATAGCATTTTACTGATGATTACATAGACGACCATCTAAGCGTTCAGTTGACGTTTGAATGAAACCCATTTAAAACCTTTTCGATGCAGTGTTTACACTTATTGAATATTTTCTGGCTAATTGTGTATTTCTGTTCGTAGATTCAGGCTACGGTCAGCCTGGCGCTCAACAAAGGTAAGTGATATTTACCACAAACACGCACACATATTAATAGTGCTAATAATTAATGTAAGTAAGTCTTTATATATAAGTGTGGCGATAAGGTTTTCAAATCTTAGTGTTTCGTAAGATTGAGTCATTAGCCCGGTAAGAGTAAAGCTGGTACCATCAGATTCTCCCAATTTGTTGTTTGTTTCAATATGTGTAATTTTTACTTCTACTTTTTTGGACAGTTACGGATCTTATGGTGGAGCCCAAGGCTTTCAGAGTGGACAGGTAATGCTTGATCATATGATTGTTGTTAATATGCATCTTCTTAGTGTTGTAGCTTCATTGATTTGATCTTTTCCAGCAAGCGTATGGTCAGGGGAATGGAAGTGGCTCTTACGGTGGACAGAGCTTCAGTGGTTACGGACAGGCTGGTGGTACGTGACCGTTAAAGTGATTTGAATGAGCCGCTCAGTTAAAGATGGCTGTTGTGTAACTGTGTTGTTTCCCCACAGGAGAGAGTTATGGCCAGTCGTCTCAGGGATACTCCTCTGCCGGATACAGTCAGCCTCAGCCGGGCCTGGACAGCTACGGTCAACAGGCTTCATCTGAAGCCTCTCCTGGGTGAGAGATCTGGCTTCTCCATCACACACACCTCATATCTCTCAAGCCCTAAGTCGGTATTGTGCATGACATGCGAGAAGGTTTAAATGCATTTCAGAAAGATGCTTATCACAAACTTTGGTCCTCGTGTGTCAAGCGTGAATCTTTTTTTTTTATTTATTTTTTTTGCTTCTGTTTGACACTTTAGCTGCCTTTGCACTGCAAAGATGATAATGTTCAAGGAGGCTCACTACATGTAAGGGTTAATGCCCGACGAGGTGTCCATTGTCAGGTATTAATGGACGACGGTGAGGCACGGAGGACAGTTGCCTCCGCCGAAGTCCATTAATACCTGACAATGGACACCTCGAAGGGCATTAACCCGCTTATACCATGGTCACTTGCCAAATAACACATTTTTAAAACATTAGTTTATATTTTAATTAGTTTTACAATCGAAATCTAAAGTTTTTACAAACAATAACTTGGTTTCCCTGGTTACGCCTGACGGTTTATTTAGCAACCGGAGATATTTATAGTCCGCTCGATTTATAGTCCGTATAGATGCTTTGACTGCCTGTTGCTATGGTTACTCACAGCTGATGTAGCCAGCGCATTTATTTATTAATTTCGAACGGCAAACAGTCAGTTTCACCAGAACTCCTTTACTAGGTGTCCTCTATCACTTTTTAATGGACACCCTGCAGCCAATCAGAATCGAGTATTCACCCAGACCATGGTATAAATTGGCTTAAACTGGATGTTTAATTGTTTACACTTGTTACAATTATGACCCTCCCCCCCAAAAAAGCCAAGTTAGTGCTACATAAATTGATTTTAAATGGGTTTCTTAAAACAATTTTAACCTTTTATTAATTTTTATATTTATTACTAGCCTTGTTTCACGGTTAACAAAGGATCCTGATGCACATTTTTACCCACACCAGCTTGTGAACGGTTTCCCTCATCCTCTCTCACTGCAGGTATGGTGATAAGTCGTACGGACAGCCTCGGTCTTTCGGTCAGCCGGCTGCGGCGGGTGCCGGTGGAGGAGCGTACGGGCAGTCCAGTGGCTCCTATGGGAGCTCTCAAGGTGGATATGTGCGCCGTAATGATGGTAATTGTTTTGTGATGTACTGCGATGTGTCTTGCGTAGACTTTGATCCAATCTGGCCTACAAATAATAATAAATAAATTACATTATTATATATTCCGTCAGTGAGTTTAACCTGTCAGCATTTCTGTCCAGCAAAACCTTGTTTAAGGCTTTGAATACCTTTAGGCCCGGTCTCACAGACAAGGCTTAGACTAAGCCAGGATTAGGCCTTAGTTTAATTAGGACATTTATAGTAAGGTACAATTATAATATACTATGCTACAGTCTCATGACACTTGCGTGTTGCAAGTAAAGCGTCCAGTTAGCATTTTGGAAATTAAAAATTGTGGCTTTTTTGTCCAGTTTTGAGAGAAGCGTCTTGGGGTGTTTTTAAACCTGTAGATCGTTTGCCTTTTTTCTGAAACGGGGACTAAATTTGTTACAATGTTGCATTTTCTTAGTTCGGTTCACTTTCACAAGGCAACATTTCAGAGCGTACCAAATGTTCACGCAAGTCACATGTGAGTAAAACTGTCCTCTTATTGGTCAGGTTCTTCTGCGTCATCCTTTAAGATGAATTGACATTCATTATAAATGAATATCTGTACATCTTTATTTGTAGATGTCGAGACTCATGCAAACACTTATACGAATGTAGCCATCATTCCCGCTCGTACTGATAAGTTATATACACTTAAAATTGTGTTTTATATATATTTATATAAATAATGCAGTTAGAGCGGGAATCAAGGCTTCGTCTGGATTCTTGCAATGCGTGAGAAGAGCAGTTGTTGCACAACATTTTAAGATGAAGAGGCGTCCTTTAGTTTTCAGCTGCGACGGTTAATGAGCTCACGGACAGAATCAGACACTGCAGCTTTTATGTAACACATTTCCCGCTATGAATTGAGACCGCTTGCTTCGTTGGTTCGGATTCCTCTCACCTCAACCGAACTGCCCCAGAGTTCGTTTTCAGTCGGGCTGAGATCATTTAGAAAACACCAGGTCCGAATCAAACGCTCTGAACGAGCCAGGTGTGAAAGTGCCCTTAAACCCTCATCTTCCCCCCCCCTCCCGCAGGTGAGGCACGCAGGTATGGCGATGACGGAGGCTCAGACAGGACTGAGGGCTACAGGGGCAGAGGCCGTGGGGGTTTTGACCGGGGCGGTTATGACCGCGGAGGCTTCGACAGAGGTGGCCGAGGAGGCCCACCCTCCGGTATGGGGTAAGTGTGCCCACCCCAGAAGGTATTACTGCACTCGGATGAAAAACATGCTATTAGACCTGAAAGCTGTTGATAAGACTTTAATTTAACTTATTTTTTTTTACATTTTGCTATGCATAACTAATTAGGTGATAATTAAGTTTGTTCTACAAAAGGTGCTTCCACTGTACTTTATTATTTGAAGTGGTTGTACTCTTAATGGACAACACCATCTGTTTGTTTCTCTGAAGTGACACTCCACCCAATATAATGTCAACTAATTGCAGTTAGTTGTTGGATGCTTTATTATAAATAGCTTATAGGCTACAGTAGCCAGGTTTCTCCATGTGTAGTGCACATATATATGCATAAAGCATCACATTCACATACAGGACATGTTATAGCTCAAAACACACAAGCAATGATATGCGTAACTGGCACATCTATGGATATTTGCCCTCAAGGTTTCATCTGCTCTTGAATTGGCGAGATCTTTTGTTAGACCGAGAATTACAAAGCTAATTATGGTAAAATATTATGTGTAGGAGAGACTCAAGCACAACCCTTCCTCTTACACTTTTTCAAGGCCAAATTAATTGGTTGGTTTCCCTTGAATTAAATGCTAATTCTGAAAAAATAAAAAAAAAAGGCCAAAAAACCCCCCCAAAAAACTGAAGTTGCCCATTGTTTATCCTCTGAAGCTGATTGGATGATTGGGAACCTGGTCGAATTCCAGTTAATTTTATGCTCATTTCTCCTGGTCTCCATTGTTCCAATCACCTTTTTTTCTTTTTCTTTTTTCCCTTCCCTTTGGGAGAGTTTTCACATTGGAAGGTTCAGCTACGAGGAACAATTCTCAGTCACTCCACATGAATCGCTGTCTGTACGGTGTTGTTTCTTTTTGTGTTAACTGGTCTACATTTTATACTACAGGTATCAAAGTGAGTGAAATTAAAGTTGGACCACAGCCATTGGAGCTCATAAGCACTCATAATGGAAGACAAATGTGTGCTCGTCTACACGAGTGCCACAACAGTTAGACGCTCAAATCTAGTTTTGTTTCTTGAAAAAAAATGAAAGAGGGAGCAGGGAGGTTGTCCTCCGTGCTCTGCTCTGGTTTTAGCTACATCTCCGTCTCAATTCAGAGCGCATCAAATCTTGAAGTTAATCCAAAACCATTCTAATTTGAAAGAGGCTTGCCTTTTGGTTTCAATTTGAAATGTTTCATGTACATTTTGGCCCATCATCCTTAACCAAACTGTCAATGGGAGCCGTTTCCTCCTCAGTAGTAAACCATGGCATGAATACTGGTAAAGAGGGAGCCTTGCGCTCCCAGGTTTCAACAAAGGAAAGCCATCATATCTTCAATTTTTCCTCTGCAGTGGTGGTGACCGTGGTGGCTACAAAAATTACGGTGGTAAGTGATGAGCATCAGAACTGTCTCAGTGGGGGAAAAGAAATAAGAAATGCAGAAAGATTAGCTGGCAAATGAACTCTTGAGCCACCTTGTTATGTCAACCCAAAGGAACATCATTATTGCTGTCCTCTCTGGTAATACTCTTGTGGGATAAAGTCTAACAACTACCCAGCTTTACTCTTGTAAAATGGTATCTTTGCATGAGGAAACTGAATTAAATGTCAGTCTTCTGGATGCCACCTGCACATGGTGAAGAAGAAAACATGATATAGATCAATACTTGGATTTATTTTTGCTAGACACACAGAAATTTGTCCTGGTCTACAAAGGTCTTGGAAAAATGGTGCAGCAATTTTGGACACTGGTGCATAGCTTAAACTGTCACTGTAAAGGTCAAATCTACATAGCAAAGCAGATTGGTTTTATTTTCTTTTATTCATAGACTTTGTATTGAAATAAGGATTTATGACATAAGTTCTCAAAGTTGTGTTTCTCTTTCGTGTCTTGTTGTTTTTCAGGACCCAGAGACTATGGTCAAAAGGATGATGGCGGTAAGTGCGAATGTCTCGCTCAAAGCCTTTCAACTTAAATTCAGAAGTGAGAGAGAGAATGTAGTGGTTTTATTTGAGTTGGCATGAAGAGTAGTGGAAGTTACCCTGGTGTGTAAATGTACTGTAATGGTGTCATGACTCCAACATTAATGTATGCTCTCAATTACAGATGGCGATCAGGATAACTCGGATAATAATACCATCTTTGTCCAAGGTCTTGGAGAAGAGGTCACCACTCAGGAAGTGGGTGACTTCTTCAAACAAATCGGGATCATTAAGGCAAGTTCACTCGCCAGAAGGTCATGCAGGGCCTTATGAAATCAGTTTATTTCTCCCCCTAAAGTATGTTTTTCTTTTTATCCAAATTCATGTCTTTATTTCTTTTTTTTTCTTTTTTTTCTCGACTCAGTTTTAAAGTTTAGTTGGCAAAGAATGAAATAATTATTGCAGTCATAACTTTGTGTTTTCTCAAATTCCATTTTATTTCTCCCAAATTTGATTATTTTATTTTTTATATTTTTTGGATTAAATTTTAATTGTTTAATTTAAATTGATCAAGCATATCTAATCAGTTGAATTCAGAAAACTTTAACAGCTTAATTTATTATTTTACATTAATTGGGGCCCTAATTTTTTTCAGAAATTCGACTAGTTTTTCTGGATTTGATTTAATACATATTTGTCAATTGTAGTAAGTATAAAGAATAAGGCAGAAAGAGTGAATTAAATATTTTAAAATGTAATTAAATGAAAATGGAGTTGTTCCTTTGACCAACAAAGTGCAGCACAACACGATTTACTTAACATGAACAGGATTTTTTTTGTTAATTTTAGAAGTACCTTCTACTGTACAATACAGATATAGTGTTGTGTGTATATGTATGTCAAGTTAAACCAAGCTTTGTGGGTGGTCATGAAGACCTTTTGAGTTTGTGTGCATGTGACAAATGTCAGATGAAGTTCATGCCCTCATATAGTAAGACGACAGATGCTGAAAACACACATGCAGACTTCAAATTTAAATGTTATATTAAATGTCTTTTTGCGGTGTAAATACTAGTACATGTTGCTTTTTTAAAAAAAAATTAAGTGTTCGACCCTCATTTATTCATCCAAAGTTTGCTAAATTCCATGACTTTCTGCATTATACAGTAAATTACACTTATGATAGGATTCCAAGATTCGTCTGTTTTCTGCATCCTGTAAATCCTAGAGTCCTAGTCACGAACTACAGTGACCTGAAGTGACCCTGACTTACAGTTGCTTAATCTACTCTAATGTCTTCAACAGCTCAATAAGAAGACTGGCCTTCCCATGATCAATCTGTACACGGATAAAGCCACTGGACGATTGAAGGGTGAAGCCACAGTCTCCTTTGACGATCCCCCTTCAGCCAAAGCTGCCATTGATTGGTTTGATGGTAAAAGAAACATCCATATACTGTGTCTTTGCCTCTGATAACCCCACAATCACTCTTCACAATGCTGTTTCCTTTTCCTGGAAAATAGGAAAGGAGTTTAAGGGAAGACCCATCAAGGTGTCGTTTGCTACGAGAAGGGCAGAGTTCACCCAGAGAGGAGGAGGCCGAGGTGGTGGTGGAGGAGGAGGAGGAGGTGGCGGCGGCCGCGGTGGTGTGTGCTGGACATCTTCACTAGTCCTTCCTAGTTGCTTTACTTGCCTAATAAACCAGTTCGATCTTTTAGACCCGCTTGGATTGAAACGAGGGTCATGCTGATTATTGGGGGTGTAACGATACATTCATGATCCTATACATATCACGACACTGAACTCCCGATACGATATTATTGCAGTAACTCCATCAAAATGCTAAATTTGGTGTTACATTGTGGGTGTATGAATAGGCTTGGACTTGGAAACCCAAAGCACAAAACAATAGTGACACCAAAATAAAAATATTCATCATTCTGAAGCTGAAAACAGCTCATTTTTCATTTTAGATTAATTCTTGCACTTTCACTGACAAGATATATGTAAAATAATGTAGACCACTTTTTACTGGTAACATGAGACATTTTGGCCTTATCAGGACACACAAATATTCCCCCATTGCATTATACTTTTATTATATTATATCCAACATTATATATAGTAGTACTGACACTAAAACTCTGTAAACGTTAATCTTTTCACAGTAGTTTTCATCTTGGTTGAATATACTCAATACATTGTTGCATTTTTGTATTGTGGCACGGCATATTGTTGCACCCCAACTAATTCTTCTATGCTGTTTTGTGCGCACAGGTTTTCGAGGCAGAGGCGGCTTTGGTGGGGGTCCCTCGTTTGACGTCAGGGGAGGAGACTGGCCTTGTCCCAACAGGTTTGCACCATGTCGTCATTTGTGTTTAAGAGGAATATGTAGTCAGATGGTGTTCATTTATATAACCTCTCCTTGCAGCTCTTGTGGAAACATGAACTTTGCCAGAAGATATGAATGCAACAAGTGTGGAACTCCTAAACCTGATGGCGGTGATAGTTACGGAGGTGGTAAGTTTAATGCATGGACACTACGCACATGTTTCTTTACAGTCTTTGACGTCACCAGCAGGTTTCTGAAGCGTCACTCCCCAGAATGTCTGAAAATGGGCAAAGAGGCGGATTAGCTGAGCTGACGTGACGTAGACAAATGGCTAGTAGTGACAGAAGTGGCAATCCACCTGTCACTCAAGTGGCCACGCCCTTAATTATGCACAACTTTAAGGCTTAATATAATTTAAATGGATGAGTTGTAAAAATTCAGCCCCTCACAGTTTTCATGAAGGGCAAAATTAGCTATATAGACCAAAACCTCTTTTTGTACCAGACTGTAAAGGCATTTCCTGTGAAGTTGAGCATTTTAACTATGGAATTGACTCTTTTAGACCTTTAGTCTCTAGTGGTCGATGAATTGCAGTTTAAGTCACTTCCATATTGGTTTCGAGAGAGTTGGGAAGGTTGTCGCTTGGTTTAATAAAACATTTGACCAATAGAGGATGATTTGCCCCAACTCTTCTGAATGGCAAGCAGAAATGATGCACAACGCTTATATTCATGCTGCCGCCCACTCTTCCCAGAGCGTGGAGGTCGGGGCGGGTACGGAGGCGACCGCGGGGACCGTGGCGGGTTCAGGGGTGGCCGAGGCGGGGGTTTCCGGGGTGGAGACCGCGGAGGCTACGGTGGAGGAGGATACAAAGCTGGCGGAAGGTAAAGAAAGCCCCTCATCTCCACAATCAGTCGTAATCCAGCGTGAATGTTGTGTGACGTGTGTAATCTCCTCCGTCCTAAAGGGCAGACCACAGAGAAGAGAGACGCGGCCGGCCATACTGAAGACTCCCAGACCATTGCTGATTGGGGTGTGTGGGGTGGGGGGGGTGGGGTTAGGGGAGAGGTTTGTGTCCGCATACCTTTCTGTTGCATGAGCGTCCTGCATATACTGTTTGAGCAGTTCTTCCCATAAATGTTGAATCTACTGCGAGGAGCTGGAGGAGGCTGAGTGAAGGGAACAGGATGAATTTGTTCTCTGATCCGCCACTTTTCTAAACCTTCAGTCCTGTAAGGAAATGGCGAAACTGGCCACAGATCAGCTTTAAAGGATGACGTTGCTCTAGGTGAAGGGGATGGGGCCAAATGTTATTTTTGTTACTTTTAATTTCCTGAATTGTTGAATCCGGCATTTAGTGTGTGATAGATTTGTGAAATGCTTATTGTTTTGTAAAAATCAATCAACACAAACCCTTTTACTTGTTTCTTTTTCTTTTTCTTTTTGCAAAAAATATTAAACACCCTTTTGATCTTAATGTACTTGTTTCTGTGTTTTTTATTTTTTAAGAGAAGTACATTTGTGACCCTGGACCACAAAACCAGTCACATGGGTCAGTTTTTTTTGTTTTTGTTTTGCGATTTATACATCATCTGAAAGCTGAATAAATAAGCTTTTCATTTATGTATTGTTTGTTAGGATAGGACAGTATTTAGCCGAGATAAAACTATTTGAACATCTGGAATCTGAGGGTGCAAAAAAATCGAAACATTGAGAAAATCCATCTTTAAAGTTGTTGATGTTGGCGATTGTGCTGAATTCACTCAGAAATGTTTTAGATATTTATGGTAGGAAGTTTACTAAGTATCTTCATGGAACATGATCTTTAATATCCTCATGATTTTTGGCATAAAAGAAAAATCGATAATTGACCCATACAATGTATTGTTGGCTATTGCCACAAATATACCCGTGCGACGTGTGACTGGTTTTGTGATCCAAGATCACATATGACATACAGGTCATTAATCTTAGTTTAAAAAAAAAAACTCCCTAATAGCAGTGGTTTAAAATGGCCTGTGAAATCAGAATGGTATAAAATACATTGTATGCTAATCATAACTAAATCATTACATATTTAATCAAAGACCTGTCACTGCTTTGTTGAATAAGAGCCACGGAAACCTTTGAATCGCTTTCATATAAGAATGAAGCAATGAAACATTACAATACAAATTGAGAATGTATTCAAGCTGTAGATGAGATGCTAGCTTCAGTTTAAAATTGGCATGAAATCAATTTACTTGATGTTCTGCTGCCAAATATTAGCAGAAGATGTGTAAATGTTACCTTTTTTGGGGTAATATTTTATTTTCTATTAAAAGTTTTAAATTCACTTTTTCAAATCCAATTTATGGCCTATAAAAGATATTAACGGCCTTGCAAGTCTTTAAAACCTCCACAGCCTGTTTAATACCAATAAGCCTACCAAACACAACAAATAAGGTTGTTGCCAGGTTTGCTTTCCACCTTTAGCCTAAGTGAATAGCCTAAATAGGGGTATATAACTAACCTTTTGATATTTGATTTATTCTGACTGAAGGATATATTACATATAAATGTACATAAATTGATTTCTGTTTAAAATATTTGCATTTATGTAAATAAAATTAAGTGTAAATTCCACTGTTTGGTGAAAATGTCAGTAAAGTATCTACACACATCTTTGTGTTACTTAACCAAAATGTTATTCATTCTTATCCAAAAAGACAACAGAAACAAACAAAAGTCAGTGTTCCTGTTTATCTCTGTAAAGCTGCTGTGAAACACTCTGTATTGTATAAAGCACTATACTGTATAACTTGCAATTCTGACTAAAACACGCAATTGCAACTTTATATCAATTGCAAGCTTATATTACACAATTCTTACTTTTTTTTCTGCAATTCTGACTTTATATCAGTTGGGAGTTTAAATAAATTGCGAGTTTATATCTTGCAATTCTGAGAAAAAAAATCAGAATCGGAGTTATATAAAAAAAATGTCCTGGCTCTTCCAAGCTTTATAATGCCAGCGAATGGCCGGTTTCTGTTTTGAAGTCCATAAAATTGCATCTATTCATGATTAAAGTGCTCTGGGCGGTTAATAAAGGCCTTCTGAAGTGAAGCGATGCGTTCGAGTAAGACAAATATCCATATTTAAAATTTTATAAAGTAAAATAACTAGCTGTCCTTAGTTGGGGACATTTAATTTAATATTAAACAATATTATTCAACAATATTATTGATCTGCCTGCATTGACACCATTATATGAGAACATCACGGTTTACTCCAGAGCGCTATATATATAGATGAACTAAATCACTTTTTTACAACAAAAATGAACCATCACTGAACTAACTTAACCCTCATGTGGTGTTCAAAACCCTATAACACTTGTGGTGTTCCCGGTCAAAAATGACAGGCCCATAAAAAAAAGCTTATAAATCACTCATTATACCATATTTTCACCCAAACTTGGATTCAATCTTTTTGTCAACTTGTTCTCTTTCAATTAGGACTGGTTTTATATTTCTGTTTGCATCTGATTAATCATGGGCCTCATTTATCTGAGAGTAGGCATCTCATTTTTTGAGTAAAAAACAAATAATTTATGAGTAAATTTGGAAATATGAAAAAAAAAATGGCTACTGTTGATCACACTAGTCTACTCTAATATTTCACCAGGAATTTTGTTTTGAAACTTTTGTTTTGTAAAAAATATGGCACATAGTCACACTTGTGGTGTTCCCGGTCAAAAATGACCGGCCTATAAAAAATAGCTTATAAATCACGCATTATACCATATTTTCACCCAATCTTGGATTCAATCTTTTTGTCCACTTGTTCTCTTTCAATTAGGACTGGTTTTATATTTATATTTGCATCTGATTATTCATAGGCCTCATTTATTTGATAGTAGGCATTTTTCTCAATATTGCCAAAATTATTAACAAATAATGCTTTTTTCACTCAAAAACTGAGGTGCATAAGCTCGGATAAATGACTCCTACAATTAAACTGTTTGAAAATTGAATACAAAACCAGTCCTAATTGAAAGAAAACAAGTTGATAAAAAGATTGAATCCAATTTTTGGGGATAATATAGCATAACGAGGGATTTATAAGCTATTTTGTGTAGGCCTGTCATTTTTGACCGGGAACACCATAAGTGTAACAAGGTGAAAAAAACAACACAAAAAAAGTAAAAAAAAAAAAAATTGGACAAGTTGTTATAGTCTCTGTGAACAAAGTCACTAAGTTTCAGTTCAATGCGATAACATTAACTAGTATTTTCAGGAAAAAGAAAATCTTCTCCAGTCAAAAATGACATGAACACCACATGAGGGTTAAGCTGGACTGTGACGCTATTTTCTTCTAGATCTGCTGTAGAGCCGAAACAAACTCTGTTGCATTATTTTCCTGTTATCACTGTAAAGCTGCTTTGAAACAAGCTTGTAAAGGTGACTTGACTTGACTATGCACGCATGATATGACAAAATAAATTACATTTTGCTTGTTTTACTAAAATAGATAAATTTAAAGTAAATATTAAGTTAGCATTTATCATTATTATTGTGCATAAGTGTTGGGGTGGGCTAGCAATGCAATTCATTTTTGGGGTAATCTTAATTTTTAAGGAGTGATGCTTACATTTTCCCAGCATAAAAATCAACAGTTTTCTCCAAAGGCGAGATCTTCGCACAGCTGCCCGTCTCCTTTGTACAGACATTACAAACGCTGAGGAAAACTGTTCTAGGTAGGGCTGTCGAGTTACTGATGTTAGTGCACCTGTCGCTCATTTCATTTTGTTATTGCAGAACTTATAGTTACATAAAGATCAGGAAAAGATACCATGGTTGTATCTTTCAACAATGAACAATCATAATGGCAAAAAAAAACAGAAAACATAAATATCAGGGGTTTGCATACATCATAATATAAGAATACATGGGAAAAAAGCACAATGACAAGGTTAAATATCTTTGAATAATTCATCATAATACATAAAGAAAATGCATTTTTTGTTTGCTATAAACCTGAGGGAGAAAGCGAGAGTTAAATTCAACAAGAAAAAGAGGAAAACCATGGAGATTTAAGCGACTTTTGCTTGTGGACGAACATTTTTGCATATAAAATGAAGAAATTTGACAACATATTCAAGGAATGATGATTTGGGGGTTTCTTAATAAAAAATAATATCTTCAAGGATAAAACTGTGGGTCACATTAGTGGGTTAAAAATGTGAGAACTTAAATGAACCCATAATTTATTGGTTATACTACAATCATAAAATAAATGAGCGACTGTTTCTTTAACAAGACACACAAAATGAGCAAGTTTCGTCATTATCAAGATGTTTACAGAATTAAACCTGTCGCTCATATCTTTTAAGTTGTTGCGTTTGTGATAACGTCGTAGGTCACATGAAAACATCAACATGGCGGATGATGTACGGCTCGCATTCATACTTAACGAGATCTGGCTATAAAGTACCTCTTTTAGCGCTCGTTAAGTACTTATTGACATTAAGTACCTACTCAGTGAGTATGCGGGTTTGGACGCAGCCCAGAGCTTGTAATAGCAGCTGCCAGATAGCAAGCACAGTTGGGCCGATTCCGGCTGAAATGCGTCACTGTCGGCATCGGTGAACAGATAATGGGCCAGATCCGTGCCGACTGACACATCTGGCTGACTGACGGGCTGTATCGTATCTGTATGGGCCAGTATCGGCTGAAAGCAGTTGTACTGGTGTCAGGTCCATACTCAGTGTAGCTGTGTGTATTTACCATCGGCCCGAGTTCGTTTTGTCACAAGCGGGCCACTACTAGAATTAAGGAACTCGTCAGCCGCCTGAAAAAAGGTTTTGGCGGTTAGGGATAAATCCATAAATCCTGATGTACTCGTTACATCATAAGAAGGATGGCGTCTACGCTAATATTAGTCTCTCTGTTTATCCCGAGGTTTACCGCAGTCCGCCGGATCCAGGCTGTATCCAGATCTGATGAAGGACCTGCGCCTGGACATGACGACAACGCAGTCCTGAAGTGTCAACCAGTCTCTCCCCTGTGAAGGCCTCCTTCCCTCCCTTTACCCCTGTACAGATAAAGCGTTGTCGGGATAATTCCGGTTTGCGTGGATATGCGGAAGCGATACAAATTCTGTATTATAAATTTTAAGGCCAGACAAGTAGTTTGTTGAGGGTTGGTTTGTAGGGAAGGACTACACGCCTGCGCACATATAATCAAACGCACATACCTATAGACTGAACTCGTAATGTGCATGTGCACGCCATCAGCGTTCTCACAGGTTCGCGTTTTTGAAGTTTGCGCAAAAAGAACTTACGAGTTTTCTGTTAAAACGGTGTCGTGTTAGCCGCCCCTAAGTTAATAATTAATGATCGTTGCGACGGAAGTGAATCAATCAAAACTAACTTTAGCTGCACTGTTAACCCTTGCTGTAAAAAAAGGCCAAATTCTGACAATATCATACCATTTTCCATTAAAACAGTAATATACCGTAGAAAACAAAAATCAGCCTACAGGAATATACTGTAAATCAACAGTGCTCAAAATCAACACTCAGAGGCTGTTTTCCCAATCACACCCTATACCCTCATTCACTATTCCCTACATTAGTTCACTAATATAGTCCCCTTGACAGAGTGAATGAAAAGAAGTCAGTGAATTGAGACACTGATGAACACCTGATAAGCAGAATCACTGAAGGACAGAGAAACAAGAACAGAAAAAAGAGAAACACAAGAACTACAACTGACTTCCAGCAACACTGAGTGTGAAACCAGTTTACAAACCAGTTTAACATTATTTCTTCCGTACAAAAGTTATTGTTGAGAATTAACAGATATTTAGTTGTTGATATTTTATTGAAAATAATAAAATAAAATAAATAAATGTATAAATTAATAAAATAAATTTATAATAAAATAAAAATAAAGTTATTATCACCATGATGGAGATCAGTATTTGTTTTAGTTGGTCTCTTGACCCTTGACTTTATAATATCAGTTATTCTCTGGCTGCTTTAACTATGAGTTTATAAAACACATTTGTTATGGCAAGAAAAAGTCAAGAGGAAGATGATCAGGTGTTTATGACTGTTGTGATGATTACATAATCATCCTGGACATTGTCTGATTCTCTGATCTTAACCAGTGTATAAGCTTTGTGTTTATGGGTATTTCATATTTTTCATATGTTTGTTAATCTACAACATGAAATACAGCAATATTTCAGTAATCAGTTATTCTGAAGAATATTGAAATCATATAGTGCTTTAGAACATTATGAGCTCCTGCTTGACTCAGACACACACAGACATCAACAATCAGCATATGAATCTCAACAATGGTGACAATAAAAAGTTTCATGTCGCAATGCATGCTGGGTTCCAGGATAGTATAAAACTCCCAGCATGCACTGCTTGCATGAGTAAAAAAATAACAATAAATTATTGCCACCGCTGATGAGAGACATTTTTTATATCTCTGTGTTTCTACAAGACATTGTAGCTCTGTTTCTTTTTTAGGTTGTGCATGAGGTGTTAAATAAAAATCATCATCATAACTTATTACTGTAGTTTCACAGTGGTGGTAATGTAACACTTTTGATACTGGTTTAAAAACTGAATGGGACTTAGTGAATGAACAGGCTATATGATGATTTTATCATCATAATCAATATAACCACAATCATTCACAAACCGTGTGTGTGCACAAGTGTGACCTACAAATACACAGTTTAAGCACCAATTGATAAACTAAAGTTAGAAAGTCAAGAGTCCAGAACCCAACTAAAGCAAACACTGATCTCTATAATGGTAACTTGAAACCAAACATTTTCAATTAAACATCTCAATAACAACTTCTGTAGATGTATGACAGAAATAAGGTCATACTGTTAATAATAAGTGTAATAATGTGTAATAGCTGGAAGTCAGTTGTCGGTCCTGTGTTTCTCTATTTTCTGTTCGTGTGTTCCTCTTTCCTTCAGGGATTCTATGGGGCGCATGTCTCGTACAGAAAATTCACTTTCTTTGTTTCAGAGGGCAGCCAAAGCTGCTAAGTGTAAATATCTTTCTGATCTGATTATGAAAAATAGGCATAACCCTCGTTGTCCTCTTTTCCACTATTGACTCCGTGCTAAATCCACCTGTTAATCTTTTCCCTGAGCCTTCTGTCTCCCTTTGTGAAAGTTTTGGAAACTTTTTCACAAGTAAGGTTTTGGCTATTAGATCTCAAATGGCTCAGACTGGATATACTATGTCAGAGATTCCTTTATACTCCTCCACATGGTCTGTGTTTGAGCCACTCAACTTGCACTCCTGTAAGGCAATTGTGGATTGCCTTAAGCCCACTTCATGCCCACATGATATTGTTCCTTCGCATTTCCTCAAACACACTATGGATGCAATTAGTCCAGGTCTATTATCTGTCATTAATAAATGCTTATATACGGGCACTGTTCCAGTCTGCCTTAAACATGCTGCGATAACACCATATATTAAAAAACCTAATCTTGATCCTTCATCTCTTTCCAGTTTTCGACCTATTTCAAATCTTCCTTTTATATCAAAGATCATGGAGAAAGTTGTATTGGCTCAATTACAATCTTTCTTGTTAAATAGTTCTATCAATGAAGTTTTTCAATCAGGTTTTAAAGCATTACATAACACTGAATATGCTCTTTTAAGAGTCTTAAATGATATCTCACCACTGACTCAGGCAAACAAATGGCTTTGGTCCTGTTAAGTGCTGCTTTTGACTTAGTCGGCCACAACATCCTTCTGTCACGCCTGGAGTCTTGTGTAGGACTTCGTGGTTCTGTTTTACAGTGGTTTCACTCTTACCTGTCAGATAGATGTTTTACTGTTCATTTGGGACAATACTCATCCACTAACAAACCCCTTGGTTGTGGTGTTCCTCAGGGATCAATCCTTGGGCCTGTGTTGTTTTCTCTGTATTTGCTCCCCATGGCCGCTATTTTTTAAAAACACGGTGTCTCTTTTCATCTATATGCCAACGATACCCAGCTTTACCTGCCCTTGCAACGCAATAATAAATATACTCTTCAGCCGCTGTTAGATTGTCTAAACAAACTTAAGTCATGGCTTTCAAGCAATTTTTTAAACTTAAATGAAAATAAAAGTTTATAATTTTCGGCCCCAAGGAAAACTGTGTTTTTGATTTTGATCTGGGCTTTGTCACCCCATATAACACAAAGTGTGCCAGAAATTTGGGCTTCCTTTTTGACTCCAGTTTAAGTCATGCTTTTTTGGTTAATACATTTAAATGACAGATGGTCAATTTAAGGCAGTCGGTTTCTCCAAGTGAAATTAGTAAACTCCAGTTTTAATTTAGTGCATTTTTACAGTAACATACAGTAAAGAACTGTACAATTAACAGTATATTACTGGCAACAGTGTTTATAAACTTTAATAAATTTATTCTAGAGCTGCTGTAAAGCTAAAACAATCTCTGTTACTTTATTTTCCTATTATCACTGTAAAGCCGCTTTGGAACAATCTACATTGTTAAAAGCACTATATAAATGGAGATGACTTGACTTGACTGGACTTGAGGGAAGATCCTGCAGACGCAGACCATCGTTTTCGAGAGGAATCATTCAGCTGAAAAAAACGAGTATTTAATTAATTTATTGTTCTAGTGTTGTTTGATGTTTTAATTGTCAAATGCATATCTGTCTGTTATGAATTTGAGACACTTGACTTTTTATGAGTTCTCTCGGCTCGATTTTCTCACAAATGTGTCCAGGCAGATTTTCTCACAAATGCAGTTGAGCAACTTCCTCTTCTAAAACAGTAGATGGCGCTAAGCTAGAGGATTCATTTAGCGCTAGTCTCCCGGGAGAAGCACTGATTTGAAATTTGCCTTTACCTACAGCTGAGGAAAATGACCGGTGAACAGGTGTGTTTCTGTCTTACTTTATCTATAATTAACCTTGCCTTTGCCTTAAACCTGGCAAAGGCAAGTTTCAAATCAGTGCTTCTCCCGAGCGCCATCTACTGTTTTAGAAGAGGGAGTTGCTCAACTGCATTTGTGAGAAAATCGAGCCGAGAGATCTCAAAAGTCTCATAAAATCTCATAAAAAGTCAAGTGTCTCACAATCATAACAGACAGATATGCATTTGTATTATATGTTTGCATTTTACAGATATTTTGGCAACACTACAATAAGGTTTCATTCGTTAATATAAGTTAACTACACGGTGGCTACTGCAGTTGAATTTTCCTATTGGAAGTTGTGGTGCCCTGTGACATAAGAGGGCACCAGCTCACCACGCCCTTGCCTACAGAGAGACTTGTCTCAGGTGCACTAATTTTAACAAATGAGACCTTGTTAGGGGTTCAAGCATGAAATGCTGAAACCCTATTGTAATTGGAAGGATTTGTAAAACTTTTTTTGGATTTGTGCAGGCCAAACCGTAAGGCCTAGAGACTTGAAACCTGGCCAGATGGTAGGCCTCAATTTGGGGAGAACCTATCAGGGCTGAGTTTCCCGATAACTATGTATCTTAGCTCTTAAGAGCGCTCTCTACGTGCAAGGTTACGAACGCTCGCCGTAAATTCCACGCGCGTTTCCCAAAAATGCACTTAACATGAAGAACACGCAAGAACGCGCTCTACGTGCTACTTAAGAGTCGCTGTCCATTTGCGAAGTGCTGAAATATAACCTTATATGGAATCGTATTCTTAACGTTTAACCTAATAATTGTCATCTGTTGTGGATTAGCAATCAAGACAAGTCTATATAAAGCACCTACCTACAGGCGGAGGCACTGACAAAATGGCTGAACAAAAAAAAACCAAGAAAAGATACTTTTCAAAAAAAATTAAATCAATGTCCTTTTAGAGGAGATAGAGAGAAACAAAGATGTAATTTTTAACAGATTTAAAGGACACCATACAAATAAGGAAAAACAAAACATCTGGGAGGACATTGCTACCAAACTAACTGCAACCAGGGGTGTTCAAAGATCAGGGAAGGAGGTCCGCAAGAAGTGGCAGGATTTTGCAAGCCTGGCAAAAAGGAAGAGGGCACTGCAGAGGACTGCAATTAAAAAAACAGGTGGTGGGACCATTGAGACCCCCCTTCTCACAGCAGAGGAAGAAAAGGCCTTGTCAGTACTTGGCCCAAGTGCTTCGGATGGCATTAGTGGTGGTATTGACATCCATGGAGGAGTAGGGATAAACCTACCATCTCCTAGTCCTCCAAACAACCCTCCCAGGCCTCAGCCTCCATCTTCAGTGCTCCAGACTGCAGCCACAACACCTCAGCAGTTTGAGAATGTATGTAGCTGTAGTCAGGACCTAGTGCAGCTGGAGAGGGAGAAGCTAGATGTCTTGAAAGACATTAGGCAATGCCTTCAAGAAGCCAATGAGAGAGACAACAACTTTCAACAGCAGCTCAAGAAGGCCAAGCTGGCCTTAGAAGAGAGGAGGCTTGCACTAGAGGAGATGAGTTTTGCAAGGCCCTCAATTTCTGTGCCAATTATCTTGCCAGAAGACACAGGTAATGTGATTTATAGTTCAATGAGGATTTATGAAGTTTCAGTCATTTCTTGTGCAATGTGAAATGTTTTCTATATGTAGTTATGACTCATCCCACTGTACAATGTCTTTTGCAGGTCGTGGGGAACTGAATAACCCAAATTAATAAAACTATGCAATGTTAGCTAGATGCAATGTTTTTGATGTCCATGTGTTTGTTGAACCATGCACACAAGGCCTAAGGCCATATGAAATACTATAATAATTGTTATGAGTTCTTCCTAGTGTTTCTGAAGTAAATGGCTAATGGTTGATGATTATTTTCAGACATAAGCATTTAAGTTTCAATATTATTAATATATAAAGTCTATATATTTAGCGTGACAGATAGCACAAATATACGTACAGTATGTACTTCATCTAGTCATTATGAACAGAGGATAGATTAAAGGAAGATGTAATCTATACAATTTCTAAGCATGCCACACCTTCACTTTCTTCAAGGTAGGGCCTAATGTCATTACTGAAATTGATGATAGTCAGTGGGATATGTGAACATCATCACAGCCTGATAACCTTCACATGGTTCCTTCAATTAAGCTAGGATTAGTATAGAGTTTACACCTCACTAGACTTGCAGAGGAAATCATGGCTGCACTACAGCGTGTTCTTCAATTGAGGGTCAGAGAAAGACAGAGACAACCACGAAGTAGATTGGTGACTTTAAATGCCTTCATCAGACAGCATCAAAACCCCTTGGATATCCTTGATGACATGGCTATAATTAGGCGATACCGTCTGCCAAGAGGACAAATAGCCCAACTGCTAAATAGCATTGGACCTCAGCTGATGTGTGCCACCAGGAGAAATGTTGCCTTGTCCCCTGAAGTCCAACTCCTATCAGCCTTGAGATTTTATGCAACAGGCAGTTTTCTCCAGGTGCTTGGTGATGGGCTTGGACTAAGTAAGGCATCAGTTTCAAGAGCTGTTCAAGCGGTCACCAATGCATTACTTCCACTTGCTGCGGAACACATTAAATTTCCAGCATCAAGACAGGACATCACAGAAATACAACAGTATTTTTTAACACATCATCACATCCCACAGGTCATTGGAGTGATTGATGGTACCTTGATCCCGATCCTTACACCATCTGTGGATGGCCATGTATATATATGCCGCAAAGGCTATGCAGCTATCAACTGCCAGGTGATCTGTGACCATAAGGGTTTGATCACAGACATTGTGGCAAGGTGGCCCGGAAGCACACACGACTCCTTCATGTTCACCAATTCATCTGTGGGTCAGGAGGCACAAAACTCACAGGGACAGTGGAGGCTGTTTGGGGACAGCTGTTACCCACTGAGGCCATATCTCTTCACGTCTGTGGCTAATCCTATGAGTAACAGGGAGACAAATTTCAACGAGGCACACCGTGTTGCACGTAGTATTGTGGAACGCACAATAGGGAGGTGGAAGATGCGTTTTCAGGCAATTCACCAGTCTAGCGGTGGTCTTTTATTTGCTCCACAAAAGTGCTGTGCAGTAATAATAGTAACAGCTATGCTGCACAACATTGCAGTGCAGATGAGAGTGCCCTTACTTAACAGGGAGGAAGATGAGGAGGTGGAGGAGGTTGAGGAGGTGGAGGACGAAGATAGCATGGGACCACATGGCCAACCAAGAAATGCCCAATACATGGCTGGTTTTCGTGCACGTCAGCAAGTCATTGACAGATTTTGCCCAGTCTTTGAAGCATATTTCCCACATTACTTCTTTTATGAATTTTTTTGTTCATTCATTTAATTTAGATGTGTATTTCTATTTTTGTCTTCCCTTTTTAATTATTTCCTTTATAAATTCATGTAAACAAAAAACGAGTACAATAAAGTCCTACAATCAAAACCTTATATTATAGGTTGCAGTGTAATCTGTTAAATCTACATAAAAGTGTAATCTGCCGGTTGTCCTGGAGGTGACCTCATAACTCTGTCTTCTTACGATGCACTTGGGGATTTACGATTACTCCAGAGCACTCGTAGATTTTTAAGTGCTACTTAAGTTACGATGCTTTTGGGAAACAGACCGTAATATTAAGATCTGTCGTACGATCGTTTTTACGATCTACTTAGGCTTACGATGCTTTTGAGAAACGCAGCCCAGAGTATGACCCCGATTGGCCCATAGGTGGCGCTACAGCAACCAAAAGTACAAAATCGCTCATAACTCTTAGACCGTTTGTCCTAGTGTGTCTTACGCCACTGTGATCCCTGGCTCGAGGCGGACAAAATGGGTTTCTCCAATTTCGATTTAGGCAGGACAAAATTTCTGCTATGTCGCATTTTGTCCAAAACCTACTTTTGCAAAACTAGTCCCAGGATTTTTGCCCGATCGGAACCAAACCAGTCTAGGACAATTCTCTGGACTCTCTCGATCAATAATTATCGAAAAAAAGTAGAACTTTTGCATTTGGGTGGCTGTAACAGGGTCATTTAGAAAAGGGACGTGGCAAAATACACTCAAAAGCCTATAAATCCTAAAGGAAAACTCAGAACTTCACAAAAATTTATGAGCATATGTGTCATAACATGGTGAAGAAGCATGCAGAGTTTCATGGAGATCGGACCATAGATGGCGCTATAACTGTTTAAAGCTTTAAAACCATATATTTCCTATGGTACATTGTCTGTATTGTCTGTAAATGGTCTTTTCCATCTATTATATAAGTGGTTACATGCTTGCTAAATAAAACTTACTAACTTTTGATGCTTTTGTGCTTAAAGGCCTTAAAGGCCTTAATTGCTTGAACCCCGATAAATGCTGCTTGCAGCTTTAATTGTAAAGTGTTACCGATATTTTAAACCGTTGCGTGAACTCTGGAAACAACATTTGTCAAACCTATATGCTTAAGATTTAATATTGACCTCACAATATCTATTCCTTTATTTAAAAGATGTAGTTCAGAGAAACCCTCACAGCTAATGCTGCTGAAATGGAGATCGAGGGATCATGAACTGGTGGCTCCAGCAGCAGATCGAGGGGCAGACACAAGATAAGTTTAAATCTATATTAAAAACACACCTCTTTTTTTATTTAATTTTTTTATATACACTCACCTAAAGGATTATTAGGAACACCATACTAATACTGTGTTTGACCCCCTTTCGCCTTCAGAACTGCCTTAATTCTACGTGGCATTGATTCAACAAGGTGCTGAAAGCATTCTTTAGAAATGTTGGCCCATATTGATAGGATAGCATCTTGCAGTTGATGGAGATTTGTGGGATGCACATCCAGGGCACGAAGCTCCCGTTCCACCACATCCCAAAGATGCTCTATTGGGTTGAGATCTGGTGACTGTGGGGGCCATTTTAGTACAGTGAACTCATTGTCATGTTCAAGAAACCAATTTGAAATGATTCGAGCTTTGTGACATGGTGCATTATCCTGCTGGAAGTAGCCATCAGAGGATGGGTACATGGTGGTCATAAAGGGATGGACATGGTCAGAAACAATGCTCAGGTAGGCCGTGGCATTTAAACGATGCCCAATTGGCACTAACGGACTTAAAGTGTGCCAAGAAAACATCCCCCACACCATTACCTGCACAGTGGTAACAAGGCATGATGGATCCATGTTCTCATTCTGTTTACGCCAAATTCTGACTCTACCATCTGAATGTCTCAACAGAAATCGAGACTCATCAGACCAGGCAACATTTTTCCAGTCTTCAACTGTCCAATTTTGGTGAGCTCGTGCAAATTGTAGCCTCTTTTTCCTATTTGTAGTGGAGATGAGTGGTACCCGGTGGGGTCTTCTGCTGTTGTAGCCCAAGGTTGTGCGTGTTGTGGCTTCACAAATGCTTTGCTGCATACCTCGGTTGTAACGAGTGGTTATTTCAGTCAAAGTTGCTCTTCTATCAGCTTCTATCGGCCCATTCTCCTCTGACCTCTAGCATCAACAAGGCATTTTCGCCCACAGGACTGCCGCATACTGGATGTTTTTCCCTTTTCACACCATTCTTTGTAAACCCTAGAAATGGTTGTGCATGAAAATCCCAGTAACTGAGCAGATTGTGAAATACTCAGACCGGCCCGTCTGGCACCAACAACCATGCCGCGCTCAAAATTGCTTAAATCACCTTTCTTTCCCATTCTGACATTCAGTTTGGAGTTCAGGAGATTGTCTTGACCAGGACCACACCCCTAAATGCATTGAAGCAACTGCCATGTGATTGGTTGATTAGATAATTGCATTAATGAGAAATTGAACAGGTAATCCTAATAATCCTTTAGGTGAGTGTATATATATTTATTGAACATTTTCAACTTTAAACACAACACAGATTCACAACTCAGAAAAATAAAAATAAAATATATAAATAAATAAATAAGTAAATTAATAATAATAATAATAATAATAATAAAAACAGCATAAATGGTACCAAACACATTTAACCTAGGCCACCTAAAGAGTAAAAAAATAAATATACATAAAGGTACATTACAATTTCAAAAACATTATGTACTCGCTCAAGGCATTTGAGTGGAAAAACCTTTCTGCAGAATAGTTGACAATTCAGCCCCTAGATTATTGATATAGACACTATATCAAGAATAGACATCCAGACACTATAAAACTGGTCTGGCTGACCATTAACTAAACAAGTTAAGTATTCCAGCGGAATAAGTTACATCAAAATCTTGTGCCAACCCGATATAGTTGGAGTCTTGTCACTTATCCACCTCAGTAATATGTTTTTCCTAGCAGCAAAAGTAAGAAGATTATACAACCTTTTTTCTTTGGATAAAATCAAAGCTTTATCAGGCAGACCAAGGATCAAAAATAAAGGATCCAATGCCAACTCCTTATTAAAGATAATAATTCTTTCTTATTAAAGAAATATCACATTGATTGTCAACATCAGAACAGTGTTGCCAACTATTTTCAAAGGAAAGTAGCTAATTCCTTCCCAGAAAGTCATTAAATGTCACTAGGTCACGTCATACGTCAATTAGTATATTCATGACGTCGCACCTGCCTAATATGTTTTCTCTCCAAATTCATGCTCACATACTGTATTTTAATATAATATGATATAAGCCCTTTTCGGACGGGATTAGCTTTACAAGGGTAGATGGAGTCATGTAATTTTACCACAGGACGTCTGTAATAGTAATGGCCAATTCGCACGGGATAAGATATCTCAGTAAAACTAGTTGAAGTGGGAGGATTAACTCGATTTGCGCATCGCCGTCACCCTCCTGTCGTCATGTGTGTATTACGTTGCTTCCTGATATCACGTGCGCAAACAACCTATATTTATTTATATAAAACAGTTAGGTCTGGTCGAACGATGTATTAATTAACTTCAGATTGGATTGTGTTGGTAAAAGGCACTTACCTAACACTAAAAGATGTTTCGTGCCTCTAACAAGTGCTTTCGATCTTCTTTCTGATCTGAATGGTACGTGTGGAAAACACTTGAGTTTAGAGATGCTCCGATCAGCATTTTTGGGGCCGATCACCGATTACCGATCACCAAAATCATGATCTGCAGATTGCCGATCACTGCCGATCACAGAATGGCAGGGGAATGGGAATCTTTTATCTATAATCTAGCAGAGTTTGCACCATTTGTAGAAATGAAACTAACTATGAATTAACTATTGAAAAAAAAACAAAAAAAAAAAAACAGTAGAAATAGGCTACAGTCAAGATCTTGAAGAACCACCAAGTGTTTATTTAATTGTATTTAGAAAATGAGATAACTTAAGGCTACTGTAGGCCATCTTTCCCAAATAAGGCAGAGTAACATTAAATTATTCCAAACAAAGAGGGGTCAGGCAGACCAACACACATTAGATCAATGGGATGGGATCAAGTTACACTTAGGCATACTTGGAAATTGTAGCCTCTTAATACACTGACTACATTAAATAATTGGCATCAAAATGTAAAACTTGTCACACCAAAATTGGCTACTGCCACAAAGGACAAAAGGACAAAACTATGTCAAGTTTTTTTTTCTGTTATTATTATGAACGTCTGATGTAGTTGAGGAACCATTTTAAAAAACTATACAAATATTTAAAAATATTTGTGCTAAAAAGTGCAAAACAACATAACAACTGAAACAACAACAACTGAATTTTAACAAATACTATACAAACTATGATATGAAACCGAAATCGCGATTCTCAGATCCACGAACCTGTGTCGCGGTGTGAGAAGGCAGAATCGGGACACACCCCTTCCAACTCCCAGAGTTATCCTCCCCGTCCAGATCCAATGCATCTTTATCATCTTTAAATTACTATTGGGCAATTCCAGCATTATGGACGTGACATTTGCAGTCAAACCTTGAAATATAAATTCTCAGAAAACGCATTTAATACCAATATACTGAAACGTCTGTTCCATACTCCCTTAATAAAGGAGTCCAGATATTAGAAAAATATCAGTCCACACATGAGTTTTACATTTAATATGAGGGAAATAGGCTACACATGCGTTACAGACTTGACACAAAAAATCTTTAACTTTTAGGTGACAAAATATATATTTTTGTAATTCTATGAATTACACTGCGCAAACCAAAAGTAATACTAGCCTATCCACCGGATGAAGAAGGGTTGGCTCTCCACAGAACTTTTTACAAACTATTTTTCGTGTTCGCAGAAAGGAGAAAAACAATGTTATGGACGTGACAGCTCTGAACCCAGTCAACACTTTGATCTCACAGTGATGTCACCATGTGGTCACACCGTCAGCAATCTGAGTTCACAGTGATCTAAAAGTGTAACCTCACAGCGCTCTCACTGTGTGCTCAAACTGTGACCACAATACCCACATAGCAACATTGTGTCGGCCCAGATCCGGCCCACATCTGGCACACGTGGAAAGATGATCTGGCCCACATGCAGCGTGGAATTACGGCACTTGGGTGGGCCACTCCTGTTTGCCAAATCTGGGCCACAAGCAGGCCATAGCAATGCCACATGTCAGCCAAGAGCAAAGAAATAAACCAGAACTGGACCTTATCTGAGCCACAAAATCTGTGTATATTAAATATGAAGTCATCTCAGCCTGTTAACAAAAAGAATCACTGAAAGAAAGAAGAGAACAGAAAAAAGAGACGAGCAGAAACACAAGAACTACAACTGACTTCAGCCACAGCCTCAGATGAAATCAACTGAAGAGAAAAGAAGACATTAAATCTGTGAAGATCTCAGCAGAGGAGGATTAAACAACTCCACAAACAGCATTACCAGCTTCACTTATTACTAACCAGACTGCCTTTATTTCTGTCAGAAGTCTACAGAAGTTTTTATTGAGAATTAACAGAAGTTGAACTCTAATGTGTTTCATTTGAAGTCACCATAACAGTGATCAGTGTTTCCATTAGTTGGGCTCTTAACTCGTATTATATCTCTTATCTTTTTTGGCAGCTGTGACAGTGTGTTTGTCAAACACATTTGCAGCAGCAAAGAAAGTTAAAGTGAAACGAGATCAGGTGATGATGGTTACCTGTTGATGGTTTTATAATCATCATGAAATAACCTGTTTCACTGAGGTAATTTGAATCTAACAATTGTGTTGTACCAATAATATATTCTCTAATACAAACCCTGTGTTACTGCAGCATGAGTTCCAGCAATATTATAACAATCAATTAGAAGATTTTAACAAACATGAGCACGAAAAATTACTGTTCGATAACAAACACAGACATCAATAATCAACCTATGAATCTCAACAATGGTGACAATCTTTAGCAATCCTTGCTGCAATGCATGCTGGGTACCATCATTGTACAAAACTCCCAGCATGCATTGCAACATGAATAAATTATGCAGCTGAATTGTCCTATTATTTTAATTCTAAATATGTGCTTTTATTTTTTGCTGTTATGAATTAATCTGTTTATCTAAAAAATATATATATATATTGTCACCCTTGTTGAGATTCATGTGCTGATTTTTGATATCTCTGTGTCACAGTGGATTCATTTTTCATGTTCATGTTTGTTAAAATTTTCTAACTGATTGTTATAATATTGCTGGAACTCATGCTGCAGTAACACAGGGTTTGTGATGAGAATATATTATTGGTCCAACACAGTTGTTAGATTCAAATTACCTCAGTGAAGCAGTCTATTTCATGATGATTATAAAACCATCAACAGGTAACCATCATCACCTGATCTCGTTTCACTTTAGCTTTCTTTGCTGTTTGACAAACACACTGTCACAGCTGCCAAAAAAGACAACAGATATAATAAGAGTTAAGAGCCCAACTAATGGAAACACTAATCACTGTTATGGTGACTTCAAATGAAACACATTAGAGTTAAACACCTGTTAATTCTCAATAAAAACTTTTGTAGACGTCTGACAGAAATAAAGTCAGTCTGGTTAGTAATAAGTGAAGCTGGTAATGCTGTTTGTGGAGTTGTTTAACGAAGTTGGAGCCTGACATCAAATGTTTAGACGTCAACCTAATTTTCATTTTCAACTAAAATGTTCAAATCCAATAACATTTATAGCTGGGGTGACCTCATATTGTGACCATAAAATGAGCACACAGCGAGTGCTGTGAGGTTATACTTTTAGCTCACTGTGAACTCACATTGTGGTCATATGGAGAGATCACTGTGAGATCAACGTGTTGACTGGGAAAGCGGCTCTAAAAGACTGCTTTAAAACTTTCACAGAGACCTCAAATAGGCATTTAAAACAATAAATATTATTAAGGATTGGCATATCAAGTAAAATAATATTCGATGATTGTTTGAAAATCGTCTACACTCACATGCGCGTTCGCTCAAATCCTGCTCCGACATTTAATTTCTCTGTACTGTAGGCTATAGGCCTACGTGATGTAGCCCAGTCACTAAAGAAAACGATTTAGTTTCATATTTATGTTTAAATAAAATAATTAATTTGTTTAATTTGATCTATGTTGTTTATATGAAAAGTGAAAAGCATGAGTAAGATCATAAGATGTGCAGTAGCCTAGGCTAAATCGGGAGACGAGTGGGCAGACATGATTTTGACCACTTCATTAAGTTTGTTTTTGTAGAAAGCCTTTCTTTAAAGTTAATTTCGTTTTGTATTAATTGTATTCATTTTTCATTCACGTTTCATCAACCAATTGCCTGGATTGAATAAATAAGAAATAAATATAGCAGGCAATATAATCAGGACACAGAGGTGCCGGCGCGTGAAGTGGAGCTCGTCTCTTAAATGAACCGAAACTCAGCGTATAAGCTTCACGAGTTCACACTTACATATAATTTGAAGGGGTAAAGTTTAATGCGTGTTTGGCGTGCTGTCCGGAGGGAGGGCTCCGAGCTCGGAGTTTGGCCCGAACCCAGAGTACTCCCCCCGTATGTAAGTGTTTAGGACTAGAAGCGTGGAGAAGGGGTGGTGGAGGGATGCTGCAAAACTGTCAATGGAATGAGGTGAGACTGCTGAGTATATATACACCTCTTACCATTGATTGCTGAGTGCTCTCCACTTGTGTTAATTATCTGAACGTGCTCCTCCCGAATCTTGTTAATAAAACATAATTTCTTGCCTCACAGACCTGAGAAATATATATAGAAAGCATGAAATGTGTACTTTTAAACAAAACAATTCAAAACGAAAGAAAACAGACTGCTTATGTAATCCGTATGAAATGTGCATTTATCTCTGGCGCGTTCACTACTGCGAAGATCGCAAGTCAGCATCGTCAACTTCATCTTTGACACAGAAAACACTTGTTTATTAATAAACAATTGAAATGTCTCCTTGCTATATTTGACATTCATAATCATTACTATTGCCAGTTCTTTGTGACAACTTTTAGGTGCGCTTTAGGTCCCGTACATTACATGAACGTGTCACCACCGCTCAATAGTTAATATTGTTCTTTGGTGTTCAGTTTATACAGGTTTTTCAAATGTTATTTAATAAAAAAAAAAAAATTTCTCTCAAAATATCCCTCGTGAAAATCATGTTGCGAACCGAATCGTGGGTTTGGTGTATCGTTACAGCCCTAGCTCATATACATTTTTTTGACGACATAGTTAAGGCGGCAGGCGTGTGTTGCTTAGGCGGCCGCCTCAGTTCCAAAGTGCTGCGGGGAACCCTTCACGTGATCGACTTTTTTGATGCCGCTTTTGGGGTTCGCTGATCAAGCTATTTTTAGCCAATATCGGCCGATCATGATCGGCAGCCGATCAATCGGAGCATCACTACTTGAGTTTTGCCACAGACTCGTCCCAGCGTCTAGAACGCAACTGAATGCTTTTTCAAATGTCTCCATACTAGAAAACCCGCGGAAAACTACTTTTAAACAGGAAATGACAAAACATTTATGTACATATTTACAGCGGGTCTATTCGCACGGGATTAGTATTACTTGAGGTCATTTTTCCGGACCTTTTTACTGAAGGTAAAAGTCGTCGTAATCTTTACTGACATTGTCCGTAATGATCACTGAGATGGCACATTCGGACGGGACTAAAATCACAGAGAAGCTCTGGTAATTATTACTTTACCCCACCTGTCCATGTTAAACTAGTCCCGTCCGAATAGGGCTACACAGCAAAATCCCCAGTGTTAAATTAACACTCCTCAGTGTACATATGTGTCCACACTACAGGGTGTTAAAATTAACACTGAAGCAGTGTTGAAGTTAATGAGATAATTAAGTTAACACTGAAGCAGTGTTGAAGTTAATGGGATAATTAAGTGGTGACACCTGATGTTAATAAGCAGAATCATTGACGGAAAGAGAAAAAACAATAACAGAAAAAAAGAGAAATACAAGAACTACAACTGACTTCGAGTCATAACACATTGTTGCACTTATTATTACCAGTTTGACTTTATTTTCTTCTATTTTTCTTTTCAAGTTACCATTATGGTGGTCAGTGTTTGCTTTAGTTGGGCTCTTGACCCTTTTCATTTTCTTAATATTAGTTTTTCTCTGACTGTTCCAACATTGTGTTTATAAAGCACATTTGTTACTGCAAGAGAAAACATGACCTGCTCACAATATATTTTGATGATAATTACATTATCATCATGTAGTGACCTGATTCACTGATGTCATTCAGAGTCTAAATCTTTGAATATATGCTTGATGTCTCGTTTTAGTATTGGTGATTCTAGTCCTGAGATTCTACAGTTTGAAATCCAAAAGCAAAAATGAACAATTTTGAAAATACTTTGAGCAAAGAAGTTATTGTGTTTAAACACACAGACATCAAGAATCAGCATATGAATCTCAACAATGGTGACAATAAACAAACTAGTGACAAACAGATCAACTCTGAACATCACAAAACAAGCTACTAAAGTCAGAACAAAACAATAGCAAAATAAAAGCAAACAGAAAAAAACAATGAAAATTACAGGACAATTCAGCTGCATAATTTATTCATGCTGAAATGCATGATGTGAGCCATTGATGCGTTCTGATTGGTAGCCCCCATCATGCACTGCAACATTAAGCATTTGTTTGATTGTCACCATTGTTGAGATTCAAATGTAGATTATTGATGTCTGTGTATGATTTTAAAACTTTCAGATCATTAAAACATTGCTGGAAGTAACTACTGTAGTGAAAAATTAATAAAACATTTGGCTAATCAGCTTATAATGATGGGTGCCATCATTGAATCACATCACTAGCAATTTCATCATCAAAACAAAACCAGGGCTGCATTTCCAAAAGCATCTTAAGCCTAACTTGATCGCAGACCAACTGCAACAAATGGTCTATACGATCAAATTAGGCTTGCGATGCTTTCAGGAAACACAGCCAAAGTCATAGTTTCTCTTGCCACAACACATATGCTTTATAAACACAGAGTTGGAGCAGCCAGAGAAATACTAATGTTAAAAAGTAAAGGGTCAAGAGCCCAACTAAAGCAAACACTGATCACCATAATGGTGACATGAAACGAAACATTCCATAAAACATTACCATCTAAACGTCTGTTAAATCTAAATAAGACCATGTGTAGATGTATGACAGAAATAAAGTCAAACTGGTAAAATAATAAGTGCAATAATGGCTCGAAGTCAGTAGTTCTTGTGTTTCTCTTTTTTCTGTTCTTGTTTCTCTTTCCGTCAATGATTCTGCTTGTTATCATCAGGTGTCACCACTAATGGCCAATCATCACTTAATTAATCACTTAATTATCTCATTAACTTCAACACTGCTTCAGTGTTAATTTTAACACTCTGTAGTGTGGACACATATGTACACTGAGGAGTGTTAATTTAACACTGGGGATTTTGCTGTGTATAGACGAATGTCCAATAAAGTTGTTCTCATTTCCTATATATTTCTGTCAGACAATATAACGAGTATGATATAGTGCATGACAAAATTTTTATGTGTAAAATTATCTGGACTGTCTGTAACCTTAAAAGTGTTCACACTGCAATAAGAGATTCAGTCAGTCAGAGACACTTACTTGACGGTAAGTCAGTGTTAAAACTGACACGATCCTGTTTGACCCGTTGTTTTAAATCAGTGTCTGTTTATTGTTGATTTAACGAATACAATCATGTTTTTTATGATGTTTTAGACCCGCTCGAGGTCAAGAGCAGTGCGGGCGTTGGAGAAGTCGGTGACCGTGGGGAAGCTTCGGCTTGTGTGGGAGTCGAAGCCAGCCATCCCCATGATGACTTCTCCCAGGCCGAGGCCACACCTGAGGCCGGGTCCCCGGAGCCTCAGGCGGAAGACCGACCGGCTCAGGTGTGGGCCCTGCCACCTCATGTGCTCGCCTCACCAGTCGGGCCAGAGGCAGACCAATTGCAGGACATAATTGGTATGAATCCGTTTATCATCACAATCCTAATAGTAACTAAAATTAATTATTAACAGCTAAATTTTTTTTTTTTTTTTTTATCAGATGAGCTGTTTCCATTGTTCGAGGAGCTGTCGGAAGTTGGGGCGGAGGCCACAGCGCTGTGGAGCACCGATGACCTGGAGGCCCTTATGAGCATGAATCCGTTTATCATCACAATCCTAATAGTGCTGCAGTTACTCGATAAGTGGTCACCTAAATTGATGGTTTGTTTTTCAGATGAACTTCTTCCCCAGTTTCACCGACACGTGGGAGTGTTTGTTTTGATTTTTGTCAGTCTGTCTTTTTTTTTCTTTGTGGTTTTTTAAATAAAGTTTTAAAAAATTTGAAGATGGGTGTTTGTGTCCATTGTGTTCTTGTCTTTTTTGTTTTTTTAGTACACTCAACCGGACACGTTCCACTAACTTTCAAGTAATTCCAGTGCTTAATTTTGCATAAAAATGCAGTGGATTAGGACCTAACATAATGTCTAACCCTAACATACGGCCCTATCTTGCACCCAGCGCAATTGACTTTGTACACCGACTTTGTATCATTCCTATTTTGCACCCGACGCACAGCGGACTTTTCCCTCCACAGACACATGTCGGTAAACTAGGAAATACACTTGCGCTCCCGGGGGCGGTTCAGCGCAAAGAGGAGGCGTGTTCCGGCGCAAAGAGGAGGCGTGTTCCGGCGCAAACGTTCCCTGGTGCTATTTTGCAGGTTTAGAAAACAATTCTGCCACTGACCAGGAAAAACCTAGTTTAAAGTCAGTGGCGCGATGCGCATGTTATTCATATGCTATTTTAAGGGCGCATGCTTGGCCATAATCAATGTAGAGTGTGCACAACGCGCATACACTTTGATTCTCTCATCTACACTGAAGCAGCAGTTTTCATTTTTGCAAATCATACAAAAGCATACATCTAGCTTACACATTTACCCAAATTATCATACGCCTGTTTAACCGAAGTTAATTTGGGTGGGTTTCTCCATCCCAATGTAACTTCTCTCTCTTTTACGGCCGTGACGAGAGCGTTGCTCTCCTCGGCTGTGAACCGCTGCTGGCGCGCGCCTGGCAAATCCGCCGTTATAATAGCCATCCGCCATGGAACAAGCGCGCCTGCTCTTAAAGGGAATGTGAGATGTCGCTCTGATTGGTTTATTTCACGTTACGCCCAAACCACACCTATGAATAATGAAGCTACTTCAGACCAACCCCTTTTAGATTTGCGTCGGGCGCAAGAGTAATTTATCCCGCCGGTATAATAGCAACAGCGCCCAAGACCCGCCCACAAAGTTACTTGCGTTTTGCGCTTGATACTTGCGTTTCAGATCGTTAAAATAGGGCCCATAATGTCTAACCCTAACCCTCGAAAGGGCCGATCGACTAGGGGGCGCCATTTTCCGTCTCGTCACGGAGCGGGCTGAAAAGTTTGGTGGACCTGCGACCTCGTTCAGGAGCCGAAAGGCCGAAAAAGGGTGAAAAACACGCATTTTGCATTTTATACTGAATAAGGTCCCGGAAGGTCACAGCAGAAATGTTGGCGTTTTACATTTAAAACTATTATTTCTTAGTCTAAACCTAAAGTAATATTGACAAACTATATATCATTTGAAAGCTCACAGTAACTAGTTTTGATATTTGGTGTCTGATTTTCAATATAAATATGACAAAGGAACAGAAACGTATTAATTTGTATTCATTTAATTGTTTTTAGCTTCCATGTTTTGTTTTTTAAGCACTGAGATTACTGGATCGTGTACAGTTGAGTGTGCTTAGTACACTAGAGGTGGTTTAATACACGTTTTCATTATTTAAAACAAATGAGGCCCCATTCAAAAATTTCCTACACTGACAGGGGTAAAAAAAACGTAACGTGCGTCCGTAAGGAGACGGAAGGTCATAGGACCCCGAAACTCTGCGAGTTCCGTCGTCTAGTGCCCTTGAGTCGGGCCCCAGAGTTTGAGGGCCCTAGCCACTTTCTAAGCATTTCATAACCCTCGTTAATGATGAGAACAGAGATTGTGGATGGTGACTGAAATTTATTTTTTCAATCTTGTTGATTAAACCACCTCTACTGTACTAAGAACACTTAACTGAACACATCACACTCATTTTCAAGTCATTTCAGTGCTTAATTTGCATAAAAATGCAGTGTCCGCGAAACCACTATTTTGCGGCCACTAAATAGGTTGGATCTAGGACATTGTTGCGTTTTTGCTCTCCCATCATATGTGATATTAATTCTTGTTAATTAAACCACCTCTACTGTACTAAGCGCACTCAACTGAACACATTCACATTCATCTAACTTTCAAGTCTCGACGAGCAGAAACACAAGAACTACAACTGACTTCAGCCACAGCCTTAGATGAAATCAACTGGAGATACAAGTCATTAAATCTGTGAAGATCTCAGCAGAGGAGGATTAAACAACTCCACAAACAGCATTACCAGCTTCACTTATTACTAACCAGACTGACTTTATTTCTGTCAGACGTCTACAAAAGTTCTTATTGAGAAATAACAGAGGTTTAACTCTAGTGCATCTGTGAATGTTTCAGTTTTAATCCTGCACTGTAAAGCCCCCCCTTAATTATATCAGTGTAATGGTGTTTGAAGAATTTTTATTTGTGTTTTAAAAGGAAGAGAACTAATAGGTTGCTTTTTTAAAAGTGATCTATCTTCAAACTACATTATTTAGTAATCCAAATTTGACGATGTAATGTTATCAAAAACATAATTCTATGGTAAAACATCACACTATTAATGGAGTTGATATAAGCCTCCTCGTGACTTGATCATTCAAGTGACTTTAATTGTGTCACACAACTTTCAGCATGCGAAACTCAACAGTGGTAACAATCAAATAAATGTTGCCGTGAAACTTTTCACCTTTGTAATAGGCAAACTACCTCTAAGATTATAGACAACAAAACTGTCCTTACATGTAGAGGATCAAATCAGACAGGTGAAAGGAAACAAAAATGGGTTAAGGACAAAGGTGATGTTAAATTGAGATTTAATCATTACAAAGAAATGCCTCAAAAGTTGTAATGTACTGGAAACAAGAGTTGCATATAAAACTTGATGAGCTCCTGCCCAAAAGACAACTACTCCTCCTACTTCTAGAATCCGGTCATCTCCCAAAATAGTAAAGTTTTCAGCAGCAATACTGGTCTTCAAGGTCCACTAATGAAAATGCAAACTACACAGTAAATAAGGCACAAGAGCTTGACAAATCAGTTCTTCAGACCAGCATGTGTTCCCTTGTCTGTGTCTCAGCATTACACACACACACTTAGATACAATGAGTAAGTCTGTTACGTCTAGTGTAGCCGTTACCAGTGACGTTATGAGAAAAGAACAGGGTTGAGCATTTCTGGCACCTAAAGGATTCATTAAATCTGTGAGGGTCGTCCAGTTTGAAATGGTTACATTCATATTCAGGAATTCAGCCATATTTAAAAAAAGACATCGAAATGCTTTAGAGAACTATAAAAAAATAAGTGTGATCCACCTCCACAGTACAACTGCATGTTTGCACTGTTTATGACCTCTGAAGGTTTCCAAAATATTTCAGAAATTAACAAGAAAATCATCAATTATCGTTTAAAAATCTCATTCTCCATGAAGAACCGTTTTTCAGTGAGTTAAAGTTTCTTCATGCACAACCCATACCACGTATTTGATTATAAAGTTCCATGCATAACATGTTTGATTAGTATGTTAAAATCGTGATTCTACGCAGTCTTTTATATTTTTTAATAAACCTTTTTTTTTTTTTTTTTTTTTACATCATTCACTTCAGAATGAGGGAATGTGTGTCAGAGTTTTCTTCTCTTAAGACAAACATGTCAGAATGATAATAGCAAACACATATAAACTCTTCCTTGTAAAAATCAGGAATGTTGCGGGTCCTTTAACTCCAGACGTCCTGTGAATAGCGTCCTTTAGTCATCAGTTTCTTGACGTAATCTACAGCTTGAGCGCGGCTCATTCCTCCCAGCTCCTCTGCGATCTCGTAGAAGGCGTTCTGCACGTCTCGAGCCATGTTTCGGGCGTCTCTGCGGGAGGGAAATCACGGGCAACATTAGAATAGATTCAGGGATGCCTCCGTCTCATGATGTCTCGGCATGTTTTAGATTTTTCGGACTAGTTCTGAAATGTACGCACCCACAGACGTAGATGTGGGCATTGTCTGTGTGGATTAGTTTCCAAAGCGTCTCCCTGTTGTTCTTCAGGAGATGTTGTACATACACCTGGGTGTAAAATACAAATAAAGTAAGTAATGCAGAGAATGGTTAAACAATTTATAAAAACCCTTTTCCTGTGATTCATTCATAGATGTATTAATGCCATGACTTTTACGGTTTTTGATTAAATATAAGATGGGTTCAGAGAGGAAGTGTGGATTCTTTGTTCTATTTTGGCTCTCAATTACAAAAATAATGTTACCAAAGTTTTTTAGGGAGACATATTTGATAGTGGGCCAAAATAACTGTGGAGGTGTGTGTGTGTGTGTTACCGTACCTTCTGTGCCTGGTCTCTGGAAAAAGCTACATTGAGTGCCGTCAGAACGCCAGTCTTCTCAAACTCCTCGAGCTCCCCTTGGTACAGAAAGTCCTCGTTCTTGTGACGACAGCCAAAGTACAGCTCCGTCTCTCCAACTTCCTTACCTACAGATGGGAAATCAAGATACTGATTGCATGAGGATTACAAAAGTAGGGATTTGCACATAACTTCCCACTGTTTTTGATTCTAGTGTAGTAATGCAGATCCTAATAGTGTTGGGGTAACACATTACGAGTAGCGCCAGTTACACAATCTGATGTTGTGTAAACATGATGATTACTGTAGATCTAGACTAAATGTGAACAGGCTCATGTGAACTCATCTCACTTGCACACAAACAGATTCAGGATTCCTTAAAATGAATAAAAGCACTGATATGCAGACTCAAGAATATTATGCAAACCTGCAAATTGAATATGTTAAATAATCAAATGTTAAATTAGACAAATATACTTTATGTATTATGATCTCACTTTATTAACCAATTTCTTTGCTGCTGACAAAGAGATAAACATCACATTACTTTCCAAAACTAGTTACTTCTTAAGGAAGTAATGCAATATTGTAATGCATACCCAAACACTGGCCCCAATGATACACAACTATAAAAAAGTACGGTAACACTTTATTTTACAGTGTCCTTGTTACATATGTTACATGTACTTACCATAGTAATAACAGTAAATTATGCATAATTACATGCAACTAACCCTCAACCAAATCCCAATCCTACCCTAACCCTATAGTATGTTGAACCTATTTGATCTACTGTAGAAGTTTGGTACCATTCTGGGCATTATTAGTGGGGTAATTTACGAGATACAGCCTTGGATCCATTAGCACCTGCACTAAGCCATCCGGCTGATATCTCTAAATAAGCTCTAACTTTAATAATGTTCGACCAAGGGGAAAAAGGCTTCTGGGGGGTGTTTGGCTCGAGGTCATGGTGCAAAGGACCCTAGGTTGATTTTACTCCGAACCATCCCTTTAACCTGGAACAGTATTAGATCCATGCACTAGGTAAACTCGTACAACAGCTGCCGTCTGTGTCATTGATGTTAATCAAATAACAAAAGACGACGAGAAAATAAATCACTCACTGCTCTTTAAGGAATAGTTCACTTAAAGATGAAAATTCTGTTATCATTTAGTCACCCTCAAGTCGTATCAACTGTCTGGTACTGCCATTCTTCAAAACATCTTTTGTGTTCACACAGGTTTGAAACAACTTGAGGGCGATGATGCTCAGAATTTTTAAGTGAACTATTCCTTTAACTCAGTGACTTTAGTAGTGAACTTTCGTGCAGTGTTTAAAACTCACCTGGGCTACTGTGTATGAAAGAAAAATATGGAAAACAGAAACATATAGAAACAACACGTTTTATATCATGCATCTGATTTATGCACATAGTAAGCAAATCAATTAGAACAAAAGTTAAATGCGATTACTTCAGTGGTTGCGTTGATTTTGAATACATTTAGGAGAATGTCTCTGCCTCCCTTGCCTCTTCTGATTGTAATAAGCACATAACAGCAGAAGTCCATGACCTGCGCGACTCCTACCTTGTTCTTTGAGCCAGCCTCGCTCCTGAATAAAGCCAACGAAGGGTGCGATACCAGTACCAGGTCCGATCATTATGACTGGGTTTGTGGCCTTGAAGGGCAGGCGGAACTGGGATTTGCGGATGTACATGGGCACTGTAGCCTTGTGTCCGTTGTCGGTGGGCATCTTGTTCTTCAGCCAGTTAGTGGCCACTCCTTTATTGACACGGCCAGTCTTAGTCTCATACTCCACCACTACAGCACAGATGTGGATGCTGTTGGGGTGAACCTGTCACATGCAGGAAACATTTCAACACACACAACATACAAAGTCAGTTATTTCATTTTAAAGTGACCCTATTATGGTATTTTAAAGGTTTCTGATTTCGTTTTGGAGGTTTACCTGAATCCAAGGTCAAAAAACACTATATTTCTCTCTTAATATACACTGCACATCACCTCATTTCTCAAAGAGTCTCAAACGGTTCATTCGAAGATTCAGTCTCTCTTAACCCCTCCTTTCAGAGGGTCTACTGTGCTCTGATTGGTCAGATGTCTCAGTCTGTTGTGATTGGTTTACTCTGCTCTGCTTTGATTGGTCAGTCTGTTGTGATTGGTCTACTCTGCTCTGCTATGATTGGCCAGATGGCTCAAGTCTGTTGTGATTGGTCTACTCTGCTCTGATTGGTCTACTCTGCTCTGCTCTGAATGGTCAGATGGCTCAGTCTGTTGTGATTGGTCTAACGCTTACAGCACGTGTCAAAAACAAAATGCCCATTACCATATCTGGCGCTAAAAACAGCATCTTCTCGACATGTCGACAACACAAACCAAACTCTTCCAGGCCTCAGCTACACCTACAGTGTTTGAAGCTCAAAGCAGAAATTGTTCATGGGCAGCCAATGAAGACCATAGGCTGGCCTTATGCAAATTTTGTTACATTTTTACGTAGGTTTGTAACAGGAAGTGAGACTGGAATTACTGACGACTCGTTTCAGGCAGTTCAGAATCTTTCTTTTAGGAGAAAATAACTTTCTTTGTCGTGCACTTTGATCTTTGAAACTTCATTCTCAAAAAAAAAAATCCTGCAGAAGATACAACCAAGTATCCAAGTCTTCACTTCTGAGATTTCCTACAAAGATAATATCTGGAAAAAGCATAATGGGGGCACTTTAATGGTAAAGTGTCTAATTAGTCGAATAAAAGCAAATTGGCCTTGTTCATTTATTAAACCAAAAATGGATGTGACTTTTAGTATTTATAATATTTATATTAAAGATATGTATTGTGTAGGCACAAGGTGTTGTGCTTAGCTAGAGAGAAAAAAATAACTCAGTTGAGCATTTTGCTAAATATATGCACTTTATTAAACATTCATTATATTTTTACTTAAGCTGATGCCTTTATTATTTAATGAATGTTTGAATCTGTCATGAAAATGTCTGTATTTTTTAATTACAACCACTAATGTTTATATTTCAACAACAAAATGAAGGAATTGACGTAGAAACATAAAAAGCACTGCCTTATGTGCAATTTAAATGTTTGTTGATCATTAAATAAGTTCCATCAATAAACTGATTATTAAATAAATAGTATTTTCGGTTTCGGCTAGTTTTCAGCTAAATGAAAACTTTCATTTCGGTTTCAGTGTTTTGGTCAAAAAAAATATTTTTGTACATCGCTACTTTAAAGGGGTACTTTTAAAATTTGTTGAGAGCAAGTTTAGTATATTTTTATTACACATAAGAAACAGTTCTGGTTCAGTTCAAACCTGTACCAGTCACCAAACAGTACAGCACAATGGTAATGAGAAGCTCTCTGATGAACACTCCAGTTGGGAATAGACCAGTTGGTGGCACACCACCATTAAAAAAAGTCAGAAGATTTAATTATTAATTATGGCAAGCAAAGGGGACGGGCTAAGCCTTTGGAAAATACCCCAAAACATGCTGATTGATTGAACAGGTTAAACAGAAGCATAGCAAGAATCTGTATAAGGATGAGAATTTTGAATGAGATGGTCAGATGACATCATCTCGGCTTTGTTGACTGAACAAATAAAGTGTAATCTCTTATCCTCTGGAACTTCTTGACTTTGAGAGATTTCTACTTCCTCCACATTGTGACTGACCACCTCCACATCAACCCCTATGGCCCTGTTTACACCTGGTGTTAAGATGCGTTTTGGTCGATCGGATCACAGGTGGACGAGGGAGACACATTCCCGTTTAAACCTGGTGTTTTAATCCGTCTCTTTTTCCACTTTCAACCACTTCTGTCCTAATTTCTTCAAGGGGAGGGTCTGTGGGCGGGTCAATGTATGGCTTTTTTCAAATCTTTCGATTTAATCGATGAAACACACTTATGCAATTTACATATGAACGCGCACGATTCACGGAGATGACGGAAAAACATACGGAGAGCATCAGCTTTAGTTTCTTCTCTGACAGCCACAAGACCAGACGACCAGCACTACTCACTTTTATTTAAGAAAACATCTAGCTTGATTTAATGTTTAAAAGTAGTAAATTTGATATTCATAGAGTCTTAGAGCAAGGTATTCTGCTTAAAGGGATCATAAAATGCCTTTTTCCATTTTCATCTTTCTTTAGTGAGTAATGTTGCTCTTTAAGCATGAAAAAGCTCTGTAAAGTTAAAAGCACAAAGTCCCTCCAGCGGGAGTTCTTCTCTATATCAGTGTCAGTGTTTCTGAACTCCCTGAAACGCCTCCATTGTAGTCTTGAGTTTCTTCCGGGAACGAACACGTCACAATATTCCTCATTATAATAATTCATACGCAGAATAAAGGGGCGGGGCCTGGTTGAGTTAGTTAGTAGTGTGTTGAAACTGGTGGTTATGGTAAGGGGCGGGACATTTCCCAAACACACTCGAAGCTCTTGACCAATCACAACACACTGCTCCAGCCGACCAATCAGAACACAGTGTGCTTTTCAGAAGCAGGGGCTAAACAGAGGAACTAAACAGAGCGTTACTGACAGACTGGGAAGAGAGGAGCCACAACAATGGAGAATATGATAAATATAATGTGTTTGAACATTCAAGCAGGAGATCCTATTCTAGTACAGCCCAAAAAAAAACATCAAGGGCATAACAGGTTCCCTTTAATATACCCACCAGTCAAAAGTTGTAAAACCGAATTTTTTCCAGTTTTTATTGAATTTTATACCAGTATGCCTCAAACCATCAGATTCATCTGCGAGTAAGAGCAAAGCAATTTATATAGAGCATTTTTTTTTTTTTTTTTTAATGAAGTGTTTTCATTTGCAATCAAAGCTCAACAAATGAAATTTAACCCATAAGTTAAATATCACCATTTGTAGAAATGTTAACGCAAACACAGATACAAAAGGTCACACATTCCATCTTTAAAGTCCCTGTAAAGTCAAAATTAAGTATGTGTTCTGAGTTTGTCATACCACCGAAAAATGTGTTATTAGCCACCCAGCCCAATTTCAATGATTAAAAAAGCCGCCAAGTAAATAAAATAAGCTATCAAAATCTCGAAAAAATGAGCAGTAGTCTCAGCTCTCAAACGCTGGGGGCGTGTCCGCTGGCTGCGATGAAACCACGCCCACTCGCGGGAAATATGACTCGCGCACAGCTTGTGCATGTCGGCGCGACGGGAGGATGAAGGCCGAAGCGGACAGCGGGAGATAGTCGGTTAAGCCCCATTCACCAGTAACAGCGGATTATCAGTGAATTCCAGTTGTCTCCAACGAAAGTAAACTATCCTGATCTCTACAGAGGCGGGTGTGGTGGTGATCATCAGCTCTCCATCAAGGTAACGCGTTAGCTCTTCACAAGATAAATCCACCTCTTCTTGATATGATCATTTTTCGGAAATTTAAATAAGGACACTGATCTGTTTTCTAAGTGATTGCATCCAGGGAATACGCATTTACATGACGAAGGCATAGCCAGAGCCGTGGGCATAGTAGCTAGCAAACTGTAGGCTGTCTGATAGTAACTCGCGATTGAGCGATAGGCTTAGTGACTCCGTGCGTCATCAAGTAGGGGCCCAATCAAGCTCAGGGGGTCGCAGTGCGTCATCGAGCCCCCGTTTTAGCCCCGCCCAAAAAATCCGGCTCACAGCAAGGGTGAAAAACTGTTAAACGGTCTAACTCCACAATTTAGTACTTCACAGTTCTCAGTCTTTGTAACATGTTTTAGCAATACATTTCTAGCACTTATAATGTGTTTAGAATTTGTTTGTAGAATTGCCTTTACAGGGACTTTAACGTTAAGTAGAAATATCTGACCTTGGAAGATGATGAGATGGAATAGTAGCGGGCCTGCAGTCGCGGCAGAAGCTCACACAGGTGGTCAACGGGAGGGCGCAACGATGGCAAGTCCTCAAGAATAGCCAAAATATTCCTACTTGAGTCCAGCACCCAGCTCTGGTACAAAGCCTGCAATATCACAACGACAGCATCACAAATACTGTTAGCTATTGCACAACAGCATAATTACAATCTAGCCCACCCTGCATTTGCCTCCAACAAGACACAGTACGCGTCTTCGAAACTACAATCTATCACTTAATGAATCAACAGCCTATCTGCTAATCATGTTTGCCATTAAACATTAATTATATATACACTACCGTTCAAAAGTTTGGGGTCAGTAAGATTTGTAATGTTTTTAAAAGAAGTCTCTTCTGCTCACCAAGGCTGCATTTATTTGATAAAAAAACAACAACAAAAAATTGTGAAATATTAGGACAATTTAAAATGACTGTTTTCTATTTTAATATATTTTAAACTGTAATTTATTCCTGTGATCAAAGCTGAATTTTCAGCATCATTACTCCAGTCTTCAGTGTCACATGATCCTTCAGAAATCATTCTAATATGATGATTTGATGCTCAAGAAACATTCATTATTATTATCAATGTTGAAAACAGTTGTGTACAAATTTATTTCACAATTCTTTGATGAATAGAAAGTTCAAACGAACAGCATTTATTTAAAATAGAATATTTTCTAACATTATAAATGTCTTTACTGTAACTTTTGATCAGTTTAACTCATGCTTGACGAATAAAAGTATTGATTTATTTTATTTCTTTGCCCCAAAAATAAAATTTAAATTCTTAGTGACCCCAAACTTTTGAACGGTAGTGTTTAATGTTACAAAAGCTTTAGATTTCAGATAAATGCTGTTCTTTTGAACTTTCTATTCATCATAGCATCATGAAATAAAAATTGTACACAACTGTTTTCAACATCAATAATAATCATAAATGTTTCTTGAGCATCAAATCATCATATTAGAGTGATTTCTGAAGGATCATGTGACACTGAAGACTGGAGTAATGATGCTGAAAATTCAGCTTTGATCACAGGAATAAATTACACTGTATATTCACATAGAAAACAGCTGTTTTAAATTGGAATAATCTTTCACAATATTACTGTTTTTGTTTGTATTTTTAATCAAATAAATGCAGCCTTGGTGAGCAGAAGAGACTTCTTTTAAAAACATAAAAAATCTTACTGACCCCAAACTTTTGAACGGTAGTGTACATGAGTTATTCAATCACATCCTCAACAAAAAAGTCTGGTCCCACTTTATATTAAGTGGCTTTAAGTATTATGTACTTACATCTAAAAAATAAGTACAATGTACTTATTGTATTCATGTTGTATTGTAAAACACATTGCTGCTATTGAGGTGTGACACGGGTAAGGTTAGGGTCAGGTGTGGTTTAAGGGTGGGTTAAGGTGGAAGGGTCAACAGTGTAGTTACAAATGCAATTAAATAAATGAATTACAGCTGTAATTACATGCAGGTATTTAAAAAATATATAAGTGCAATGTAAAAACATGCATGTACACAATAAGTCCATTGTATCTAATTATTAATTTCAATGTTAGTACATAGTAGTTAAAGCCACTTAATATAAAGTGGGACCAAAAGGCTTTGTTGCGCATAGAGGGATTTATTTGGTAAATCCATCATAGTTTATGCGCATTACTTCTTACCGGGAAACGTTATCAATTGTTCGAATTTATCCGCATTTGCTGCTTTCATTCAGCTGTGTTTTTATGCAATATCAAAATGTGCATAATAATAGGTGGATAGAAACATAGCTAGTGAAGCTTGCACCACTTTTGCAACAGCTGAACTGTTACTGGTAACACTACAGCTCTACTATTGTCATTTTACCACAATATGTTCCTAAATGACTGACGTAAAACTGAGTGCAATTTATAGTATGGCTTGCAAGCGAGTGGAATGTTTATTGTCTGGTGAACTGTAAGGCATTTTATTTGATTTAGCTGAAGGTGTGACTTTGGCTCTAGTGACTGCGATGCTTACTTTGCCCTCGGGTGAGGAGGAGGCCATTTTACGCATGTTCTCCTGATCTTTGGGGTCAGTGGCGTATTGTGCCAGTTCATAAAGCACGTTTGTGCGTGGAGTATTGGTGATGTCCAGATAGTGAGTCAGGGCGGTGCGGTACGTAGTGGGGCAGGGGAAGGGGTGCTTCTTATTGGACTCCTCTGAAAAGAAATACACACACATATATTTCAGCTATGTTGACAACTGGACAGACATGAACGAACTGTTCAAGTTGAACTTTTGAAGGTTAATGCCATACCATCAAGGTTGTTGAGGGAGATAACAGTGTCAAGGTCCACACCAAGGATATCACCAATCCTGTTCACTATGGCTGTGTCATTGATGGGATACACAGCAACATGGTCTCCTGATTCATATCTACACAAAGGAGCAATCAGTAAGCAGTTTAAAACTAAATGAAACTCATTTTGCCATTAATAAAAAGGCTCCATTTAAAAATGAAATGCAAAAGAATCATTTGTATTCAACATTTTGAAAGCTAGTTACCCTGATTACACACTGATTATCAAGAGAATGCACTTTCTGTACTATCTTTTCAAAGAAATGACACCAAAGGTCCATTTAGTCCATTTATGGTGAATACATTTTATTTATATGGCATTTGATTACTTATAATTGATTTATAATGCATTATAAATGTTATCACGTTGTAATGCATCACATCTATTTACAGTATAAGCACATTTATAATTATATATTATAAATACTTGGACAGCTGATGGATTTGTTAAATCACCATGTCAACGTCACAAAAGTATTTAAAGTCAACTACCCGCTTACCTATTCATGGTTACACATTTAAAGGGTCATGAAACCACACTTTTTTTTTATTTTTTTATATTAACCCACATTATTGAGAACAACGATATCACTAATGATTTGGACTATTAAGGGGAAAGTGCTCTTATTTACATTTTTAGAAGCTCACAGAATGAGATGTTAGTGTTAAACTGGTCCAAAGTGTGTTATTGATTATATGATTATGATGATACACATTATTCAAGAGAGGGAATGCCTTACAATTGATTTCCATCCATTGGACTCATTTAAGTCAAAGTCAAAGTCAAGTTTATTTCTAGAGCACATTTAAAACAACAGAAGTTGACCAAAGTGCTATACATCCCAAATCATGAATCAACAACAACAAAAATAAAATGACATCAAAAAGACAAAAACACACAGCTCTCAAACTGAACTAAAAGCCAAGGAAAATAAATGTGTTTTAAGACTAGATTTAAAAGCAGATAGTGTTGGGGCCAGCCTCACAGACAATGGTAAATTATTCCATAGTTTAGGGGCCGCAACTGAAAAGGCCCGATCTCCCCTATGTTTCAGCCTTACTCTAGGAACAGCCAAGAGCATACAATAGGTCAGAGCTGTATAAGGTCAGAAAGGTAGGTCGGGGCTAGACCATTTAGGGATTTGTAAGCAAACACTACAATTTTTAAATCAATCCTAAACCGTACTGGAAGCCAGTGAAGGGAAGCCAGTATGGGAGATATGTGGTCACGCTTACATACCCCTTTTAGTAGTCTAGCTGCAGCATTCTGCACCACCTGCAGGCGTGAGAGAGATGCCTGGCTGACACCAGCACAGATAGACCCCAGAGGAAGGATGTACAGGGAAAACAGCATCGGGCCAAGAATAGACCCCTGGGGGACTCCACAAGGAAAAGGTGCCATTGGGGACACAAAGTCTCCAAGGCAAACAGAAAACTTCATATCGGACAGATATGACCTAAACCACTCTAGAGCAATACCTTTAATACCAACACAGTGGTCCAACCTAGAGATCAGAATATTATGATCAATAGTATCAAATGCAGCTGTAAGGTCTAACAGCATTAGAATAGCAGAATCTCCTGAGTAGTGTTGCACGGTGCACCGATACTTCAAAAGTATCGCGATTCTCGGAAATTAAAAATGTCACGATACCTAAATTTATTAGTATCGATACTTCTAAGAATGACCGCGTTCCAGATTTGTAAGGCCGGCGACACACTGGATGCGTGGCGTGAGCGTCTCAGCTGTGTGGCGTGTCCGTTTTTATTTCGGCTCCCATGTTAACAGGTTAGAGCTAGCACACTGCCTGCGTGACACGCGCGCCCGAGCCGTGCGGAAAGCGCGCGCATGCTAGAAATAGAACTGACGCCTATTTTTCACGCGTCACGCAAGCGTGTTGTAAGCGTTTCCAGGCAAAATAGAATAGGAAAAGATGTTTCTATGTCATTTTGACACGAATACATATTAATAAATGACATTTTGATGTTTGAAAGTCTCTAGGTTTTGACATAAATGCAGATATAAATGTAATTTAAAAAAATATTATCGATTTTCAAATACTGCACCTGTCAATACAGAACGAAATATTCTGTAGCCTATTTTGCCGTCAAAACTGCCGACGTTGTCTTTGCTGCTATATATTTATGTTTAACATGAAGTATAGGCCTTCCACACTCTCTCCCCATATGTCAAATATAGGCTATCACCAATGAGGCTTATCATACGCTTATCATACGTTACCAATATTAAACATTGTTTAATATAATCGCTGTTCATATTTTTATTCAAAGTTCATAATCAAGATAAAGTTATTACCAGTAACTCTTATGTTTCTTATAATAACTGAGATAATGCTGCTAAATTTATTTATTTTTTTACCTTGAATGTCATTGCTCTAATTTATTTTTTATATTTTGATATTTCATATTTTGTTCAAATGAGTAATATATATGCTGTTCATTTATTAGTGTGTTATATGATTAGAATGTTGTCCCGGTTTTAAAATAAAGCACAGCAATGATATTTGAGAGTGTTTCTCCCTTTTCAGGAAAAGTATCGAAAAGTATCGAAATCGCAATTCTTGACTTGGTATCGAAACAATAATTTTGGTATCGTGACAACACTACTCCTGAGTCTGTAATCAATAAGAGGTCGTTAAAAACTTTTAAGAGTGTAGTTTCTGTACTATGAAGGGCTTTAAATCCAGACTGAAACAACTCCAAAATTCCATGTAAATTCAAAAAAGATTGCAACTGTATACATACAGCTTTCTCCAGTATTTAAGTGTGCATACTCCATTTCATACTCCATTTCATACTCCATTTCATCTCCAAATGAAATATTTCATTCGAATAACAGCACAGATACATCGATCTGATCATGAATGCGATGAAACATTGGAGTATAGAATTCAATGATGAAAAATGTCATTCAAAGAAGAATGGACGAAAAAGCAACTATGCCTTTATTCTCTGTAATAACTGCATTATAATGTATATTATATTATACACACACAATAATGCAGGACAGTTAATTATTACTAGTATTAAATGGGTGATAAACTGAGAAATCAAATTTTCCCTGATCTTTTGACACATAAGAGGTGATTGTGCTATGAAGACAATGTAAGTTTCAGAACTCAAAAACGGCTTTTATTGAGACCAAGCTCCAAAAACGACTTGTTTTGTAGTTCCTCCTCTTTATTGCATATTAGATCTGAATAGATCAGCTCAGGACTGCCTGCACAGACACCGATCAATGCCACTTCTTCATCATCACCTCTTGATGATCCATCATCACTGGGTTATGGTTACTGTTGTTTGGTTCATAAAGGTTTAGCTCTGTTCCTGCTGTTTTAGAATAGGACATACTGCAAGATCACACACAGTACCTGATTTTAGAGCCTGTGATGTCCAGCTCCAGGTGCATCAGATGTCTCTCGCCGCCCTTGTTGAGCTTGCGGTTCACAGTGACTGGTGCCAGGAAAGGGTTCTTCGAATCGAAAGGCCTGTGAGAACACACAATGAGTAACACACAGTACACCAATCACACTTTAGAGGGTCAGAAATCAAACAGGGCACAGAGCAGAAATGGCACCACAAGTGACTCAAATTGTCCTCAGACATTTAAAAATGAGGTGTCAAAAATGTCACTTTTTGTGCATTAGTTTCCCCCTGATCTATAGTATTCTTATTAATAATATTATATTATCATATTATAACATCAAAATATTTCATATCTAGTTATTAGTAAGTGCAGACACTACAGTGGCCTGCAGCAATTACACATCTGTATTCACCGTCTCAGCAGAGATGTGATTGTACGAGTGAAAAAAAGCAGGACATTTCTTTAAGACCCGGCGTGAAGACCCTACCCTAGCGAATGAGACCATTGTTCAAAGTACCGAGCAATCATCCATGCAGATGATTGACGTGTAGACTACTTTAAAGTCTAAGGTAAAGGTAAAATACACTAACACAAGGACCTTTTGCCTGTGGTTTAAAAATACCATAGCAAAAACATCTAGCCTAACTAATATACATTTCAAGCATTATTAAAGACAAGTAAATACTCAGTAATTAAAAAAAAGTGCAAATAAAAAATTAGCAATCGCAGCATAAATACAACTGAACTATACTATTGAAATTTTTCAGGTAAGATAAAGATTTTCAGGCATTCGGGTTCAGAAACTAATCAAATAACACTGCACTTTTATTAATAAAATATACATTACAAATTTAGTTAGAAAAGTTATTGAATTTTCTCTTTATATTTTTTGTTTGGTTAGTGTTATTATAGAGACGGCAGCAGGAATATTAGGCTGCTGTCAGAAAACAGATGTGAATGGTTTAAAAATCATATTGAAATGCTTACAAAGGAATCAATAAGACGAATCGAAATTTCAATTTATAACAAATATCCAATATTCCTGACCTCCTTTTTTTTCCATTACTGATCTGCGTGATCACGTGGGTCAGGATTTTTGTCCGAAATAACCGGAATTCCAGATTAATCCGGAAGAATCACATCCGTCATGAATCAAGCCTCTGTGGTTCCTCCTACTCGCTCCCTCTCCCGAATATTGACATTATCCATTTAAACTCCCTTTCCCATGATCCCGTGCCTGGTACTGATTATCTGCACACCTGCCGCTCATTATTTGGACTATTTATTCAGTCTCTCTCCACTCCATCATTGGACTTTGGACCACCAAGTCTTGTTCTGCCCTGGCTGACATTTCTGAGCGGTTTCAATTGTTTCCTCGTTATTGACCCTGAACTGTTCTCGCCGTATCGACCCGTTGCGACTGTGCTTTGTTTGCCTGGATACTCGTAACTCTGCCTGCCTTTTGACTACGTTTGTGTTCAGCCTTGGATATCTCTTTTGCTGGTGTTTGACCCCAGCCTGTTTGTTCTGCTGTTAATGCTGATACTAAATATACAGCACATGGATCTCAATGCCGCTGCCTCTTCATTACAACATCCCTGCTGAGACGCAAGTGATTGAATTTGACCTTTAACAGCCATGATTGAAGAATGCAAATTTACTTTGATGGATCGATTCAGCGGTTTTTGGATGCCCCTGAAACATGCCCCCGAAAAAATCCATTACAAGGGGCAAATATTGTCCTTTAATAAAAAAGGTTTTCAAACTGTATTACAGTCTATATTATATGCAAATAAAGTCATTTTTAATTCTAAAGTATCAAATATTATGTCTGTATCTGATCAAATTAAGCACAGCAGGAGTGTGTATTCTGTCGTCAAGGTTACGTGAGAGAGATATTTAACATGAGGGAGTGGCCTAAGATAAAGCTTCCGTCTGACTGATGGATGAGAAAGTAGTGCTTTACTCACGGCTTCTGGTTCTCAAAGCTCTTGAGGCGTCCCAGCTCTCCAGTGTAGACCTTATTCATGTTCAGATCGCTGTGTACCTTCAGCTCATACTGGCGGATGCTGAGAGAGACAGAGGGTGTGTGTGAGAGACAACGTATAACCCAGCAACTGTTACTTCACAAAGCCAAGAGTTTTGTGACAAGCTATTCTTCAGTTTGTCTATGGAGCAGTGTTTTCTAGTCTGAAAAGGCCTGTTAATTAGGCATGTTGAGCTCAGGTCACTGTGACCCGCTAACAAAGAAGGAAAAACGAGCAAAAGCTCCTGAAGAGATGGAAAGATCATTGAGGTTTCAGACCTGGATTCTTCACCAGTTGCTTCAACTCCAAAGTGTTCACAAACAGCTGGCCAGAACTGCTCTCTCCACGACACGAAATCCTCCTCAAGACTGAGAGAGAATCAATGACAAAAACATGCATTATTATGCTGCATTATGAACTTTTGATTTCATTTTTTTTTACATCTGCTGTTCTATGGGTTTGCTTCAGGACCCAGATGTATATATGTATACATTACACATTACCGTTCAAAAGTTTGGGGTCAGTAAGATTTGTAATGTTTTTAAAAGAAGTATCTTCTGCTAACCAAGGCTGCATTTATTTGATAAAAAATACAGTAAAAACAGTAATATTGTGAAATACTAGTGCAAAATGCCCGTGCAAAATCAGTTTTTGTGTGTGTTTTTAGTAATTGTTGGTTTGGTGTGATTGAATGCTCATTGTTACAATTACACAGCAAAAGTTCAGTGACATTTTTATTTGTGCACACAGTGAACTCTGAGAAAACGCTATGCTTGAGCAAACAGTTTGTGAAAAGGCAACTACAAATGATGCCCGTGTAAGAGACTGTGAACGCATTGAATAGGATATGTTTAGTTGGTGAATAGCATAGGCTACTATTACACAGTAGCGATAACGTTAAGCGCACCAGAATGAAATATAATATTCAGAAGTAAACAGCATAGCTGACTTACAGATTCACTTAACATCCACAAATGAATAAGCGTGTCGATTCAGGGAGCAGTGCAAAGTGCAAAATCAGTTTCTGTGTGTGTTTTTAGTAATTGTTGGTTTCTTGGTAAAGAAAACACATTTTTACTCAAATTAATCAAAATGGATTTATCACATTTTGGAACCAAACTATAATATTCAGAAGTAAACAGTGTAGCTGACAGATTGTCAGAATGTTTATTTTTAAACCACAACCTTCTTGGGGCTTCTTTGACTGATACAACCCTCTAATGTAAGATTGTTTATTTTTAAGCCACAACCTTTTAAAAATGATATATTTACCGATATCTTTAGCATTTCTCATCCAAACAACGTCAAACTTGGCACTGCACTTACTCGTGCCCGTGGCGAGACACCTGTCAAGTTTGAAATCCATCGGACTAACGGTTCGAGAGATATGCGGTTAACAGACAGACAGACAGACAGACAGACATACAGACAGACACACAGACGTTCCTGTAATTTATAGATAGATTATTCCAATTTAAAACAGCTGTTTTCTATGTGAATATACAGTAAAGTGTAATTTATTCCTGTGATCAAAGATGAATTTTCAGCATCATTACTCCAGTCTTCAGTGTCACATGATCCTTCAGAAATCATTCTAATATGATGATTTGATGCTCAAGAAACATTTATGATTATTATCAATGTTGAAAACAGTTGTTTACATTTTTATTTCATGACGCTATGATGAATAGAAAGTTCAAAAGAACAGCATTTATCTGAAATCTAAAGCTTTTGTAACATTAAACACTACCGTTCAAAAGTTTGGGGTCACTAAGAATTTTTATTTCATTTTTGGGGGAAAGAAATAAAATAAATCAATACTTTTATTCATCAAGGATGAGTTAAACTGATCAAAAGTTACAGTAAAGACATTTATAATGTTAGAAAATATTCTATTTTAAATAAATGCTGTTCTTTTGAACTTTCTATTCTATAAAAAATAAATTGTACACAACTGTTTTCAACATTGATAATAATAATGAATGTTTCTTGAGCATCAAATCATCATATTAGAATGATTTCTGAAGGATCATGTGACACTGAAGACTGGAGTAATGATGCTGAAAATTCATCTTTGATCACAGGAATAAATTACAGTTTAAAATAGAAAACAGTCATTTTAAATTGTCCTAATATTTCACAATATTACTGTTTTTTTTATAGTTTTTTATCAAATAAATGCAGCCTTGGTGAGCAGAAGAGACTTCTTTTAAAAACATTAAAAATCTTACTGACCCCAAACTGAAAAAAATCTTACGGACCGGTCTCGTATCTCTCATCGAGGAGCGACGACAGTGAAGAGCGAGAGAGGACAGGCCTGGAGTTATGTTGTAGTTTTTTATGTTTTATTATGTGACAGCAGTCGTCCGTGAGGGGCTGCTGTCTTTTACTTTCGTTTTGTTGTTGATTTATTTTAAGTCATTAAAGTCTTTAAATGTTCGCCGGTTCCCGCGAACAGTTGATTATGAAAGACTGCCACCCTATATTCAAACACTACAAAAAAATACAGGTCTCTCTCTCTCTCGCTCTCTCTCTCTCTCTCTCACACACATTTATTTTATGTCATTAAAGTCTTTAAATGTTCGCCGGTTCGGTTCGCGGGAACCGGCGAACATTTAAAGACTTTAATGACATAAAATAAATGTGTGTGAGAGAGAGAGAGAGAGAGAGAGAGAGAGAGAGAGAGAGAGAGAGAGGGACCTGTATTTTTTTGTAGTGTTTGAATATAGGGTGGCAGTCTTTCATAATCAACTGTTGTGGACTATACACTGGAGGAGTATTTGCTCTCCATTTGAGGGAGATGTTTTTAGGTGGCTAACTAAGCAAAGTGCTTCCATATATTTTTATATTATTATTAGTATTAGTTCAAGAATAAAATAAAAATATCGCATTGATATCAGTATCGGCAAATAGCCAAAGCTGCGGCATCGGTATCGGAAGTAAAAAAGTGGTATCGGGACATCCCTATTTGATTTATTCTGCATTATTCTGAAATCGTTATTTCTATCAGATTAAAGTTTGGTGTTTCCGCAAATATGTGTTCAGGATAGATCATGGTTCCCTACACTCACAAGAATGATATTTTCACAAATCATACTATTATCACTATTAGTTATTTCTCAACTTCAAAATAACAAGGAATGTTGTGTTTGTCATTAAATGTAGTGGGAAAAGATGGAATAATTATTTTCTTTTAAATGTAGAGAAGTAAAACATTTCCCAAATGTAAAAACACATGAAAAGTACAGTAGCAGGGTAGAAATATTTCTCACATTGATCTTGGTCGGGCACATTTTGAGCACTATAATCAGACAGAGGTGTTTAAATGTGTCACTCACTTTCCATCATCGTCTCCCATTCCCAGGTCAAAGATCCTCTGCGCTCCCAGCTCCTCTAGCCTCTTGTCCACATACTTTCCCGTGGCGTTATAGTGCTCGTATGTCTTATTGCCCAGTGCAAACACCTTAAAAATAAGTTTTAGAAATGATTTATACAAATAGATAAATATGAATTGTTCTAAACTGTATATTCATTACATTCATGACTCCATTGGCATTAACATCACAAGTAGCCAGCGCTTAATACAAGAGCTAATGTGGTCCAAAACCTTTTTAATTGAAACCACACACGGAAATAGTCAAAAACGCATGTGATTTCATTTGCAGTGTATTTTTCCGCAGATCGAACTCTTTTTTTGTGATTTAACAACATTGATGTCATTTTGGGTGAACCAAAATGACGTTACACAGAAGTTACACAGTCATATTTGTAGTTTGTACTTCTGCTAAATATGTGGGCAAATATCTTTTCTCAGGTTTTTTTTAAACCAGTCATTATGTTGAGTCACTGAACTTTGCACAACTTCTGTGTAGCATTCATGAAGTAAGCCGTCTGAGACATTGGCTTGTAGAAGTATGACACATCATATTCCCCAGAATCACTTCTGCTCTGCTGCACTGTGTCATAGGTCCTGTTTGTTTAAATAAGCAGTTTTTTGGAAAGTACCTAGTGCTTTGACAGCTGTTTAAGCTAAAAGGCTCAGAGTCAGAGTATACAACTGATAAACTGAACCTGACAGGAGGAAGTCAAGAGTTTTTGTTCCTAAAATCTTGAAATTGGTGTGATGAGGAACTCACTGTGTATTTAACTCCATGGAGGTCAGCATCGCCCTCCTGTAGCCAATCATAGAAGTCTTGAGCATTATCAGTGGGGTCGCCCTCTCCATACGTGGCCATGCAGAAGATCGCTAAAGAGTTCTCAATCTCAGCCAGGCGAGAGAGCTCCCCCTGGGAATAAAAGTGTGTGTACGCAAACACAAATGGGGAAGGAAAAAAAGAAAGAAACAATTTTCATCCCACAGATGAAATAATGCTTGTGAAGTGCAATGAATAAATCTAGCACTGACAAGAGACCTCATATGCATTACCATTTCATATTCCTCTGGGTCCGCTGCCATCCCCTTCATGCCATAGCGATGAGCATCTTTGGCAAGTCTATTGGAAAACTCTTCAGCTGTGCCCGTCTGTGAGCCGTAAAACACGACAATGTTCCTGCCCTAGAAGGTCATGTTAATAAAAGTCAATATGTATTTCAATAACTATCCCAAAAGATTCCCCAAAGAAAATATTATGTTCTTGTAACATAATTTGCACTTCATTGACTTAAAAAAGGGTTATTTTTACATCCTGCAAAGTCAGCATATTTTGAGAAACTAAACAGACTAACAATCAGTAATATAATCAGTTCAATTCAAAAACATTATCAGGTTAGCTCTTCATCGGGGCCTGTTCGTTTTCTTCCCTCCCCATAATGTGCAAGACTTTTTGGACTTTAATAGTAAATGTTCCATATCTGCTGTTGTGTCCAGACCATAGACTGTAAAATAAATATGGGCGTAGTGTCCATCACGTCACCCGTAGGTTTCTGAAGAGCATTTCTGAAGCCCAAAGTGGGCGGAGGTGAACCCTTTTATAGTTATAAACATCCCTGAAAACCACACACACACACACACACACACACACACACACACACACACACACACACACACACACACACACACACACACACACACACACACATCTATTTTAACTGATGTATTTTGAGTTTGCACGCTACACCTGTGAACCGCATTCACCGGTTCTAACTCTATAGCGACACTAACTCTATAGCGGCACTAACTCTATAGCGGTTGACCAGAGCAATTACTTCTCATTTAAACCACAATCAAATGGATTTCCCCACACATTTCGCATCTGTCCTTTGCACAACTTAGAGGGAACATTGTTCACGAGTACTGGGCCTGGTACCGCCACAGGGTGCTGAAGAGTAAAGCATGTCCAGGGTTTGCCGGTTCTCATCTCAGGGAGGGAGAAGGTGTTGAGTGCAAGCGGTTCAGCCGGCCAGTTGCCTACAGTTCACCTGCTCATACCTGACAACACACGGCAAACTGGCTCAACCCAGAGATTATAAAATCTCACAGAGGTATTAGGTGTCGCCCAGCCCGCGGCTCTGCAGATGTCTGTTAGTGACATTGTGTGCTCATATTCCAGAAGGGCACGGCACACGCTGTGCCTGGTGCGCCAAGGCAATGAAATCCACAATCCAGAGGGCCAAACTATGTTTGGAAACAGCCTTCCCTTTCTGCTGTCCCCCAATACAGAGAAAGAGCCGCTCACGCCTCTGATGCTCTCGTGCAGTCAGAGTAAAGGGGAAGTACCGGACACAGCAACGATGGGCCTCTTCTCGAGGCACCGCTTGCAAGTTCACCACTTGATCCCTAAAAGGGGTAGTGGGAACTTTGAGCACGCAGCCTGGTCGGGGTCTCAGGATCACGTGAGAGTGTGCCGGACCGAACTGAGGGCACGTTTAGCTGACAGAAAAGCTCAACTGACTCCAGGGGCTCAAAAGGAGCTTTCTGTAGACTACAGAGAGGTCTCATGAGGGAATAAGGCACGGTCTTGGAGGATTTAACCTCTGCCTCCTCTGAGGAACCTGATTATCCGGTTTATGCTTCCTTAAAGATCTACCATCCACTGCATCGTGATGTGGACTCTAATTTGAAGAAACATTTTAAAGGGGTCATATAATGATATTTTTGTACAAGCTAATATGATTCTTTAGGGTCTAAATTAAAAGTTTGTAATATACTTTAATTAAAAATTCTCATTAGTATTGTAAGAAAACACTCATTTTACCTGGTCAAAAACAGCTCTGTTTTCAGCACGCCGTTTAAGTGCATGTGTCTTTAAATGATAATGAGCTTTGCTCCCCCCGCCCCTCTGTTCTGTGCGTACACCGTAACACAATAACACAATAACCACGTATTGTTCATTATAAACGTGGGATTATGAATTATATTGAGAACGTCGTATATAGAAAACATGCCGTAATGTACCCGGAGTGTAAACCTTAGCCGCATTCATCGTGAAGCGTGCAGCAAGCGATTTGCAAAGATTAATATAAATATTAATGTAAAGGTTAATAAAACGTTACACTCACTTCAGTTCTTCTGGAGGTGCAGCAGGAACACGAATAGTTGGTACCGATCCTTTTTTCAGGAGCAGCTTCTTAGCAAAACCAGCTTTATACTGACCTTGTTTGTAAAGCAGTCTGGTGTGTGAAATGATTCGCGCAAACATGAAAGCATTGACGTTGATCGTGGGGAATATTCCCTTCGAAAACAAACTCAGCCACTGCGTCTTCAGCGGTTCGGATTTAGGAACATCAAAATGATGCTGTGTTCCTTATTACACCCAAGAACAGAACACCACAATCGCTTAGACGCCATTCTGCTCATAGACAGTGCTCCAGCGTATCAACAATGACCGCGTGGACTATGATTGACAGCTCGCTCACGAGCGAGGGCGGGTCTGTGTTGAAACGCTGCTGTCAATCAACAATCGTGGGAGGGGCGTCCGACCCGTGTAATTTGTGTGGAAATATTAGAAGTCTGTAAACGGGACGCTAACAGAGGCCAGAGACGAGAAACGCTGAAGACGGGCGCAAAGAGGAGAGCAGAGAAGACACTGTACCAGGCAGAGCAAGATCACCGTTGAGATGCTCTGAATATTGGAAGACATTTCTTCACATTAAGTTGGGGCGGAGGTTTATATGAATGCATTTCTGAAGGGAACTGACCGACTTCACAAAAGTTTCGATGACATTTTCTTTTCATATTACCTTCGTATGATTCTGAAACTTGAAGGATATTTTTTTATAGTTTCTCAATTCACGACCCATTTAAAGATCTGCTTGAGGGCCTGTTTTGTCTGATCATTTTAACATATTAAACTCTACAGGAGAAGAGGAGGGTAAAAGTCTTACCGTTTTCTTCATTTTGTCAATAAAACTGGTGTCCCTTGTTGTTGGAGTCCTACAAAACACAGACAACCAGAAGTCATACAACAAAATGGATTACAGCAAGTATATTATAAATTATTATGTATACAAATATGGCCAATAAAAAAAAAAAAGTAAAGGAACAAATATTGTTGAGGTTTCAAGCACTCCTGAAAACACTGTGGATCAATGTGTGCCCAGTAACAACAGACAGCGGATCCAAATGTCGAGACCACATTGATCTGGAATTTATTGTCATTTAAACCTGAGTTTTAAGAAATATTTGGGGTCTATTCAAGATTCAGGATTATTTTTTTGGATCTCATTACAGTGGCTAAGAGTGGGCTCATGAAGCAACGGCCCCAGCTGAAATCTGACTGGCCTCGTCAGTGTCCCAGGAAAAGCACTAGTCTAGAAAAAAGTGCTCATGTCATCAGCCAGAGCATTTCATTTAAATGATATAAATCTAAATATACAAGACGAATGTAAAATATAAAATGTTTGTGTTAAAATAACACAATGCAATCTCTAGCCGCTTATATACCCTAAACCTTACCCATCACAACTAAGTGCCTAACCCGAACCCTGACCCTAAACCAACCCTTAACCTAATTACATCCTTATCCCTAAAACCAAGTCTTGACCCTCAAACAGGCCTTTAAAGGGATCTCAGAAAGTGAGGACCGGCCAAAATGTCCTCACTTTACTCTCTTTGTCCTCAATCCAATGGTCTAAAACTCAAACTGGTCCTCACAAAGGTAGTTGGACAAGTACACACACACACACACGCACGCACGCACACACACACACACACTCAAAACAATTGTTCAACGGTTCAAGAGAGTGCAGTGAATGAAGAAAGCGTGAGAGACTTTTCACTGTGTAAAAACTCTGGGCTCATGGCCAACTATTGCACAAGGATGTGAATACAGTGATTTAATGTGTGAAAACTACAGTTTTAACTATACTATTATACACTAACAGTGTTTTAAATATACTATTGTCTATTCAACAAGAGAATGCTTTTGCACACTTTCATTAATGCTGGAATAAAAGATACTTTTGGCCATCAAATATGATATGGGATACATGTAAATCTATGGAGCAATGATGCTATGTAAAGAATTCAAAGCTTGAACATGAAGTCATTGCTGTTATATAATAAAAACAGTTCTATCAACCAAGCTGCTTTTGTATACACATGTGCCTTACACAGGAGGACCAAGACTGAAATACACTGGGTAAGATGTGTAAAGTTTTAAATGTTACATCTTCGGCTCTCCGCTCTGGGTGTCATGTTGACTTCATGTCACAGTAAACACTCACCTGTCTAATGCGGCCAGCCGGTCCTCCGGTAAGGAAAACACACACCCCATGGTGACAAGAAGCACGTCCAAGAAAGCTGACGGCAAGACAAACTCGTCGACAGACCATTAACTACAGCGCACGCTGGAAAAACAAGGCACCGCTATGGGTAAAGAAGGAACATCTGTTGCACATGCTGGAGAATCAGAGGCTTCCTGCTCACACCGACTGAGAGGAGGACACACAAGACCAGAAGGCTGATAAATACAGCAAAGAAACCCTAACGAGGACCTGAAGGAGAGCGTGTGTGAAGGAGTTGATCCCAGAGTAAAGCAGCATTCCTGACACAGCTCGCGAGAGGCTTTTACGCCGTCCCTCCTCCATCACGAAGGTCTGCAGACGGACACAGCTATCGACTCTCTGAACCAGCCTCATGTCAACAGGGTTCAGTGCTCATATCCTGCAGACTATATATATATATATATACACTATATAGGCTACATATCCTGTTAGACTATGTTCACTACGGTCTCAAACACGAGCACCAGCAACATCTGGACACCACAAAGCAGGACTCTGATGAAATCCCATGCGTGAGCAGCAAATCTGAAGCATTCGGACGTGCCAAAACTCATGTAAACACAAAGAGAACGTGACTAAGGTCTGTTGGTTTCTTATTGTTCTTCATCCTCTCAGAAAAAAAGACACACACACAATCAGCAAACGCCAGAACAATCCTGTAGCCGTAGCAACCGCCTCGAAAATGACAGTTGCTGGTTTTGAAGACAGCGAATGAGTGCGGTCGGCCCCTCCCTCCAGAGAGCAGGATCGCCATGGCAACCACATCTATCATAAAAGCCGGATCCTCCGGTGACGGGCCAGGCACCCGAGAGCAGCGAGACGAATTGGAAATGGTTTCCACATAAATGGGGGAGAGAGAGAGAGAGGAAAATAGGGTGAACATAATGGAGGGCCTTGTGTGTTCTGCCTCAACTTTCCACCTTTGGAAAGCTCAGAGAAAGACTTGGCTGGCCTTGCCAAATACAACCTCCAATTGACATAAGACTCTGAAAAGATATACATACTTTCATAAGCACAACATTAAAGTAATATAACAGAGAGAGAGAGAGAGCGAGAGAGAGAGAGAGTGAGAGAGAGAGCGAGAGAGAGACAGAGAGAGAGAGAGAGAGAGACAGAGAGAGAGAGAGAGAGAGAGAGAGAGAGAGACAGAGAGAGAGACAGAGACAGAGAGACAGAGACAGAGAGAGCGTGAGAGCGAGAGTGAGTGAGAGAGAGAGAGAGCGAGAGAGAGAGAGAGAGAGAGACAGAGAGCGAGACAGCGAGAGAGAGAGAGAGAGAGAGAGAGAGAGAGAGAGAGAGAGAGAGAGAGAGAGAGAGAGAGAGAGAGAGAGAGAGAGAGATACTTCGCCATTTCTTACAGCCCCCATTACAATGAAAACTATTCTTTAAGTTAAAATGGTCGTTCAGGGTTGCTGCACGTTTTTTAAAGTCAAATTTAAGTTCTTTTAAGACCTGAAGAAATAAAAATGAATACCATACATTAGGGATGAGCAATATTGAAGACAAAATTAGTTCTCGATATTTTCACTTTTTTGTTGATAACAATAATTAGATGATATTTAGCGGAGTGTGTTTCTGTGCCGGTACAGTGTCTGGTTTAGGCCTGTTGTGACTCACGGAGACATTCATATTATTCATATTCATATTATTCATTATACACAGCAGTGACAGAAATTATCTTTTTATTTATTTAGGGACAATATTTAACACCACTGTTTAGATGTTTTCATCACCTTTTATGTCAAATCCTAACATTCAAATGAAATCAAATGAGAATAATGACACAGTATAGGGCTGTTACCAATCAAATGAAATCACTCTCAACAAAATCCATCTTTGCAGTGCAGAGGTGACTAGGAAGCGGCATCAGAAGCGGCATTAATATATTTACACCGCATTTACAATTGCATAAATAATGCTATGATTTTTTTTTTTATTCAATATTTAAATATGAAATATTTCTAATTTTAACTTTTTAATTAAAGGGCACTTTAAATATGAAACTAAACCGCCAGTAGGTGGCAGCAAGTCACGAGTGAGTCATTCACTCAACACATATGTTCAAACGGCTGATTCATTCAGGAACGAAGCAAGTTGAGCGGGTCATTGAATCATTAATTAAACAGGTTTGTTCAAAACAGATTCAGTCAGTCAAAAAAACACCGCTGTCTGTCGCATGGAGACTCGGTTCTGCTGTGGTTTCAGTTCGACATTTTCATTGACGACGAAAAACAAACAATATTGACAATATTGTGTCTAAAATGTAATTCACAATGTTAACTTATTGCTCACTTAACTTTTGTATAAAAAAAATATCACATTTGCAATCGTGTCGATATTTTGGGAAAACGGCACTCTTGCTCGAGTGATATTGTAATATAACTACATCATATGATATAAGTATAAGATGTTTATGTACGCTAATTAGATTTTAAATTTGGTAAAGATTTATATATGTCTAAGTCAAAGTGTCATCTAAAATTTAAGACTTTTCAGAACATTTTATGGCCTTAAATTTTAAAAATCTAATTTAATACTTTTCAAGACTTATTGACTTATTGTCATTTCATAGAAAACTATTTTTTAAAACGTAGTTTTTTCCATAAACAACAAATTTTTTCCCGATGGAACTGAAGCATTATTGCTTCTTTATCTAATTCTGGGACTGGAGCCTCATTCAATTCACTAATATTCATCTAATTATATATATATATATTATATAATATTGTGAATTATATCTAACTCGCCATTCCAAAAAACTCAAGACATCAATTGTTCCCACAGAATGTTCTGACACATTTTTAAAAGCTAGACTTATTTTAACTTGACACAGTGGTTTAGAAACATGGCATGTCTGCGCATCAAATATGTCTGTCTAGCACCTTTACATAATTCTTTTTTTTTTTTATGGTGGAGAGGAACGCAAAATTTTTTTTGTGTGAATTACTCTAGTAAATTAATCACCCTATTTAGTGTCACGTTTACTAGTTAAAATATAGTAGTTCGACTGATTCTAAAATCTAACATTTTAAAAGCAGACAACCTAGTTTCTAGTTTTGCTAGTTGACTTAGAGAGTGCGGGCCCTATTTTAACGATCTGAAACGCAAGTATCAAGCGCGAAACGCAAGTAACTTTGTGGGCGGATCTCGGCGGATAAATGACTCTTGTGCCCGACACAAATCTAAAAGGGGTTGGTCTGAAGTAGCTGCATTACTCATAGGTGTGGTTTGGGCGTAACGTGACATAAACCAATCAGAGCGACATCTCACATTCCCTTTAAAGGGATACTCCACTTTTTTCAGAAATATGCTCATTTTACATCTCCCCCAGAGGTAAACAGTTGAGTTTTACCGTTTTAGAATCCATTCAGCCGATCTCCGGGTCTGACGGTACCACTTTTAGCATAGCTTAGCACAGATCATTGATTCTGATGAGTCCAGTAGCATTTCTTTCAAAATGACCAAAGAGTTTCAATATTTGTCCTATTTAAAACTTGACTCTTCTGTAGTTAAACCGTGTACTAAGATCGACGGAAAATGAAAAGTTGCGATTTTCTAAGCCTATATGGCTAGGAACTACTCTCATTCCGGCGTAATAATCAAGGAACTGTGTGGCTGTACCATGAGTGCAGCAGGCGTAATGATATGACGCAGCGCCTGAAAATAGGTCTAATAGGTTAGACAAACTTAGTCCCGGTCACGTTGGAAGAAGTTACCGAGCTGGGGACTATTTTCAGGCGCTGCGTCATATCATTACGCCTGCTGCACTCATGGTACAGCCACACAGTTCCTTGATTATTACGCCGGAATGAGAGTAGTTCCTAGCCATATAGGCTTAGAAAATCGCAACTTTTCATTTTCCGTCGATCTTAGTACACGGTTTAACTACAGAAGAGTCAAGTTTTAAATAGGACAAATATTGAAACTCTTTGGTCATTTTGAAAGAAATGCTACTGGACTCATCAGAATCAATGATCTGTGCTAAGCTATGCTAAAAGTGGTACTGTCAGACCCGGAGATCGGCTGAATGGATTCTAAAACGGTAAAACTCATCTGTTTACCTCTGGGGGAGATGTAAAATGAGCCTATTTCCGAAAAAAGTGGAGTATCCCTTTAAGAGCAGGCGCGCTTGTTCCATGGCGGATTGCTATTATAACGGCGGATTTGCCAGGCGCGCGCCAGCAGCGGTTCACAGCCGAGGAGACCGATGTTCTCGTCAGGGCCGTAAAACACAGATAAGTGACATTGTATGGGGATGGGAGAAACCCACCCAAATTAGCTTCGGTTAAACAGGCGTATAAAAATTTGGGTAAATGTGTAAGCTAGATTTATGCCTATTCTTTCACATCTTCATGGACACAACAATGATTTCCCTCGTGTGTTAATATTGTTCCTTGTAATAATGTATGGTTTTCTAAAAATGGGAACTGCTGCTTCTGTGTAGATGAGAGAATCAAAGTGTATGCGCGTTGTGCACACGCTACATTGATTATGGCCAAGCATGCGCCCTTAAAATAGCATCTGAATAACATGCGCAGCGCGCCACTGACTTTAAACTAGATTTTTCCTGGTCTGTGGCGGAATTGTTTTCTAAACCTGCAAAATAGCATGAGGGAATGTTTGCGCCGGAACACGCCTCCTCTTTGCGCTGAACCGCCCCCGGGAGCGCAAGTGTATTTCCTAGTTTACCGACGTGCGTCTGTGGAGGGAAAAGTCCGCTGTGCGTCGGGTGCAAAATAGGAATGATACATGCGTCGGTGTACAAAGTCAATTGTGCTGGGTGCAAGATAGGGCCCTGTATATTTATTGTAGATTTTTTGTATCTACAAAGATTTATTGCATAAAAGATTGTTTAATTTTTGACAATAGAACTGTAGTAACTTGACTGATTAGTACAATTAGTAAAATTATATCCTTTATCCGATTCCGACTGATGTTATTTAGTGTTTATTATAAATGACTATCAATTTAATTGAAATGAAAATATAGCACTTTAAAGAATTAAATTATACATTCATGAACAATGAAATATATTTGTATAATTTTTTACAATTCAACTTTGTCAGTATTTGTACTGAGTGACACTACTGACATTCACATGCACAACTTTTGTTTCAATCGTAATTAATTGTTTCTAATTGATGGATCCAAACGCAGTGTTTACATGAACACTAAATAAAGTGATGGGGTTAATGTGCACGCTTATGTCTCAAGCTTTAAATCGGAATCGATTTTTTTTTTACATGCACACAGTGCACAAATATACAGTCTCCCACTGTTTGCACATACTATTCTCCTATGACGCTTATTTTCTTTGATTTCGGGTCCTAATCGAGATGACGAGCACATGAACCGCTGTGCAGTGCTGCTTAATGCCTTCCTGCGCCCTAAATAAAGTGTCTTTGGATGAGGGTATGAAGTGAGGAGGACTGATGGGACATTGCTTTGAGAATGACATGACAGTCATTTACGACACTTCATTCAACAGCGACAGCTCGTTCCTTGCGTCATACGACATTACGCCATTTCTAAGTCATTGCACATGCGCAGAACTTTCCAGTTTCAGTTTTCAATCCGATCAAGTGTTTACATGTTCTCTCGATCAGATTACAAAAGGTTTAAACCACCCCTTTCAATCCGAATGAAAGTTTAATGGGATTTGGCCAATTCATTACGCTTGATTGACGTGGTTGCATGTGACTTCTTTATTCCGACTGCAACTAGTAGATTATTAGGGTCCATTTAAACGCAGCTACTGATGAAAACAGCACTTTTGACCACACTTGGGGTCAGATTTACCATCAGCTTGCACCAACACACCCTCTTGGTGTTAAAAAACTACTGTCAGGATTTACTAAAGACACGCGATGAAAAATGAGCACTGAAAGGTGTGGACAGTTGTTTTTGCGGCTGATCTTATTGCATATGCATTTGTTAAAAGTTTCCCTTTCAGACGCAATATTGATGGGAGATTATTCAAATGAATCACGCAAGGGTTTGCTCTCGTCAACTGGCATTTCACCATTATGTAAAGCCCAAGTCTTAACCTGTTTAGCACTTGACATGCTGTGATAGTTGCTGTAAGAAGAGGAAGAGCATGTGATCGAAGGCACAGAAGTTTCTCCAATCGTGTTCATTTATTTGGACTGCCAGTGCCAGACGAACATATTATTTGCCGAGCCACATTATTTTTAATTTGCTAAGCTTGTGTTGTTGGTAGATTACCTACATTATTTTGCGCTGCTCTTGGTAGATTGCGTTGATCATTATGGAAATGAGATTGTGAGTCTGTTCTTAAATGCTCACTGTCAGTAGATCACGCACACTTGCGATCCACTCTCATCTGCGCTTTTATGGGATTATGGTCTCACGCTAATTTGCCCTGTTTAGTAAATCTGGCCCATGATCTCTCTCTGTCACACACACACAACTTTTAGCAACATGAACCAGCTCAGAATTCTTGGAATAGAATCAAAGTCGGAGTCTTAACGTCTTGAATCAAACAGCACTTCCTTTATCAGCTTTCATAAAAAAAAAAAGAGCTCTCCTGCGTATTTTCAAACACCAAATGGCCACTTCTCCTTTACAGACGCAAATACAATTTCTTCTTTTGCCACTAATTAAAAGATAAAATCTGTGGTTATGTAACATTAGGGGCTGGCCTGATCAGTGCTGACATCTGGAAGACAATAACAACCCATTATCAGCTTGATTTATAAGCTCATTCATTACACATTTTCACGTGCGTATGTGGTGTGTCATAGGGACAAAGGCACACTCCTACAGATTTATCATGTCAGTACAGTTGTAAGATATGGTTCAACAGATTTCTTATCCAAATTTAAGCCATTTAACTCTTTCCACACCAGCATTAAAAAAAAAAAAAAAAAGTTGCCAGCCACCGCCAGCGTTTATGGTCATTTTCACAAAATGTCATGGCCCCCACAATATGTTGTTGTGTGAATATCTGAACATGCAATATATCAAAAGAAAGAACAAAAGAAAGAACGCTCTGCTTTTAAACAAAAACAAAAAAGTTTTATTACTTCATACATTCTTTTGTTATCACTTTAATGTGGGTAATTTAATAAAAAAGCAACATTTTGAGCAAAAAGCTGAGAAAAACGCATTTTTGTCAAACACTATGCCTGGATCAGATTCGGTACGTGATCAAAGCACAGATCGAGTCCATCAACACCATCAAAGCTTCACAGTCCTATAGCTCAACCTGAGTCGACATTTCATTCAGTAACAATAGGCAGTGTTGATTTATATGCTGTTTAAAGGGGAACTCTCGCCATTTCTTCACTGATTTTCACTGTTGTTGTCGCGTGTCTTCTCAACGAGCTCCCCCTACAGCTGTGGGCCGTATATTTCACAACACTGTCGTAAAAAATCTCACTTGTGGCACCCTCCTCCCCCTTTCTACTGCTGCTCATGTGCATTTGTTATTATGGGAGCCGGCCAACTTTATCGTGTGGAGCGATGTCTACCGAGGTGGGTAATACATCGCAGAATCATAGAACATTGTGTTTATGTTGAATTGTCGAAAAGCAGTTCGTGTTTCTCGCTCGTTCTCGCTTCTCACGAGACTTCCTATTTCCAACTTACCGGGACGCGATATTTTTTTCCCCAGGATGGTAGGGGAAGACTCATGAATATTCATTAGGGTAGTCATCCCTGATTGGTCTTAACCCCAGTGACGGGTAGGTTTAGGGGCGGGGTTAGGGCAGGGGGGCAGGGATTTGTATTATTTTGAAGGTACCCCCGGGCGCCGCCATTGGCTAGCGGAACCCCACCTGCAGTTAGCATCCCATTGACTCCCATTCATTTTGGCGTCACTTTGACAGCGAATAACTTCACATCTGAGGTGTTTAAAGACTCCATTTGTCCATTATTTATTTCTAAAGAAACACGAAAATGTATAAAAGGCTCCATTACCTTGTAGCTTATGTTATGGCCCTGTAGAAGCAATTTTTGTAAAAATAGGCTAACGATTGCGTCATAACCACGCGACTCTCTGTCGCACAGTAGAGAATTACCGTATGGACAGGAGGAGAAACTCGCGGGCAATCGGGAGGACGTGGAGGAAAAATGACAAAGTAATTAATCAGAACACCTACAAAAAGTTTCTCCTGCTCCAAGATCATGGACAGCTCATACTCACGCTCTCCGTCTCTGCGAGTTTCGGAAGGGAATGATTCAGATTGATCTTGACACAGCTACTAGAAGACAGACGGTTTGCTCACGTCACATCTACGTCGTCGAGGTCAGTTTGAGTCTGCGCAGTACGCTGGACCCCCAGGAAGTAAGAGTTTCTAATGGGCTTCACTTTGTCTCCGTTGAATCCAATGGGGTCGCTGTGTCCATTTCTTTTACTGTCTATGGGTTAGGGAGGTCATAAGACCCCCAGTGACAGGTAGGTTTAGGGGTGGGGTTAGGGGGTAGGTCATCAGACCAATCAGGGATGACTTCCCTAATGAATATTCATGAGTCTTCCCCTACCATCCTGGGAAAAAAAAAAAAATCGCTCCCGGGACGTTAGTCATGACGTCATGAGTGAATATTTAGTCCCCATGTTGCAAGGTTGGTTTTCCGCCTGGGAACGCTAGGGGGAGCGGGGAAAGTCCCCATTTTCACCGGGACAGGTTATTTAACCATCCAAATGATTTCTAAACGGTTTTATTAAGTTGAAATAGTTGCCAAGTTCCCCTTTAATGTTGATGATCGTGGTATATTAGCATATGTATCTGTTTACATATGCTATCACTTGTTTCTGCTTCTTCTTCTCCTGTGTTTTGTGTTATGTGTAATAGCGCCCCCTACCGTATAACAGTGAAAACACGGAAAAGTCGGAAAAAAAGATGAGATAACTCGTCAATGACGGGGCAAGAGTTAATGCACAAACACACCACACAACTTTTCAAACCTGAACAGATTTTTATAACGCAAGGCATCATACACTTGCAAACTTTGGAAATGGTTACAGGAAAACTGGGCATCATACACTAAACGGCTGAGGATCACACACTATCACACCAGACTTTCACTTCGGAGTCACTCCGAACACAGCTAACTCACGTAAACAACACATGCCTTGCTGCTAGAAGAAGACACATGACAGATGAAAGAAATATGTTCTAAAATTGGCTCAAAACAGCATAAAAAACTTCCACCATATCCTGTATCAAAGGGAGTCCCATAGCACACGATTGATGTGAATTTGAATTTGTTGTGAATGGATGTACAATTTGTTGTGTTCATGCGTAAATTATATTGTGACAACTATTTTGAAGTGTCGTGTTTTGACGTAATGTGTCTGAGAACAGAAGTGATGAGTGAACAAGATGGATGAATTTGCTACTCCTGTCTCATGTGCTTTATTGCTACTTACTAAAGGTGCTTGACTTGACTGACTCCTGACAGATACCACAAATTGGCGACGAAGACTAGGCTTTTTTTCCAGTATCGTTGGTCACGAAGACGGCTGTTGCTAACGTGCCTTGTCCAAGTTTTTTCCTGCCTTGCCCCGTTGCCCCGATTTCTGAAAATGATCTGCGGGTTATTGATGCTACAAGGGAAGCTGGGCCGGACGAAAGACAAGAGATCGGTCCTGCTTCACTGCCTTCTCACAGAGGGACAACAGATTTTCTACTCATTGCCCAACACAGGCACGACGTATAAGATGCAGAGGATGCACTGAAAGCCTACTTCGTCCACAATAATCAAAACTTGATTATTATCAAGTAATAATGTTACTTGAATTAAAAAACAAATCAATAAATTCAGTAAATAATAGCCTAATAATTCATCAATCATATAATAATTCAGCCAATCAAACAGAATAGTAGCACATTTTTAATTCAAACATTTGTATTTCTGCAAAGCATTCCCACTTGTTACCAATGGATAAAAGGCTGTATGCAAATAATTTTTTTTATTAAATTAAGAGTTTAAATAAAATATTTAGCTTGCACCATTTTGAGGTAGTATACCAGACATACTAAAATATTAGGTAAGTGAGGACTAGACATCAGTTCTCACTAGTGGAAAAATGATGAAAACATTGCTGATGCAAAATTTTTATCTGATATTATGTTTCTTACATACTTTAATAAACATACCAAGCGATTTTAACACCCCCCCCCCCCCCAACTCTATTCCTGTCGGTCTCTTAAGCCAGGTGATGAATGGGAGAGAGATAAATGAAGCACAAAACGTGTCCTTCAACCATGAGGAAGTTCTTCAGTTTGTTATCTCTCTTGAAAAGCTCAGGAGTGACTATAATGTCTGGCATTGAGGAGGACCTTTGCCAATGACATTACCCAAGGCTATCATTATCAAGCAATAAACATTCCCTGCAACTCCTGCGTCAGCAGAATGAAGCACGGCATACAAAACACACAAAATGATTCCAGGAGGACTGCGTTTTAGCAGGAAGACTACAATGATTACGGTCAATTTCATTTCTGAAAATACTCCTTTTGTCTTGTTATACCTCAAATGCTGAGAAACACAAACTCAAGAAATTATATTTTTGAATCAAGAAAATACATTTCATGGTGGCCAGCAAAAAAAACAACCTCTCATTATTGTGAGAGTGACAGAAATTGAAAATTACAACTGGATAATATTCTACTGTCTGAACACACTGTTTTTTTTTTGTTGTTGTAATGAATTAACCAAAAATAAATAGCAAAAATTGGTACAACACATCCTACCATGATGTGCCCGCAGTTGCACTTTACAATTGAAATAATTCTCATTACAGTAGCTTTAAAGGGACAATAAGTAGCTTTTTAGGTATTTTATTATCTCAAATCAATATTTTTATTCATAAATATGCCCTCAATGGTGTACAAATACCTATGCCAATGATCAGACTAATCCTCGTAAACGAAGAATTTATTATCTTTATATACATGGGACGGGTAGGTCCACGGAGGCTTCCATGTAGTTCCGCCATCTTGAAAAACTATAATAGCAGAGAGGGACAAAAAGTACTAGGCCAACGCGTTTCGTTCAGACCCAGCGTCACGTGACTGAAGCCAGCAGAAGCGGAGGAGCAGAGCAGTGAGAGGCGCTTGTCACTGCCGCGGAAAGTTTAAAAGGCTGCACTGCACGGTTATTTATACACCGTTCATTCATACATACATATGAGTCACAGGATAAGGAGTCCTCGTCATCGAAAAAGTCCAAAATAGACCGTAAAAGGAAACGTGACCGGAGATTACAAAAACAAGGGTTAATGTCGGGATAGCTAATGCAGGAGAAAGCTTTCAAAACAAGAGACGCTGAAGTTGCCTGCTTTCTTCTCGACAGGTAAGTCAATGTTACGGTCTTAATTACAAGCTTATTTTTCATTGCTTGGTTGTGAACTTTATTATATAGACAGTAGAACATTTATAGTTATATCTATTTATCTATTCATAGTAAGTTAAACAGGCTCTTTGATGAATAGCAGCTATTGAGTAAAGTAACGTTAGAGAAGGCACGGATGATGATGATATCTAACAGTGCACGTACTTCAAAAATATAACGAATAAAGGCGGCATTACTACTAACTACCATAGTTAATGTTTTCCACAGTCAGTAATTTATACTGTAACATTCTTTTTTTCGTTGATTCAAGTTTCAGTTTGTTTTAAATAACAAACCTGTTCACCTGAAGGAAAACTCGAAGTGCTATTATAAGACATCCTGTCATAGCTTTTTGGTACATAACGTCTACCGTAGATGCAACGCGCATTTGAAAAAGTGAGGCGCTGGAGAGCATTATTCGTTTGAATGCAAAATACAGTTTCACCACTAGATGGGAGAAATTCCTACTTAGTGTCCCTTTAAAATAAAATATATATACATAATTATCTTAAAAATCATAGACTGTAAAAAAATATGGACGTAGTGTCCGTGACGTCACCCGTAGGTTTCTGAAGACCGTTTTTGAAGCCTAAAGTGGGCGTGGCCGACCGTCGCCATCTTGGTAGCTCCCGAATTTATTTATTTTTACAGTCAGACAATGAGCTGAGGTAATGTGACGGCTAACAGACAAACTGCTAATGATGACTAATGACCACAGCAGCTGGAATCCACCTGTCACTCAAAAGTGGACACGCCCTTAATTATGCAGAACTTTAAGGCTTAATATAATGTAAACGGATGAGTTATAAAAAAAATTCACCCCCCTCACAGTTGTCATGAAGGGAAAAATAAGCTATATAGACCAAAGCCACTTTTTGCACCAGGCTGTAAACGTGTTTTTTTCTGCTGTAAAGTTGGGCATTTTAACATGGGGGAGATACAGATTTGACTCACTTCTGCAGCCAAGAGAGCGAGAGAGACAGGGAGGTTGCCGCTTGTTAAAAATAAGCTTCATTACCTTTATACAAAAAACAATTCTTAAAATTTTGTGGTGACCTATGACCCAACAGTCACACAATGACCTGTTAAAAAAAAAAAAAAAAAAGATATACAAGATTTTTAACAAGAGAAGATTTGTCCAATTCTCCATTCTAATGTGCTCTACTCCTCATCTGGACAGCAGGGTGGAGAAACCAGATACATGACTTATTGTGATGAACATGTCAGGTACTCACGCAGTCTCTATTTTTTTAAACTCTGGGATGGGTTCAGGTTTTCTGCGGAATATCAGCCAGTAGATGAGCAGGCCAGCGATGAGGGAGAAGAGGAAGAGGTCCAGGTTACTGAAGAAGGGCTCGTCCTCCTCCAGCAGCTCCGGCTGAGTGGAGGGATCGGGCTGTGTGTCTGCCATTGATACGAGGAGCACAGCTGCATTGAGACAAAGCACATAACATACACTCGTTACACTCATGAAAATGTTGGATCATCAAAAAAGGACATTTTTGGCAAATGCACAAGTCTCATGTAAGGTGCAATCACACATTTAGTAACCTTGCACGGACAGTTTTATCTAAGGCAAACTTATTATAAATAAATAAAAACCAAGGTATGCACTAGTCTTGCCACACAATACAGTATCATATACACGTTCTATAAGTCAAAATCATTAAATCATTAATCATTAAAAGTTTTTTTTTTAAAGTGCCACAATGGTGGTATCCACGTTTAAAAAATGAATCAATGAGTAAAAAAATAAATACAAAAAGTGTGCATTTACACACTTAAAGAATTAGTTTATCCAGAAAGTGAGGTGTCAGAGTAGTGCCTGTGTGGAATGAGCGATGACCTCTGATGTCCTTAACAAAAAGGAGGGTTCAGTCACAAGATGTGCAAATTAACCAGAGACAGGGTTTCTGCAGGTTTCTTCAAATTAAATGTAATGCTTTTTAATGCCATTTTTAATGCCATTTTTTTTATATGCCATACATGATCCATGATATATATATTCTGTGATTAATCGCAATTAAAAACACTTACATTTTTGTAGGTTTTTATCTAGTTTATATATTTTATAGTGTAATAATTTCACAGTTAATCTCCTAATTAATGTAGAAAAAGCATACAGTATATTTTAAATACTTGTCTAATGGCATATTTTTTATGAATGAAGGTCAGTCTCACTGATACTAATACTAATATTGATGTCTGGATAAAAATTGTTCATAGTATTAAAATTTTCTTCAAAACTACATCTACATTTTTAATGCCTGTAGGATTAAAATGTAATGCTTTTTAATGCTATTTAAGGCCTTCATTTTTGCAAAGTTCATTTAATGACTTTTAATGCTTTTTAATGCCCCGCGGAAACCCTGCATAGAACTGCAGCGCAGGCCTGTCATTTTTACCATCTGATTCAAGCCACAAATATTTATATCACCTCTCAAAAGAAGGAAAACAAAGATATGTGAACAAACTGCAAGTTTAGGGATGCATACAGCACCAGCGCTATAGGCTAAAAGTGGGACAGTCTAAAACAAACACTAATGAACTCAGACAGTGACCTTAAAATATCAAATTCAGTATACACCTTATTGACGATACAGGCAAGCAGATGAGCCAAGAATATGAACGCAACACACTACATTGGATTATATCATGCATTTTGCATTTAAAAAAATAATAAAATCTATGGGAAAACGCTTAAAGGAGCCGTATGTAAGATTGTGGCCAAAAATGGTACTGCAATCACTTTCCAATTACTGTAGAGCGGAGTATCCCCTCCCCCTCCCCCCTGACTCAAGGTTGCCAGATAGGCTGCAGGATCCAGCAGGAACGTAGGCTGCTACGTAGCTGTGGTAACTAGAGCAGAGCTGGCAACCCCGATGCCGAAACACTACTGACTTCGTGATTGGTAGATAGGTGGAGGGTGGCGCTTCAGGCCAAAACACAAGATGACAACATCAACATCAGTTGAGGGCTGCAACTTCACTTTTTAAATGACAATATCCTGGCCGGACTACTGTTGTCAGAGATATAAGTATTTGAAATGAACATGATTTCTTAATGTCTAGTGACATATCAGGGCCATTTTATGATTAATTGAAATACATTTCTTACATACAGCTCCTTTAACGTGAAACTTTGCGCATTGCGTTCATATTCTAGGTTCATCTGCTTGCCTGAACATTAGGGGTGTAAAAAATTACTCACGGTTCGGTTTTAGGGTTACGGTCTCGGTGCGTTCAGTGTGTGTTATGTTCAGGGGAAAAACTGTCAAATAAAAATAAAGAAAATAAGAGGTGCATACTGAACTTGGTGTTTATTATTAGAAGATCGCTATCGGCCGATAATCGCTTTGGCAAGTTTGATCGGCGGTCTCTATAAAGGCCGATCTCACGTTGACGACGTGTTGGCGCCTGCCGTGAGAAGTTCGCCATGACATGCAGCGGCGCCGTAAAATAAGTATAATGCTGAAGGTGATGGACAATTGAATTTGTGAATAATTTCACAAACAGCGTGAGTGAACCACCTCTCGTTCCCTCTCTAAATGCTCAAATGGCTTGTAGGGGTGTAGCAATATATCGTTTCACAATATATCGCAATACAAAAATGCAACAATATGTATCGTGGCTAGTTCACCCAAAATGAAAAATTACTGAGTGATAAAATGTACGTTTACAGAGTTTTCGTGTCAGTACTACATTAAACTACTAGATATAATTTTGAATATAATGTATAATGATGCAATGGGGGAATATCTGCGGGTCCTGATTATGCCAAATGTCTGATGTTACCAGTAAAAAGTGGTCTACATAATTTAAAATATATCTAGTCAGTGAAAGAGTGCAAGCATTTTCATCTAAAATAATTCTGTATTTTCAGCTCCAGAATCATTCATATTTTTATTCTGGTGTCTCTATTGTCCCGTGCATTGGGTTTCCAGCCTATTCATTTACACCTACGATATAATACCACATTTAGCATTTTAATCAACAGTTAATTTTTTGTTAACCTTTAAGACATATGTCTTGGAGTATCGCAATAATATGGTATCAGTATCGTGATACGTATCGAATCGTGACATGAGGGCATCGTTACACCCCTAATGGCTTCACATCAGCACATCGCGTCTGCACAGTTGAGACAGGAAGTGTCACATTTCTTTTAAAGCGCACACACATAAGGCCGCCTCACAAACAGCTCGCGAGTACCAAATTGCTTTGGGTTTGTCTTAAGTGAAGGTATGCAGCTGAGAAAGATGTGTAACAGTATATTGGATCCGTGCAGCTCTTAAAGCGACAGCACCCTAATAATCCTGCGCCTGTCTCTGGTTTTTCTTTGTCTTCTGTTGTTTGATTTACATCACTGCTCTTGAATGACTATTTTGTAGTCATGTGTGCTTGTCACGTGCGATGTCAAGTATAGGGGTCATAGTTGATACGTGATCAGCTGACCCCAGGTTCATGTGACTCACAGATTAACTGCAAAGTTTAACTATCATAGGGTGAAAGTTTATCATTTGCATGTGTCCCTATAATGATATAATAGGCTAACTGTTGTTATCAAGGTAAGTTTCATTCATAATTCTCCCGCTTTTAAACCGGTATAAGATTTCATACTGGTGTTGCCCCCCATAATCGGTATAACCGGTCTGTTACCTTATATCATGACAAGCCTAGTGTGCTCAAACAAATCCTCTCTGGTTTCAAGCATTCATTCATTTAGCTATTCATCCAAAAACAAACACTTGAAAATTCGACTTAAATGCTAGTATTAATTAATGTCAAAACAAACTGATCCAAATAAGCCAAACCATCAATGAAATTAATATCCAACCTTCTTTATCACCTGATGGCAAACAACACTACTTTTATCTCACAGCTTTGCTTATAAACATTGCCATGTTCAGCCTAAGTCCACATCACCACCATAGCAACCGGGCTCCTATAAACCTATCAGTGCGGTGATATCAAGAGACATATAGCTTCACTGTCATCTGAGGGAAAGGTACTGTACAAGTCATTAATACTGGAACTTATTAAAGTCATTGGAAATACAGCTGTTCAGTTTTAAAATAGCCAAGCTGTGCTAACATTACTTATGAAAGCCCATTTCCGCCACATAAGAAAAGAAATCATGCTCTGGTAAATCAAAATGATGAGATGAAAAGTCAGAATTATGACATACTAAATCAAAAATATGACATAAAAAGTCATAATTGTGAGATTAAAAAGTCAAAATTATGACAAAAAGTTTTAGTCATAATTAGGCTAGACTTTCCTTCTCATAATTATGACCTACCAGATATGCTTTTTTTCTTATGTGGTGGAAATGGGCTTTCGTAGACGTGCATGCTTTGTTCTACAACATAAATTACATAATTTTAAAAACTCAAGTTGTTGACATACAAGGAGGACTATAAAGGTTGTCAGATTTATCAAGTACAGTTGTTGCCCGTATTTAGCACTTCATTTTCTTATACAGCAGCTTCAAAATGACTGGCCAATGCTCCCATCATGAAACTAAAGAGGAAGAACAAAAATTGTGAACCTATCATTTGACAAATCTGTCAAACCACATGTTCGAAAAAAAAAAAAAAACTGCTTTGTCAGCATCAGGAACATGATAAACATGATGAGGCATTTCATGCGTAAAACTGACGTGTCACAGAAGACCAAACTAATGGTGATAGAAATGATTGGAGTCAATTGCAAATTATCTCTAGAAGAAATAAATGTGCAGTACACCAAACATCCTTGCAAAACTGTTGTACATAACAAGCATGATGTTCCAACTCAGATTTTGATTACATTTATTTTGTACACATAATTACTATTAAGTATATTCATAGTATTTTAGTTAGTTAATTCATGAACTATGTGAAATTGCACTAAATATTCACATTTCACACTTTTTTTTACATTTAAGGCAAGAAGTTCACAATATGCATCATCAACATTATGTGAATCCATAAAGCCAAATTAATAACACGGTTAATGCTTGTGACTAATGACTATTAGTTACTTCCTCAACAATGCAGAAAACTACTTGTTAAATTACCAAACCACAGAGTATATTTTATTTATACAGGCTATTTGTAAACGTAAAAAATATGTGGAAATCAATGAGCATACTAAAATGTTGAGCAAACATGGGGAATCTAAACTGTAGATTAAACACTGAATCGAAACTCATTATATGTGTAGTTTGAGGTCTTTTTGATTGTTTACTGTTTCTATAAAACTGAAGAACAACAAACTGACACACATTACCAATCCACTGCAAATCTTTAGCGGCGTCTAAACGCAGAAAGTTGACTTTTATGTTGATACCAACTTTAAGAGAGAGTTTTAAAACACAGAAGTTTGCGAAAAGTTCTTACCTGCTCCCTTCAGCACTGACAAGAGATTCACGCGATGCGGAAAACTGATGTGATGTCACTCCTCCGTCATCCACACTCGACCATTCCGCTGAGAGGGGGGAGACCAGAAAAATATTTGTAAATGTATTTTGCGTGGATAAATAAAATCATATTTATCTGTAGTGATTATTTTTTTTGTAGTTTCAAATATGTAGTAGTGTATCCTTATCTCGCGTTGTGGTAGTATAAAGCAGTGTGAGTTTTACAAAAATATATATCCACCTGATGAATCAGTGGACGCTTCTAAAAAATGTTTTGTAATGCTGCACATGCAACGTGAAATAATTCATTTCAAAGTGCAACGGGTTAAGGGTGATGGTTATGCAATCATTGGGATGGTACAACATGTTTTCACGTCCCTGAATCCGCAGTAAACTTTCCTCCGTCGTGAGGTTACTAAAATATAACGACGTGAAACAAAATGTCATGTTTTCTAATAAATAAGCCTGCCTGAATTGCCTTTCAATAAGGTGAGTATTAAATCAAAGTTTAATCTCTCATATAGACACGTATGATCAGATTATGTTTGGTCATGAAATTAGAAAATTAATATGTTTAATTGCAAAAGTGAAATCTGGAATGGACTTAAGATGTGTTCCAAAAACGCCAACTTTTAATGTAAATTATTCACTTTTTTATTAAATGAACACTTAAGTTTTGATTAAGTCTAACGAACTTCTGATCATCTGGTCAATCTAAACCTTTTATCTAGATTTTTCTTTATTCTTTACATGGTCCCTTAGGGATAGTTCCACACCTCATGCTATGCCAATCCAAACCCATAAGCCTTTGGTTAATATTTGCATTACAAATTAAAATATTTTTAATGACACCTGAGAGGTTACCCACTGATCAAAGTTACGTCCAAAAGACGTCTTTTTTACGTCTTTGTCATACATTGAAAAGACATCCCCTGAAGAGCCAGATTGAACGTTTTTATTACATCTTTTTATGACGTCTTCTGAATGTCCGATATTCGACCTCTGTGCAATGTTAAACTAGTTAAAATGTGGTCTTTGTTGACGTATTTGTAATGACGTATAACCTTACGGAACGAAGATATATATAAGATATATATGATCAATATATTATATGGTGTAAGATATATGAAATAATATATTGTGTTAATGTGTTATTACAATATATTGAATAATACATAAGGAATTGCCGCTTTTCATTTATTGAAAAATTTATTTACACTGTTAAATGTAATTAGTTGAGTGTACTTAGAAAAAGTGGACAAATGTGGAAAACGATTGCCTTAAATTTCTCAAAGGATGTTTTACTCAAAGTTGTTAGTTGTTAATACCAAGACATAAGAGTGTTGGGACAATGATAGACTGTGCATTTATTTCTATTTTTTAAACTGAAACTTAATTAATAAAATAAAAACATCAACTTAAAGTAGTTAATAGACTTCGCTGCAATAGATTATCGCCTTTTAAATAAAGCAACATGCAGCATATCATCAGTGTTTCTTGGTCTTCTTCTAGACTCTTCAGCACAATGGTGAACCACAAAACTCAGACAACAGAAACCATTTAAATCTCCACAGAACATTAAACACTAACAGATCTCTCAAGATCTCGGCACACTAAAGCAAACACTGATCACCATAATGGTAACTGCAAACGTTATTATTTTCAATAAATCATCAACATTTAAACCTCTGTTAATTCTCAAAAATAACTTCTGTAGATGTATGACAGAAATGAAGTCAATCTGGTTAGTAATAAGTGAAGCTGGTAGTGTTTAACCCTCCTCTGCTGTGATCTTGAGAGATCTGTTAGTGTTTAAAGTTCTGTTGGGATTTAAAGGGTTTCTGTTGTCTGAGTTTTGTGGTTCACCATTGTGCTGAAGAGTAGAGTCTGTTCTTCAGTCCAGAAGAAACATTGAGAATATGCTGCATGTTTATTTAAAAGGCATGTAACTGTATTTTAAATGTATTTATTATTTAATCAGTTAAGTTTCAGACATGCACAAAGTATTTGCAGTTTAATAAATAGAAATAAACCCACAGTCTGCAATTGTCCCAACACTTCACAGTTATTGTCTCTGGTTCAACACAGTAGTTCTTCTTACTCCATCTCTGCCAGCTCCACCATGGTCTCTTCTAGAGATCAACCGATATTTTTCTGCTGTTAAGTATGTTTCTATAATCGGATATCGGTTTTGTAATATCGGATACACCAGTAAATGGCCTTATTGAGAGTCGCACATGAGACCGCCATTACAGCACTGTGTCTGACCGGAGACGAGTCAACAACAGTGTGCATAGGTAAAGTAACTTGCTTTGCTTTAATTAATCAACTTTGTTTAACACAACAGTAATTATTTGCACAGATCAAATGTGTTACATAAATGCTTGATATGTAGTTTAAACTTGGCACTAAGAAGTGGAGACAATCTCACAGAGTCACGTAATATGTCATGTCATGTCCCAAAAACGTAACTTTGCATAAATTAAATAAAACAGCCCTGAATCAGTGCCCTTGCAATGATGTATTCACTGTTTTGTTTGTTACTTTCCTGACAATGTACTTATTCGATGTAGCTGTCTTCTCTTTTAAAACTGCAGTTTAGTAAATGATTACATTTATGCAAAGTCGAAAGACTCCCCTGCTATTTATTTATTCTACATTTGAAAACATTAACCTTTGTAAATGTATTGTTCCCATGGTTAATATTAGTGTTGCTGCTGCTGTTAGACATAAAAAGATGTTTTATTTGTGTAATATGGAAGACTACTAACTTTCAACACCTTTTTGTTTTTAAGATGACTAAAAGGAGGAAAAATCCAAGCATGGACTTACTTTACACAATCATTACCAAGGGTGGAAGAGTGCAAAGAATTCCAAAGGAATGTAAGCTTGGGGTTAAAAAGGCATCAAGACATTCAAACTACACCTCCCAAAATGTTTGAAAAGCAGACAAAGTGGCAGACACTGCTCAAAAACACTTGACATGATGCTTATAGTGATAATTGCTACAGAAAATCAATCTCTCACAATATTTGGAAAGAAAGGATTTCAGAGATTCATGGCTTCTGCAGAACCAAGATATACACGGAAGAGTGAAAAGTTCTACTGTAGTTGTTAACCAGTATTCACAGCAGAATAGTTGAAAAAGTTAAAGTGCTGCTAAAGCCTGATAAAGCAGATTATAACTCGGCTTTTACCACAGACTGCTGGTCTGGTGCAACTGAATCCCTAATGAGTCTAACATGCCATTTCATTGATGATTAGTGGATTCACAGACAAGTAATTCTGAACACGAAGCAATGATTTGATAACATACTGGGGAGTGCATTAGTGAGGCATGCTGGAACAATGGTAAATTGACAAAGATAGAGTGGTTCTTGTTCTCAGGGACAGTGGTGGTACCATTTTTAAAGGTATGAGAATTACTGAACTGCCTGACGTGATCTGCAGTGCCCTCACATTACATCTTGTTGTCAATGATGGCCTTAACTTACTTAAGAGTTGTTCAAAATATTATATTAGTGCTGAGAAGGTGTGATACCCATTTTAATAATTCATTATCAGCCAAACAGCGTCTAGCACTGATCCAGCAGGAGCTTGGCCTACCTGTACAAGCCATCATCCAGGCCGGCCCAACCCGATGGGATTTCACTTTGCACATGGCGGTTCAGGATGCAAGAGTAAAAAATGGGCTTTGAACATGTATGCTAAGTGAGCATTGTGGGTTCGCCAGCCTAAGCAGTGGAATTTTCCTGTAATATTGAGACCCTTGAGATGAGCCACTACAAAAGTTCAGTGTTGTTCATCATCCCGTCTGTGAGGCCCCTCCTCTCGTGGGATTAAAACAATGAAACAAGAGTTGTTGGAGAGTCTCAACCATCGGTTTGCAAAAGTGGAGGAGGTGAAATATGTGGGCCTTGCCTGTCTTCTGGATTTAAGATACAAATCACATGCATTTTCATTTGACACCACCCTGGTCATTTGATTGCAGTACCCTTTCAAAAAGGCCCCAGGCCAGAAGAAACTGATTGATGATATGTATGACACTTTACTTAGTGCTAGCTCTGAAGTTGCTGGGTCTAGACTTGAAGGAGGGCTTCGGCAGTATCTTCTGGAACCAATAACTGATGGATAGATGGGCAAGCTGCTTGAACGGTGGAAACAAAATGAGAAAAGAGAGAATAGAAAGTGACTGAAGAAAGAGAAGACATGGCTAGTGAGGAGAGACAGGGACATGTGACACTACCAGTCAGCCACCAGCCAGTCAATTTAATATTTAAAAAATTATATATAAAAAGACAAGAAAAAAAAAAAGCAAAGGCAGCAAGAAAATAGGGAAAATGCAGCTCTTTAAGAAGACAATGAAAATTGGGGACAAAATATTAACTTTTTCATCAGACTGAAATTAAGGCACTAGGCAGACTAATTAAGGCACTGGAGCAATGGCACAGTTAAGAAGGTGTTTACATTTCAGGAATCAGAACCCTGCAAAGAAAGATACAGTGTGTTAAATGTGAGCCTGGTCTGTTAACAGAGATCTTTGCTTTCCTAAAATTAAAGGAAGATGGGTTGACAGACCTTGAAAGGAAGTGTGCGTTGTCCTTGGATGAAATGTCAATCACTCCAAGTGTGGAGTTGCACATGCTCACAGGCAAATCGTCCCTGGTCACTTTGATAAAATGAAGGTTGGTCTTGCTCCCAGTGTATCCAGTAGGGCAACAAGTACATGGTGCAGCAAGAAAACCACCTTCTGTCCTACCTGACTACAGCAGTGTTCATGGTGAAAGTTGATCATTGGTTCGATCTGATTGTCATCTTGTCATCCAATTAAAGCCCTTGCCAGCATGTGAAAAATCCAAAACGGAAACACAGCACAATGATGTCAGTCCTGCTGGAGAAAACAGTATCTTAGTGAACCTTAAAGGAACACGCCGACTTTTTGGGACTTTAGCTTATTCACCGTATACCCCAGAGTTAGATAAGTCCATACATACCCTTTTTCATCTCCGTGCGTGCCGTAACTCTGTCTGACGCACCCACCGCTAGCCTAGCTTAGCACAAAGACTGGAGGTAAACGACTCCAGCTAGGTCACATGAGACACAGCCATCTAATAACATATACACACTGGGAACTATTTTCTCAGAAGGCGAAGCACTGCTACTTCTGCGGAGTGATTTACTCCAACTCTGAGCGAACTCTCTGCTCCTCACCACGGGACTTATCAGGTGCTGTGAGCAAATCACTCCGCCCAAGTAGCAGTGCTTCGCCTTCTGAGAATATAGTTCCCAGTGTGTATACGGTTAGAAGATGGCTGTGTCTCATGTGACCTTGTTATTTGTACACGCGGTGACTATATAAATCACAACATGTAAATAGGAAAATGTTGGCGTTATTTTGTCACTTATTGGGAGCAGTATGCTAGCTGGAGCCATTTACCTCCAGTCTTTGTGCTAAGCTAGGCTAGCGGTGGGTGCGTCAGACAGAGTTACAGCACGCACGGAGATGAAAAAGGTATGTATGGACTTATCTAACTCTGGGGGATACGGTGAATAAGCTAAAGCCCCAAAAAGTCAGTGTGTTCCTTTAAAGAGTTCAAGAAGGAACTATTTAGGACTAAGACCAGTTCCTCCCTCATGGAGCTCCCCAACGCAGTCACTCTCCTGCAGGCTTCCATTATGCTGTGGAGTACACAAATAAAAAAAATAATTAAAAAAACACTTAAAAGATGCACATCTTGAAAGAAAGAGCCAATCCAAAAATATTAAAAAAAAGACCAACAGTAGCCAAGCTTCAACATCCAGCAACCAGCTAACAGCTCCAAAGGTCGAATCCATTGGTCATTGCAATGGACACACTTGGAGTAACCATTATTCCAACACCCAATCCTCCACCTGCCAGCAACCAGTCAACATCATTGGTCATCATCATTCCTGACCAGTTCCATCACTGATCCTCACCCTGCCGCACTCCTGACACGCAGCATCACTGCAGTATGATTCCTTACACTTATTATTTGTAATATATTTTACATATTCAGTGTCACGTTTGGTTTTGTATCAGATTTAGGTTTTCATGTCACAGTAATGGTCCGGGTTTTGTCATGTGATTTCCTGATCCCATCATGTGATCCTGTCACGTACCCCTTTTGTGTTATGTTATGTCTCTTGTCAAGCTTTGTTAGTGCGTTTGTCAAGCCTGTTCTGTTCATAGTCAAGTCTGTTCAGTTCTGAAGTCTGTTATGCCATGTTTTAGTTTGGTTTGTATTCTCTTTCAATAAACTGCACATGGGTTCGCATTTAACTCACCTTCAGTGGACTTGCGTTACTTTCAGTCATATAATCTTTATATAAAATGGCAGTACAGTACACATTTAACATGATCCCTTTGCTGGCTCCCCAGAACTCCTGCCCTGCATTATTACTGATGCTCCATTACATAGCAGTCCTGGGGGTATTCCAGAAAGCAGGTTATGTGACATACCACACATAACAGTTAGCTAAGGGTAAGTAAGTGGATAACCTTAACTTTCGGATCCAAAAACGGAGGTAAATATCAAGGTAGCCATAGCAAATTGCTCTCTGAACATAACGTGCTCCGGAGCAGGTCCTGTTCCAGGTTTAGTTTACTCTAGAGATGTTCAGCGCATGCGTGCCCTATTGACGAGGCTCCAGTGGGCGTAACAGATTGCAGACTGCTCTCTGCAGGGCCTGTAGGACCAGTAAAAGATCCCAAGAGCGGATGAGGTGAGGTCTGGGATAGTTTAGCCTAACCACCGTGCACTCTCAGGAACCTAACGTCAGGTCGTGCTTTCCCAAGGACCTGTCACCCACCGCGTCGTGGTCAGATTGTGCCCTGCCTCTGAGAAAGAAGGTCCTTCCTCAGGGGAATCTGCCAGGGAGGAGCCCAAGCCATCAGTGTGAGCTCCGAGAACCAAGACTGGTTGGGCCGGTGCGACCATTAGGACTTGTTCTTCTTCCTCCCTGACTTTGCACAGAGTCTGTGCAATCAGTGCAACTGTGCAACCCCCTGCTTCCCCTTACAGGCGTCGCCCTACTTCCAGCTTCACCAAGTCCCCTAACGCTTTTTATTATTATTATTTAAATAAGGAATAATAATATAGGAATTAGCAATATAGCAATTGTAAGTCGCTTTGGATAAAAGCGTCAGCTAAATAAATAAATGTAAATGTAATTAATAATAAATAATGAATTAAAAAATGTATTATTAATTATTAAATTATTCAAAAACTTTTAAGGAAATAAAGAGACAGAAATAAGAACGGTAAAAGTATATAGGCTATATATATATATATATATATATATATATATATATATATATATATATATATATATGCACACATTCACTCTTAATCGTATGTCTCTTAATTTCTTGTCTCGTTGATATTGATATTTAGTCTTTTAGATTATTTTTGATCGTGCTGTTTCTGTTGCGCAGACCTGGCACCCTCACTGTATCTGCATGTTTTCGTGTACTAGCAGAAGGACTTTGAAATACTTTTAATGGAGTAGCAGAAATCTGTTGCATTGCATTGCGTCCCCTAGCGGCGCATCGTGGCCATACTATTCCTCCAGTCCTCCAGGAGTCGCTGCGGCGAGGATTCACAGATAATCGCCGAGTCTGCGTGCGAGGAAGAGCAGGCAGGAAGAAACGGAGCACTGGAGCACCGCGTTGAGCTGAACATAATCAAACATGTCAATATTCACACCTACAAACCAGATCAGGCTAACAAATGTTGCCGTCGTGAGGATGAAGAAAGGAGGGAAAAGATTTGAAATAGCCTGTTATAAAAACAAAGTGATGAGCTGGAGATCTGGAGCGTGAGTCAGTTATGAAAAACTCATTATATGATTTTTTAAATATATTTTTTTAATAATGTGTTTATTCTGTTATTATAGCTATTATAATAATGTTAAAGTCTTACATTACTGATATATCACTATTGGAAGGATTTTTATTGCGTACTTCTGATTGTTTTTGTTTTGTTTTGTTTTGTTTTGTTTAGTTGATATTAGATAACACTATGGTACCAACACTTAACAACTAGCACCAGGTTCACATGATTTCTACAGTCTATGGTTCACTCATATACTCTGCAGTGCGCATGCGCTCGTCGTGTTTTCGCTCATGACGCATTTGCAGTGCGCAGCTGGCTCGCGGCTGTTTACTACAAACACAACATTTATTCATCATTTTTATTTCAAATCCAAACGTGTCTTTTACACTGTACAATTATACAATCTTGTACAAGACACAGGTGTATATGTTAAAAAAAAACAACAACTATTCGATACAGCCAAACTTCCCCAGTTGACTGATTACATTAATTGCAAACATTTTTTGTATTACGTAAGTTTTCTGAAATGTTATGTTTAAATATCAACTAATTTGCATACATTTATAGAAAAAAAATCGGAACACTGGATGAAGTCAGGTTAAAGGTGCCTTATGTAAAAATAAATAAATTCATACTCCACATTCCATACCAGATGGGGGCAGTATACCTCCAGAAAGTGAGTTGGTCTACTCTAGAGTATGAATATCTTCAAGCTACTCCCCTTCACCTTTACCAGTGAATATGTTCATATTCGTTTTGTTCATATTACATTTTTATTGTTAGTTTGAATTACATTAATTTGACAGACAGCATTCGCTGATGTTGACCAAGCTAGCGCCAACATAACCAGAGCTTCCAACTCTCACGCATTCACCGTGAGACACACGCAAACACTTTTCACACGCTCTCACCCCACACATCAATTTTCTCACGCACAGAAAAATCGCGAAGCAAAGAGGACACGGAGACCGACAGACTAGACAGAGCAGGTTAGTTATGATATAAAAAAATCTCAGCTCTCAGATTCTGTCAATTAAATACCGTTTTGGCGCTTGTAAATGTTACACGACAGATCCCTAGCGCATGTGAACCGATCATCTCTACTAGCTAATAGTAAAAAAATCACGAACACTGAAAGATACAGTAACGTTAGGCTACAACTTACCAAAATGTATTCCTCATACATAATATCGACCAATCAGTGTTTTTTATCATCGTGAAGAGGTCAATAACACAGCTGGAGAACAATTATGTCAGATTTACCTCAGGAAAGCCATTTAATAAACATAATATAGGTCACGTAGTTGGCAAGAAAAAAAGAGCAATAGAGATTGTGCTATGTGTACTATATTACAATACTGTATTTATGAACGTTATATACGTTTATCGAACAGCCTTCGATACATTTCTATGTTATAACTTCCCGAAAATCTACACAAACATATAAAACAAACTTCTAACGAAATACTAACAGCATCTTACTTACCAATCCAAACGAAATGTTGCAAGTTCGAAGTCAAACCTCATTTTTTTCATGTCCATTAGTTGTCTCCAGCGATGGAAAGCAGTGCCAATGTTTACTCTGGTTCTGTTCCTTTTTTATCATATTTTATTTGAATGTAGTAGTGGGCAGTAGGCTACTTTCCACACGATTGACATCAGGTTCAAGTACGCCCACAAGCCGTGCGAGTTATTCGTGTATTGCATGTTTGGCTGGTGGTTATGTTGCCGGCATACCGCCTCCCATGGCCGAAACTGGTATTACGACACCTGTCGGGCCGTGGCTATTAATGCTAATGCTAATTGAGGTTGATATCTCTGCAGCACTATAACTTGACATTTTTTTAATGACATCATCGCCCTTATTTCTTCTCATTCTTTTGATGCATGTAGCTCATTTTTTGGATATTTTTCCTCAATTTTTACATAAGGCACCTTTAAAAATTCTTTTTTTATTATTATTATTATTATTTTACAGAGGAGATTTTGGATATCTCTTTGTATCACTCCAAAATCTGAAAATACTGTCAACAGGCAGAAAAAAAAAAAGAATTTTCAAAGTAGTATTAGTGTACTAGTTATAAAGTATTAGTAATAAAATGTTTATATCAAATTATATATGAACTAACCCCCTTTGTAAAAACCGGCTTCAGAAGATAGATAGGAATAAAACTGTAAAGTATGGCGTATGTAAGTGCTGCTTCAGCAAAAATACACTCTGTGCGGGAACGATCAAGTGTGTGTGTATCTGCAGGTTGGAGAACCTGGCGTAAGACCTTTTTCAGTGGTCAAATTAAAAATAAAATCTTTACAGTGACTTGTGATTAGTGTCTCAGTCCACATCACATTCACACTGGTGTTTTTAGGAACACAGACAATACTAATAATAAAGTATTCAATATTATTAATATAACCTCTAATTGTAAAAAAAAAAGGTAAAAAAGACAGAAATATATGACTATTGCATGGTACAAAATAGTTACTAATTATTATGTCCTGAATTCTTCACTGACAAATTTTAAGCCCTCAAGCTGTACGTGTGTAAATGAACACAGTGGGCTTTTCGGTCTAAAAACTCAAACAGCCTTTTTCTATTTGAAAAGCTATTTAGTAATATAATTTTAATTTATTTTAATTTTACTCTTTATGATGCAGTTAATTGACAGCTTTTATCAACCCACAAACTCCCATTTGGGAAAGGTCATTTGATGGAATTTCATGATCACTTGGTAAAACAATTAATAATGTTCTTAAGTGACAATCAACTGTACTTACAGGGAGAAAGATCTTGATGAAGTCCTGCAGACGAACACAGTGTTTGTGAATGTGTCTAAGGGTCAAGTGGCGAAGAAAGAGGACCTGTCAAACGCTTTTGGCACAGATGACTTGACAGAAATATGCAAACAGGTCAATTTACAGACTCTGTATGATCTGTGTGCTTCATAATATTCAAGACGATTGTTTTCATCATTATAACAGTGTATTCAGTTGACACATGTTTTCTACCAATCCTTAAATGTTTCTACATAAATGGGTTGTTTTCAGATTTTATCTAAAGGAGAACTACAGGTGTCAGACAGGGAACGGCAGAGTCAGCTGGAACAGATGTTTCGTGATATTGCAACTATCGTGGCAGAAAAATGTGTGAATCCTGAGACCAAACGGCCCTACACAGTCAGCCTTATAGAGAGAGCCATGAAGGACGTTCACTTCTCCGTCAAGGCAAACAAAAGCACTAAACAGCAGGTCAGTAGACCTTGATCATGTGACGATCTGTGAAATGTTTAGCTGCACACCAGGTCAATTACATGATCACATCAAATGATGGTTGTTTGTAACGTTTGATAGCAGGGCTTGACATTAACTTTGACTCACCAGCTACTGTGGCTAGTGGTTTTCCAAAGTTACTAGCCAATCAGCATTTTCACTGGCCACAATTTTGACATTGAACTGCGATATAGATATTCTTTTATATATTTTTGGCAGCAGGTTTATTAGGCTGCTGTCACTTTAAGACCCAATGCACAGATGCATTATACGGTTACGCGTGCGTTTTCTTTCTCAACTGTTTACTTTCACTTAAAGCATAACTGACCGTTTACGTGAATGCTCGCCAAGACCGGCAATTTGTCATTATTTTGTGTGTATTCGACTGTTTAAGCGCTATAAGCAGCGAAAATGAACTCAATGTGGCTTTATGCGTGCAAACTTTGGGTGTGAACCCAAAATCTGTGGGAATGAGTAAAATTATGCGCAATACACAAAGTGGCTAGAGGAGTGATTGCGTTACACAACACTGCTGAAATCCACCCGGTTGGCGGGTGTTAATGTCAAGCCCTGGTTGATAGTAATATGGTCTCTAAGGGTACGTTTACACGACAACGATACGCTTAAAACTGAGAAGTGTTTCCTTTGAGTTTTCCGCATACAGACGACATTGTCAAAACGATCCTCATTCACATGATCTGCGAAAACGACTAAAAACACTGTATTCTGTGCTATAGACTGAACACTTAATACGCATGTGCATGACGTCATCGTCTTCAGAGATTTGTGTTTTTGTTGTTTTCACGGAGACCGCTTTCAAAAGCTTGCACTTTGAAACCCGTTTTCAAAAGTTCGTGTTTTCAGGCACACAGAATGCCGTGTTCGTGTTAATGAAAGACCAAAACGCATAGAAAGTTGAACGGTTTTAGTTGAAAACGGTGTCGTGTAAACGGCCCCTGAGAGTCTGAGACCGTGATACTGATGAAGGTCCGTGCCGCCCCTCCAGGCTCTTGAGGTCATCAAGCAGCTGAAGGAGTCCATTCAGATTCAGAGAGCTCACATGCGGCTGCGCTTCGTCTTGCCAGCCAAGGATGGGAAGAGACTGAAAGAAAAGCTCAGACCGTTAATAAAGGCAGTGGAGGACGAGGACTTTGATGATCAGCTTGAAATGGTAAGAGTCTTTCGGGTCAGTTTATTAATTCATTCATTTCGTTTTACATACTGGATGTCAAGGACGTAACCAAATATTTAACCAGATATTATTGGTCTATAAACGAGGGATATGCCATCAACTAATCCACTAGTTATCCAACAACCGACGAGTTGATAAGTGAGTTTAATATGTTTAGCAGTGGTGCGTTAAATGAACTTTCATTTTTAAATAACAAAGATTCAACTTTTTTTGTGATTTTTAGCATCAATTTAGTATTTCTCTGCAGTCTGTTCTGTTTTTTTTTTTAAAGATGTGTTCATGTACTTGCTTCCGGCTGTCAGTTAGAGCAAGTGTTACACTTTTATAAAATAGTTGCAGTAGAAAAAAAAAAAGCGCATCACGAACTAGATGTTGTGCACCTCGGCACCAGAACTAGTGTTCTGTACCAATTTCGATACATTAGCAAAAACGCTTGGACTTTTTTATTAACTAACAATAAAGATGAATAAATACTGTAACAAATGTATTGCTCAAGGTTACAGTAGTTTGTTAGTTAATACTCTTTGGTCAAAAATGACCGAATACTTCTTACTTAATACTTAATACTACTTACGTTTTGAATTGTTTAGTTTTTTTTGCTTCATCGGAATGGGATGACGCTTGGTGACTTTTGTTGTATTAGCTATGTGAACACACAAACAAATTATGGTCATGATTCAGATATGTTAAAGGGTCGTAAAAAAATATAGTCACACTTGTCTCCTTCACGGTCAAAAATGACCGCCATAGGAAATGAATGGGAAATACGAAAACTCAGAGAAACTTTTGGTGGTACAAAATACAAATCAGCCACTGTGCAGAAGAAAAGTGCTCAGCAATGAAGGGGTGACACTCTAAAACATCAATACCCCCCCCCACACCCACACACACACACACACACACAGAGAAATGAACTGGTAAGACTGCAACAGCAAATTTTGAGAATATGCCAAATAAAATCAATAAATGCAAAAAATACAAAAGAGACTCTCTGGCTCAAATACACACACACACGCACACACACACAAATAATAATTGTTTGCTCTTATTTTAGCCTAATAGGTGTTCCTGATATCTGTTGCATGCAACAATACATAAAATAATTACAGTTTGTATGTATATAGTTAAAATAATATTTATTATTATTACATTTTTATTCCTATTTTTTAACCTACAGTTTGATAATGATTGTTTGCTGTTTTTTGTTTGTTTTGCTGTTAGATCATAATTGCCCTTCTGAAGTTTTATTACCATTTACAGAATTAAACTGAATAAAATACCAATTAATTGCAAAATGTCTGTATAAAGTGTTTTGAATTATCACTATCCTTATTTTGTTAGATTTTTTTAATGATCAAATACTGAGTAACATAAATGCTTGCATTGTGTTCCCTTTCTAACCAAATATTATTGTTTGATTGTAATCATAATGCAAAACCTGATACTTATCTAACAAAAATATCTAAACCTTGACAAAAAAGTAGTCTTTTAGAATGTCTAAATATACAGGGTGGGCCATTTATATGGATACACCGTAATAACATGGGAATGGTTGGTGATATTAAAGTCTTGTTTGTGGCACATTAGTATATGTGAGGGGGCAAACTCCTCAAGATGGGTGGTGACCATGGTGGCCATTTAGAAGCCACAAACAGGACTTTAATATCACCAACCATTGCCATGTTATTACGGTGTATCCATATAAATGGCCCACCCTGTATATCTAAATAAAAAAAAATGGAGAAAACAGTGGGAATCAAAAGCCTCCCTATGTATATATATATAGGGAGCTACAGTATAGCCTACAGGCGGTTACACGACATTACACCCGTTTTTACCTTTTTAACGCCACTGGATGGCACTTTTCTCACTTCAAAAATGGATTTTAAAGGCCTGCACTGTATTTTAATGTTGTGTTGCATTTATTGATTTTTTTTTTTTAATTTATTGATTTTTTTTATTCTAATGGAAAAAATAGCTCATAAATTTTTTATAATTATTACATTAGTTTTAAAAAAGTCATAGAAACCTTTCAAAATTCTAAATAATAATAAAAAAAAAATTATTGAACAAAAATATATTACATTGGTTTTCCAAAAAAAAAAAAAAAAAAGTTAGATTTTACGGCTTCGGTCACTTTTGACCGCGAAGAAGACAAGTGTGACTCCTAAACGAAGAGGACCAGAGGGTTAATGTTAATTAATGACACCTTATTGTACTGTTACCGATATTTATGATGATAATTATAAAAAATACATTTAAACAGCACGTAGTCTTCAAATATTTATAAGTAAACATTTATAAAAAGATCAAGTAAAAAATTTGAAATTAAATAAAGGACAAAGAAACGCATACACATTACATATAATTTAATACACTTCTATTTAAAAAAAAAAAAAAAAAAATCCTGTCTGTTACTATCATTTGTCATTCATTGCCATTTCGGATTCATTCATGAATTTAAATACAGCAAATTTCGGCCCTCCCGAGCTCAACAGCGCCCCATATTTTCCCCAACGTAAATCTGTTTTGGCAAAAATTATATATATATATATTTTAATTTGAGGATGTTTGTACTAAAATGGATATAAAGACTAGATAGATTTGGCAGTTTTAATGTGGCATCTAAATATCACATACTGGAAAAGCATATGCTATTATAAACTGGTGGATATATATATATATAAGATTAAATATTGGTATTATATATTTTTCCCTTTTGTTTGAGTTAAGGTAATGGTGTCTCCTGCCTTTTCAGGTGTGTTTGATAGATCCAGGTTGCTTCCGTGAAATTGATGAGCTGATCCGCTGTGAGACTAAAGGAAAGGGAACACTGGAGGTGCTCAGTCTCAAAGATGTGGAGGAAGGAGACGAGAAACTGGAATAACCTCTTCATCTGCACCTGCTTCAACACATTAAACTATTGCCGATTCATTTTACATGGAGAGCCTTTTTTAATGAGTTATAACACTTTTTGCATCCGTATTTTTGGAACAGGCTTTAGTAACAATTCTAAATTGGTAAATAATTTAAAACTGTTCCCAAAAAGACAACATTTTGCATGGTTGCAATAATTTATTTTCTGTGAAAATCTGAATTGTTAGATTTAATAAGAGAAATAATAATAATATACAATAAAATATGCAATGAAGCATTGTCACCAAGTCCTTATGTTATCATTTTAATGCTCATTTGGTGCCAGAGAAACCTTCTTAGCCCAGTTAGCTAGTTTTATAATTGAATGATGTAAGAAAAATATATGAAATTAATTCTGTGCGGGAACGATATAAAATCACGTTGAGGCTACTTAATTGGATCACTTAAACATAAATGCATGTGATACTGAAGTTTCACAAATAAAATCTTTCCTGGCCAAAAATAATAATAGAAGAAAAAAAAAAAATATATATATATATAGATGCAATTAAGGGGGCTTTCACTGTTTGCTGCCCCTCTCAGCGTAGCTCTGGTTTCACACACACTTCATTCTATTGAACCCTTGGTGTGTTTCGTTCAATTTACGAAACCTGTACGGCGGCCCATGATAAAAAACAGAATGGGTGAATATAGTTTTATTTTTATTTTATTAATTTGGTGCTGTTATCACAGCAAAGTGAACAACTTTTTTTTTTTTTTTTTACTGGCGCTTTTGAGGAGCAGCATTCATTTGCTCATTCTCGCTCGTATCCAAGTTACATCATCAAACTGTCATGTGTTTTGTTGAGCTAATGCCATCGTGGCTAAAAAAAGGGTTTGATTGACATCCGAGTTTTCACGCTGTTGTCTGTCTCGAACTTGAGTCTGTCTGGAGTGTGGTTCATGTGAACCCAGTACGGTTCGCTGCTGAGATGAACCCAATCTTACTCTAAATCACGGGAAGTGTGTGTAGATCACGGCTATAAACTGTAGATCGCATTTCTGCTGGCCTTCGGGAACATTTACAGTACATTCATGGCCGAATCTGTTACCTTAAATTATACGTTTATCTCTGTAAAGCTGCTTTGAAACAATCTACATGGTTAAAAGCGCTATATAAATGAAGATGACTTGACTTGACAAAGTTTCCTTCATGGCGCCTTTCATCCTCCTCATGTTGTCGGCAGGCCACAAGAAGCTACATTACTTAGTGTGTCCGTAGGACTGCTGAATGGTGGAAGCTACTGCATCTCCATGTCTTCCAGGTGTGCCTTCCTGAGTTCATTCCCCCAGAAGTTTGGCATCTTCCGCAGTCCGCCGTCACGCGTCTCCAGGTGAGCAGCACCAGTCGAGATTAACTGGAGTAGTTGCACACATGCTTCAGACGCAGCCTCAAGAGGCTTTCCTCATAGCGTCGTCATTAAACGCAGTGTCTGGTTCCCCTCTCAGGGATCAATGGTCACATTCATAACCGGAGACGTTTTTGCTGCTTTACATTTTTGTGGAAATGCATTTATTAATCCAAAAATTAAAGGATATATATATATATATATATAAATCTTTTGTAACATTATAAATGTCTTCACTGTCACTTTTGATCAATTTAATGCATCCTTGATGAATAAAAGGTTTGTTGTTTCTACGTTTTTTTTAAATGTATTTTATCTAGATACATTAGCAAAAGAGTAGACTACATTAGTAGAATGCACAAATGTTTCCACAAATAATGTTAATTCAGTGCACAAAGTAAGCAAATGTCAACCAAACCTGCCAGTATATAGATATATTATAATTTTTTTTTAACCTTTTTGTGTTTGTATTTTATCTCATTAGTTTGAGTGTGCAGTTTTGGATATTTTATTCAATCAGTGTCATGCATTAAAAATGGACACAAACAATCATATATCATATTTTAATATATAAAAAAAACATTTTACATTTTAATTATTCTTATTTACAATTTACAACAGTACACAAAGTAACAGTAAAACATTGTCAATCATAAAAAAACGTATAAAATAGCACATTTGCGTTTGTAAAATGAATGAGCTGGGACTCAGAATGTTAGAACGGCTTTACATTCACTCAGGGACTAGAGATGTGTTCATCACGATTATGTGGAATACACAGAATGAAACATGACAATCATACTAACAGTATTCAGATATCAGTGGAAAAATTACATCAGAAAGCAATGAAGTGAAAGCCCTATAAAATATTCTGAACAAGAGATTTGCTTAGTTAATTAAGGTCACTGTTTTCTAAAAGAGCAGGTTCTACATTAAAAAGGCATATTTGATGCTATGCATGTACTTGATGAGATGGTATTGGTGAGTTTATGTAGGGATGTGTGTGCAATGCAAAAAAAACACAGTCATATGCTTCATCCACAATACTAGAATGCTTTTCCTTTTTGTCTTTTCTATTTCATTAAAATCACGAATTCTGTTAATCCCTCTAGTCAGAAAAACCCGGCAGCCATTTTGAATAAACGTCAGTTTCCAAAAGCTCACTAGCAGCTCAGATGGCATTGTGTCGTTCGGTTCCTGGTTGTCTTGTAAACGGAATCTTTGAAAGGCAGAAAAAAAACATGCATTCAACATACAGAGTAACTGCTTACAAGCAAAGAGCAGAAAAAATGATCTAAATATCAAGTTTTAAGTATCAGCAATGGTCAGAATCACACAGACCAAAACAAACATTAACTGGCTGTTTTTCGGAGAAACAAGTATGTGTGAATTTAGCATGTTTCCTAAATATCTGCAAACATATTATGGTTTTTATATGCTTTAGTACAGTAAACAATTACAGAACAAAGCTACTGTATATCTGATGCATTTAATCTTTAAAGGCAAATGTCGCTGAAATATCTCAGTTTGAAGGATCCCTGGAAGGCAGCCTTCGTTTCGCGTCCTTCATTCGGCCTGTTCTGAAGGACGCATCGGATGTATCCTTCGCGGCCTTAAATCGCCCCCACAATCCTTTGCACATATTCAAATTCACGAAAATAAACTGACGGAAAACGAGTCGATACTGAGCCCGTCTGAGTTCATTATGACATGTAAGACAAACATAATGTTCTCGCACATGAAAGTATAGATGTTATCTTTTGTTTTGCTGTAAATGAATCGCTTAACACTAAACTGCCAATAATGTAAGCCACAGTAATGAATTAATAGAAAGCCAGTTAGTTAATATAAAGATTTGTAAAAGTATTTGTCCAAAATTAAGTGCGGGGGGCACAAACATTTATAACGTAGCCATACGCACTTCCTTTTCCATCTCTTTCTAGCATTTAATGCTGAGGAGGACTCTAGTCTACAAGCCTTTGAAGGACTCAGTAAGATGAAGAAGCTTGTGTGTGTGTGTGTGTGCTGACCTGCTCATTCATGATGGCGGAGAGCTCGGTCAGCATGTCTTTATAGTGAGCTTTCATCTCCTCCTGATACTCCAGCTGATCTTCTTTTATGAGACGCTCGTTCACTTTCAGGGCCTGCCCACATGCGTCTGCGAACTGCCTGAGGGACGAGAAACAGCAAATCACAGTCACAGTTCCAAACAAACCAAACCTTTGGTCATCCTTATCCTTATCCAGGATCCTTATTTCCTAGTGTTATTGTCAGTCACTTAATAAATGCACAAGCAAGCGCACAGAGAGATTTGCACTCTTCATAAGAGAGCACAGCACATCTAGATATGTGCCAGAGCGGAGGTAATTCACTGTTTTTATAAATCCTCGATGGGGCGGAACAATGAATAAAGAAGTACCTGAAGATCTCTTTCAGGAGTTTGACTTGGTTGTCTGGGTATTTCTTGGCATTCTTCTCCTCAAGGAAGGCTCGGGCGTAGGCCATGGGCCCTGCATTTACCTAAAAAACACACACAAACTTCATGAAATACATTCTTATATTACAGTCTTAGTAAAGATGACGGAATAGCTAATGCTTAATGTCATTAAAGGGATAGTTCACCCAAAAATGAAAATGTTGTCATCATTCACTCACCCTCAACTTGTTCTAAACATGTATGATTTTTTTCTTCTGCTGAACAGAAAATAATATATTTTGAAGAACATAAGTAACCAAACAGTTGATGGACCCCATTGACTTCCATAGTAGGAAAAAAAAAAATACTATAGAAGTCAATGGATTTCATTTCATTTCAACTGTTTGGTTACTTTTGGATTTGGTTTGTGTCCAACAGAAGAAAGAAACTCATACAGGTTTAGAACAACATGAGGGTGAGTAAATGATCTCAGGATTTTCAGTTTTGGGTGAACTATCCCTTTAACGTAAAGAATCAGAAACGGCGAGTTGTGCATTAAACAATTTCAAATGCACAATGTGGAGACAAAAAACCACCTGACATGCATTTCTGATGATGCGATATGACTGAAGAGTAATTCAGTCTACTGTATGAGTAGCTCACCTTAACACTGACACTGCCCTGTAGTTTGAGCTGCAGGCGGATCATGTCCACCTCCTCCATGTTGCACAGCTGTTTGAGTTCAGACACTTTACGGCTCATCTCGTCGATCGCCACCTCGATAGGGTTCATCTCTGTGCTCTGCTGTTCCACCACCTCGATGCGCTTCTTCAAGAAGGGCAGACTAGAGCTGGCTGCAGGAGACGCACACAGTGGAGATGAGATTACTGAACGAATTACTCTATTCCCATGTCAAACACTACCCGTTGAACGATACAAGGATAGACATTAAACTGCTCTTTTGATTCTGTCAGCTAAATCATATAAAATTGCATTATTCTTGAACTGACCAAAGTATTTAAAGGGAGATGGTTACATTAAAACCATACATTTTAAATCCACTATTGTTTTATAAAGAATTATTCTATAGTCTATACAGCATTTCATGCAATTACACTAGAAGTAACTAATTAAATTACAGACAAATTAAGAGTAATCCCTTTACTTTTTCAAGGGAAAAGTAATTCATTGTGTTTGGTTGTCTAATTCTGTCAAAAAATACAAATCACCTATCATACTGTATACAAAAAAAAAAAGTATTGGGCAGTATTTATATTCTATTCAATACAGATTGCACACACTGCAAAAAAAATATTGTCATACTCAGTATTCTTGTTTTCCAGTACAAATAAGAAATAAAATGTATTAAATCAAGACTCCAATTTACTGGAGAACTAAAATGACTTAAGATTTTAATTCTTGTTTTCTGAAAGAAAAAAAATCAAGCATCAAAATTAAGTAGGTTAATGCTTAAAACTAGAAGAAAAAAAAAATGTGTTATTGGGGTCAGAAAAATAAGCTTAATTCAAAGGCAAAACAAGTTGAGTTTTTCTGACCCAATTGGCAGATTTTCTTTTCATGTTTCAAGCATAAACTCACTTAAAATTGATCAGTTTTCCAGAAAACAAGACTTAAAGGTAGGGTAGGTGTTCCTGTTCAGAAACACTTTTTTTTATACTGGGTGAAATGGTCCTTCCATCCTGATAGTAGTCAATACATTATGTGTTTAGAAAAAGGAATGAAAAAAATCAGACCTCTGTAGCAGCTGCAGGACAGTAAAAACTCTGACCAATCACTGCCATTCGGTGCGAATGTAAAGAACCAATCAGATGCCTTCATGTCTCGTGCCCGCCCCGAGCCCCACTGCGCGCGCTGCCCTGCGTGCACTCATCACATGTCACCGTTCCCGGAAATATTCAGCTCAAAGCACCTGCATATGCAGTCAGCGAAGGCAAACAAGGCAAAAACTACTTCCTCGGACCCTGCCCGCACTCTTGAACGACCTCCTCTGCTTCGCCCTCAACCTCGGACCTGTCCTCGAACCGACGATGCGGTACTTGTCTCCGGACTCGGAGTGTATGTTAGTCTTCATTAGAGTCAACAATGTTTTCATCATGGAAACTCTTACATGCAAAACACTGTATATGTTATGAATCTTACACGAAATTCACCTTCATCACAGTGTAACTGATGGTAATGGAAAAACGTGTATCAATGCAACCTGGTTTTAGTTTTGCCTTATAAATATAGCTCGTTACCGAATGAAACTTTACCATTATCGATATGCTAGCTTGATAGTGAGTACTAAAAGAAATCTTATTTGTTTATATTCATAGTGATAAAGTTAGGTATTTTATTACATGTGATTCTGACATGATGTCACTGTATGTACTGCGCTCCTTCCTCTCCACTCGTCTCAGGTAATAAATGCGTCTTCCAGCTGAGCCTGAGCGTTTGGCGTCGCGCGTTCATGTGTTTTCGGGGCGTGGCTTTGGAAGGAGCTCAGAAGGGAGGGGGTGGGAGTGAATGGAAATAATGAGCTGTGTTTATTGCAGATTAAAAGGTCTACAGTCACTCGATTTTTATATTTTCTTTTTCAGAGTACTTACATTTTAATTATGTATTGGTATATAAAGACAGTTTAAACAAATTTGGAATGTTTTTTTTTTAGAAAAATGATTACCTACCCTACCTTTAATTTCTTATGTAATTTTGCTTCTCCAGTAAAAGTGTCTCGATATAAGAATGTTTCGATATTTGTATTGGAAACCAAGACAAAAATACTGAGCAAGAAAATCAGTTTTTGTACTTTTTTACTTTAGTCAATGTATCCGTGTCATTGCTCTTTTGTCTCGATTTATGGGTCAAAAGTGCGGTGAGAGTTTTTATTGTTTTGGTTTGTTTTTTTCCATGAGAAAATTAGAGAAAAATGCAGGAAATAATCCTCCTAGCGTGTATAATTCAGTGGCCAAGTCAAGCAGAAGCTCCAGAATGGCTAACAATGCTTACAGCAACAGTTTTGGTCTAAGAAAAAAAAAGGTCTATATATGAAAGGTGTTTCCTTTTGGTACAATTTTTTGTTTGATTTTAAGTGCCTCACTGGTCAGGATGGTTTTTCTTTTGCACTGTTCTTCCACGTCTCCATGTTTTTTTCCAGAAAGAGTGAAGGGCGTCTCAAAGACAAAGCGACTGATGTTGTGATGGTGCTCGAAGTCGGTCTTCTTCTCCAGCTGCTCCTTTTCACTGAAATAAGGCACTACATAGGTCACTTGAATGTAGGCAAATCTGGGGTCCAGGTCTTTAGGATTCACCTGTGAAAAACACACCTGAACTTTAAAAAAATACTATAAAAGAGATGTCCTACACTGTAAACCCGAATAAGTTGGCAAAACTCAAATAATTTGAGGTAATCAGTTACATCAAATTTTATAAGTTAAGAAATGTAATGTTTAAGTTAGCAGAACTTGCAGATTTTTATTTTGTAATCATACATTAATTGCGCTTAACTTGAAATATTTTAGTAAGCTTATTCACACACAACTTAAAATGATCATGTAATCTCAACTTAAATATGAACTCAAAAGAAAAAGAAAGTTCTAAATACTCATAAAAGTTCATTTGATTGAACTAATTTGTATAATTTAAGTTGGCCCTACTCAAAACAATGAATTATTTTGAGCGTTAGGGTTTACAGAGATGAGATATTATTCATGGAGAGGAAGAAGGTCAGAGAAAGGGAAAAAGTGGTATGGAGGATCCAGCAGGACACACCTTGTTGGAGTCTTGGATCATCTTGACATTATCAGCTCCAAACTTGTCAGAGTAGAGTTTGAGGAGTCTTTGAGAAATCTCTGACAGTCCTGTGAGCTTCGGCTCCTTGTAGATAAACTCCTTGCTCTCCTCCTCCTCAAAGAAGCCCTGTCGAACACAACGTTACACGTGACCTAGAGATCAGGGGGGCAGGAAGAAATATATAACAGCTCTCACTGAAGCCCGATTAGAGATCGGTGTTAAAGTTAACGCGACACGCTGTTAAAACGACAGCAGTGTTTGACAAAGCACAATGAATTCAACTTTTAATGAAGGTTAACAGCACATTTAGATGTCTCTGTCTGAAACACAACTGCATTGACCTGAAAGCACTCACAATGTACACAGAAATGCTCAGGATTAGAGGTCAGGATTCGTTTCCAGGAGAAGTGTGGTACGTTTAATCAAACCACGTGTGACGTATGCCACACACATTATTAGCATGTAGGGAGAACATGAGTGTTAAACTGTAAAAGACTGAGTGCAGAACAACTTAAATGAACTAAAGATGAGAAAACTTACCACTGCCTGATATATACAACACACAGGAGAGAATAGAGAAGTGTTTAAATACATTGATTTCTGAGATAAGCGCTGGGGGAAATAATTTTGGTTCCTTGTATGGACAGTAAATATTAATTTGCCTTCAAATACTTGGATTAATAAAACTTGACCAATTTAGTGTACTCATACTACTCATGCTTATTTGAATTCCTTTTTCTATGATGGTCCATGTAATTTTGTATTTGCTTATTGAATTACTCCCCATGACCATTATTATGCTAATTTAAAGTCTCCTAATGTTGTTTTGGAGTCTCCTACAACAGGTTTACATGCATCCAAGGAATATATATAAAAAAAAAAAACACTTTCATTTTCCATAATATACATCAGATGGCCCAGTCTGTTGTGATTGGTCTACTCTGCTCTGATTGGTCAGATGGCCCAGTCTGTTGTGATTGGCCTACTCTGCTCTGATTGGTCAGATGGCCCAGTCTGTTGTGATTGGTCTACTCTGCTCTGATTGGTCAGATGGCCCAGTCTGTTGTGATTGGCCTTCTCTGCTCTGATTGGTCAGATGGCCCAGTCTGTTGTGATTGGCCTACTCTGCTCTGATTGGTCAGATGGCCCAGTCTGTTGTGATTGGCCTTCTCTGCTCTGATTGGTCAAATTGCCCAGTCTGTTGTGATTGGTCTACTCTGCTCTGATTGGCCAGATGGCCCAGTCTGTTGTGATTGGTCTACCGCTTACAGCACCTGTCTGAAGTTAAATGCCCATTACCAGAACTGAACTACAGCTCTGGAGGCTTCCTAAAGCTCAGTGATTGTACTCACTGTAAAGACAGTAACGATGTCGTCGATTTTACCATATCAATCTGATCGCGAGTCCGATGATGAAACATGGGAAGAACTAGTAATTCAACCCAAACCTTTTTTTTCGGCATCCATGTTAACAGATTAGAGCATTCACACCTCACGCAGAGGCTGAATTAAAGACACAGTGCATTGTTCTTGATCAAAATTGACCTGATCAACATGAAAAATAACAAATTTCACCATAAAATCATGTAAGTGTTTTGTGTTTCACAATCACCATATAAAATTCCACGCTGTGAAAAAAAAAAAAAAATACTCGAAAACACAATGTCACTGTACGTCCCAGATCTAACAAAGTTTTGGCAAAGTGCACGTGGATCTGTTTGCCTCTTCCAAGGCCACTTTTTTAAAAGAATTTTCACTTTTGGTGTGAAAAATTCCCAAATTAAAAATTATACTAATACTAATTAAAAGGTCGGCTTCAGAATCGGAGTTGGGAAGCAGTGGGCTGAGGTAACAACTGCACATTTCCACTTTTTTTTTTTTTTTCAAAATATGATTTCAAGAGTTTCTGAGTGATTGAGTGTCTTACCTGTCCATAGAAAGCCACACGATAGTACCGACCAAACAGACGTTTCTCTGAGTTCACAACCTCTGTCACCTTCAGGTATGAGCGGTGAATGTCATAGTACAGCTCCGATAACCGCTATTGGACACACACACACAAACACACAGTTGATAAGCATGCTCCTTCATGTTTATTTTCTTTTAAAGTCAACCAATAAACAGTCCAAGTACCTTAAAATCACGTCTCTTCTCAAAGACAGCTATAACAGGTTTGTTGATCTCTGCAATGAGCTCGTATCTCTCAGACTTCCAAAGATAATCCACGCACATCTCTAACTGCTCCACCAGTGTGTCCTACAGAACAGAGACATTATTCAGTGTGTATGAGAGACATTTGAAACTGTGATTCCTCTGAAATGTGCGAAGTGAGAATGCACCTCTGTGTAAGGAGTGTCCTGATTGCCAGCGTCTTCTTTCATTGCTCCCTCTTCTTTAACATTCGGAGAGATATTCATGAAGGCGGCCCAACCCATACTGAATGATGCTGCAGTTTAATACACAAACAGGTTATTAATTCATCCATCTTACATCTACCCATCCATCAGTTCATCCATTAACCCATTAGCCCTCGTATTCCATCCATTCTCAAATCAGTTCTCCCTCCCTACAGTATTCACTCATGAGAGATCCACTCATCCATTCATCTTTCTATCCATCTTCACATCCCAGACAGCAACATAGTGTCGGCCCAGATCCGGCCCACATCTGGTACACGTGGAATCCACATCTGGGCCGACACTATATCGCTGTCTGGGATCCAATCATCCATTCATCCATCCATCCGCTTTACTCTCTCTGTTTAATCATACATTAACAATCACACAATAACATCATTTCAGATAATCAGTGCTACTATTGATAGTAAACAAACACTGTCTTTGCATTGTGATAATATCACAGTATGTGGCACATTACAAGGATGTCTCAGGATCATGGAAACATTAGGAGAGCTGGAAACAGAGAGTGCTCGTGGACACTTTCATTCACATTCACGTGCACTGTTGTTCACGTTATTATTTCTACAGGGTGACAGGTACCTTGCACAAGCAAACATTCGGGAAGACCTCTTTACAAACAAATTTTAAACACTAAAACAAACTTTACAAATATACCTGATTATAATAACTGATTAAAACATTCCCTTTCTGAGAGCAACGAGCCCAATTTCAAGAGTTAAACTAAAGGACACACGTGTCTGAAAACTATTTGGAGCCGCTTGCATGAGATAAATGTGCACTCTGTTTACACACACTTGCTTCCTGTAGTTCCTTTAATAATAATAATAATAATAAAACAAGCTGACGTATGCTTTAGTAATTACCATTACTAAATACTACTAACATGTATTTTTTGCCGTGTTAAGAGTCTGACTGAGTAGTTTACCTTCATACTCAGCAAAAATAGTTTTCTTTACAAAGATGTTTGCCTTGCTTTTTGCTTTTACTGTTAAAAATATATAAACATCCTTCGAACAGGATGAATTTAGTTAAGCAGCAACATACATACAATAAAATACAATATTTACACTGTAAATCTAGCATATGTAGGTTTATGCCGCAAGGTTTATGTTAGATTTCTCTGAAAATAAGTCTTGTACAATACTGTGCAAAAGTCTTATAGGCACATTGAATGCGTCATAAGAACATCTGGAAACTTCATATTAGTCTTTTGCACAGTATTGTAGATTTAAGAATATCTCAGAATACCACAGAAAACACGATACAAATTCTGAAAAAATGTTTTGTAGTGCACACAAACTAACTGAGCAGCAAGGAAGCAAAGCTTAGGTTTTGGACAGGTATAAATATCTTAGTTATTCCTGTCCAAAACCTAAGCTTTGCATCCTCGCTGCTCAGTTAGCATTTAGATATTTTACCTAAACATTTGAAGGAATTTGTTGTTTGCCACATTTGCCTTTGGTTCGCTTACTGGGGCATTGTTTTCTGTAAAGCTGTCATGAAACGATATGTACTGATCAGGGTAAACTAAGCTGAAGAAGCACAGAAGTAGCTCTATGATAAGTAAATGTTTTAGTTTAAATCGTAAGACACATTGGGACCACTGAAGGGGTCAAGAATACTGCAGGTCGGGGCAGGCGGAGGTGAACTCACATTCTCCATCTTGGGGAGTTAGTAAGGGGCTACAGTTAATTACACAGGCTCCCTCTTTGCTCACACTTGGGATCCGACCCTTCTCAGACTTCCAGTAACCTGTGATTGCAGAGTGGCATCAGGTTTAACACAGGTTTACTTGCAACCTAGGGCTGGGCAGTATGACAGTACACTGTATGCAAGGGTAGAAGAGTCCGTTCCAAAACATTTAGCTATATTGTTAAGAATGACGAAATGATAAGAAGTAGCACTTGAATTATCAAAAAAAAAAAAGCCATTCACTGAATTTCCAGCTAAAATAACTATATATAGATGCTGTTACCATTATATGCAATTAGTCATATTTGAATAGGATTTTAGTCATACTGCCCACCCCTATCTCAAACTCAGAACGAAGGCGAGTGCTCCAGCATGCATCTAGTGTAAACTCACACTCATGCCAGCATGCACATGCAAGAGCCAGAGCAAAGAGAATGCATCTAATGACAAGGCCACAAAAACTCACAGTATAAGGAATAAAGCAGGAAGCAGCTAGGAGCATTTTTCATTCATTATGAAGTACAGCACTGAAAAAAACAGCAACAACTGAGCAGCAATGATCAAGGAGCATGTCAAAAGAAAGCTTAATATGGAGGTTATTTATGCTGTGTTACAAAAAAAAAAAAGAAAAAAAAGAGAAACTATCACATTGACATAAGCATGCATCACTTAAATACTGAGGTGCTCACCTCTCCTCCTCAGAGACTCTGCTATAAGTGCTGAGATGTGGATGTAGCACATGGCCGCCTGAAGTGGACAAGGAAAACAGTTTTTACAATTTCACATAAACGCCCTAATACTAAAGTTCATTTAAACTTCTTTATCCTCTGATTTTGACCTCGGACAGGTCTCCGTTTCTAACATGGATCTTGGCCATGCTCTCCAGCCAGGTGCGCCTGAGCTCAGGTGTGCTGGCGTAGGAGTTGGCCAGACTGTACTGCAGGTCCACCAACATCTCCGGGTCCTTTTCATGCTCTTTCATTTGGGAGGTTGCCATCAGGACCGTGCGTATCCTCTTGGTCAGGTCCTTCACCTCAGCCGGGAATGTTGTGCTCTGGAAGAAGGCAAAATAACTATTGTTTAATGTTATAATACTAGGTCATGGATTTGGGCTGTTCTTGTCTTCTATGACTGAAAATCTCCTATGTCATTTACTCATCCTTCCCTCGGGTCATTTTGACCCGAAACTCATTTTTTAAAATGTTTAAAAATTGAGTGTTCATCAGAGGGGTCCAAGACCCTAGGACTTTTGTCGCACTTGAACCATGAATACACACAACACATTTTTTTTATTTTTTTTTATGGATTCGAGGAGTTTTGTGTTTGAAATTTAAAAAAGTAACAAATCCTTCCCTCGTGGGTCAATTTGACCCCCTTAGGAATGAATGGAATGCTTCAGTACACATCGAAAAACCTAAAACGTTACCAAAATATTATTGTATAATGTCTACATGTGTATATGAATGCATCCTGAAGAACTGACTTTAGGACCCAGCAGAACAGCTCATTTGCTCCATATAGAGCTATTAGGCCATCTAGTGGCAAGAGTCATTAAATATCATGTTATATATTTTTTTCCCACAAGAGGTCGGCAAAGACACCCAGTGCAAGATATTTTGAGCTGAATTAAAAGTTATGCATGAAATTGTGAGTTATGTTGAATTTAAGTTGAAAAAAATGTGAGGAATGTGCTTAAATGCACATTATTAAATGCACAGATTTTTATTTTTAAGTATTTTTTAAAAAAAAAATTAGGATACTATGCATCCTGATAAAGTTCCCTTGGCCTTTGGAATTAAAATAGCCCCACATCATCACATAGCCTTCACCATACCTAGAGATTGGCATGGTTTTATTTCAGTTAGCCTAATAGCTAGTTTGATTTGCATTGAGAGAGGATCTTATGGAAAGTACTCCATGCCAATCTCTAGGTATGGTGAAGGCTATGTGATGATGTGGGGCTATTTTAATTCCAAAGGCCAAGGGAACTTTATCAGGATGCATAGTATCCTAAACAAAAAATAAAAAAAATACTTAAAAATAAAAATCTGCCTGCCTCTATGGGAATTTAACATAGGGGTGTACACACTTATGCACCATGTATTTTAAGGAAGAACATTTATTTATTTACGATACATTATTCATTCACAAAGAAAATTTGTGTCCTTAAAGGTTGGATTTTTCCTAATTTTTTAAATTAAGGCATTAAGTTCAATTTCCAAAATATGATTTTTTATTTCTCTTTTTAGTCAACTTTAGCATGGGTGTATTAACTTATGCATTGCACTGTACATGTTAACTAGCTCTCATTAGAGTATTAGCAGACTGTCTGCTTAATATCTGCTATCACTTTATTGTGATGCTCCCAATATAAAATTGTGGCGAGACAGATTTATCTATGTAATTAATTAGAAACACAGATTCATCATCGCAATTAAAACAGAAATAGACATTTAATATAGAGTGCCATAAAACTTAAATTTAAAATGGCTATTACTCATCCTTTAAGTAATCAGACAATCTCTTCTCAGTGAACCGTAAAGCCACAAGAGGAGTGATAGAACAGTAGACGGCAGTAAAGCACAGTTCTAGCTTGTGATCTAGTTTGAAGAAGAAACTGCTGCTTCAATACACTGCAGGTTCGCCAAAACCCAAAATGGTGTGTAGCTTTTGGTTGCGCTTACAACGCTACTAACTGGAAAAAGTAGTCAGCTACTGGAAAAGCTACAGTGTTTTAAAAGAAACCGAGCTACTGTCAAGCTACTAAAAAATGTCCCCAACACTGAGTACATTAACACTGTGGACTACTTTTATGCTGCTATTTTATTGTAACAGGGTTCCCACACCTCGGTTAACTTCAAACTCAAGGACCTTTCAAGGACTTTCCAGGTCCAAAACCCTCAAAATAAAGGACTAAATGTGGGGACACATTTCAAGTGAGAGCAAGGTTACATCGTGTTACCTTGTAAGATACATCGTTACAGTTTGCATGTGTCAAACTATGCAAAATATCTTTTTTTGCATTTATTTTTGGCCATATGACAGAGATCTGATATTCTATTTGTGGTATTTCTGTTTTGCATAAAACTGAAGAATATTCGGTACATCCTCCTAAACTATTTTCAAATGATCTGATATGAACTTTTGCATGGCTTTTATTTAAAAGAGCTTAGGCTCATGTAACCAGACTATTTTTGCAATGTTTCAGCGGTGTGTCTGTGAAACGTTGAGGTTCCATCGTAGTTGTTTTGTGCGCGCGTGAATGTCACGGCAACGTACAACACAAAGTACCTCACGCGGGGAACACTTAATGTAACTTGCAAATGCGTGTAACTAACGTAAATCAAGCAAGCTGGTGTGCATAGGCCACGAAGTGCTGGCGAAATAACACATTAGCGGACCAGAGGGAATAATACGGAATTTTTTTCCGAAAACTTATTGCACAAAATAAATTCAAGCACTTTCAAGGACATGTATCTGTGTGTGTTTATTTTCAAGAACTTTCCAGGGCCTTGAAATCTTTTTTCCAGATTCACAAACTTTCAAGGATTTCAAGGACCCGTGGGAACCCTGTTTAGATGACAGCACAAGATTACATTCTATGGAAAAGAACGATGGCTAACATGAACATTCGGGTCTTTGAAAAGTAATATTTATCTTCGTAAAATTGCTTAACCCTCTGATGGTCTTTATTTATGTCTACACTTGAGTTTTTTGGGGTCTCTAGAGACCCCAGACAATAACATTTAATTTTGTAACAAGATAATAGTTTTTTTTTTTTACAAATGTAATTTTATTCTGTTTGTTAATGTTTTTACTCAACATTTGTGCAGTTTTTGGAGAATTTATGATATTTTTTAAATTTCTATAAATAAATAAATAAATAAATAAATATTTAGATAGCCTTTTTACAAAAAACAGCATTTGATGTAAAATTCACTTTATAAAAGACCCAGATTTCTAACTTTCATTCATGGGGATAACATGGATGATTTTAAATGGTTTAATGTAACATTTTTGCCCATTTTTTGGAAAATGCAGTTTTAAAATAAAAAATAATAATTTTAACCACTAGATGGCTATAGAGCCCCAGTATATGCTATTTGCTATTAGACTACCTGAAAGATATCTTTTCACAAGTTGGATTCAGTTGGATTCATATCTAAATATTATAAAATCACAATTATAACAAAAATAAAATATTTTTGTCAAAGTTTAGCATTTTTTTGTACCAAAAAAACCCAGTTTTTCAATAATGTTACATTATGATTAGAACCAAACCTGAACAAAATGTTACAAAGAGAAATGTTGGAGTCTTAAGATTTTATCATTTATTTCAATCATTTATTTTTAATCTAATTCTAGATTCTAGACACACACAATTGTGTGTGTGTGTGTGTGTGTGTGTGTGTGTGTGTGTGTGTGTGTGTGTGTGTGTGTGAGAGAGAAAGAGAGTGTGTGAGTACACATTGTCGGTGTCAGTGTCACCACTTTATATTTGTGTTGGTTCTGCATTTTGGATGATTTTATTTGACAAATTATAGCCTTACAAATGTGTGTGTGTGTGTGTGTGTGGGTGCACATTTTCAATGTGTCAGTGTCACCAATTTATTTTTGTGGTGGTACTGCATTTTGGATGATTTTATTTTACAAATGATAAGAGAACAGTTTTTATAGTCTCAAAAATGTATTCCTCTATATGTGTGTGTGTGTGTGTGTGTATACACGCGTGTTGTGAGCAATATAATTTAGCATTGTGGATGTTTTTTGCATTGGTGGAAGTGTGCCACTTTATTTGTGCCATTTCTGTCGATGTGTTCTGCGTTGTTTCTGATTTTGATGATGAATTTTGTCTATTTTGATTGCGGGGTCTCGACCACGAGTGTCACAATGTTTGTCACGCTAACATAAAAACAGATATCATTCCAATTTAAATTTTTTTTTGTAGATCTAGAAAGTGTTGAGAGTCGTAGAAGGTTTCATACCATTTGGACAAAGGGAATTTTTTTTTTTATTTGAGTAAAAGTCATTTGGGGTCCCAAAAGACCCCGTAAACCATCAGAGGGTTAAGTATAATTGTGTAAGCAGTGCTCCAGCAAACCGCAGCTCTACACAGAACACAGAATATGTCCTTTGGTAATGGCCACCATTAAAATGTTATCAGGAGTGAGCAACTGAGGCTTTATTAAAACTTTATTGTCACGAAATCTTCTTTATAAATCTGCCTGCCACTTCATGGTACTTTCAGTGCATTTTAACCATATTTTCTGCTGAATTCATTTGTAGCTCACAACAAAACTATGCTTGGAGGAAAAAAAAAACTTGGAGCATGTCTTCTGCCTCATGCTGATTATGTGTACAGCGTCTAATCTGCTACCAGTTAACATCGGCCGCTAACGAGGCCTATCCCAGCTTAATATGCAGAGACAAACAAACTCATAGTTTGATTTTGTGGTTTGAACAGTTCTGTTTGGCGGCGCAGACATTACACACTGCAGCTTTAAAGTGTTATTTTTGCAAAACTCTCACTTTAAGTGGCGTGTCTCCATTGGCGAAGTTGTTGATGATGGCCAGAGACTGCTGGAAGCGTGAACCGCCGATTCCTACATCAGCGATCAGCTGACTCACGGCTTTAATCACCTGGAGGAGAAGAAACCACACAATACACATCGGTCTCTCACATTCCCCAAATCCCCAAACCAGCCAGAGAGCCACCTCAGATATTCAGCTGTCGGTTGTCTGAACACATACATCTACACTAATGCACCCACATACCAAAATAACAGAAGTAACTAACTATAAGTAACTTTGCAAGTACATGTCAACTAACCGTCATTAGAGTATTATCTGCTTAATATCTGCTAACTCTTTATTGTGATGCTCCCCAACAGATATTCTACTGACTATAAATAACTTGGCAACTACAAGTCAACTTATTCTACTAACCCGAACCCTAACCATAACCTATCAGTCTACTGACAGTCTACTAATACTCTAATGAGAGTTAGTTGACGTGTAGTTGCAAAGTTACTTATAGTTAGTAGAATGTCTAAAGTGGACTATCGACATAAAGTGTAGAAGCGAAGATTACCTGCAGGTGTGAGCGGACGATGCACTTGCCCTTGGTGAAGTCGAAGTTCCTCCTCATGAGGAAGTAGAGCAGCGCAGCAGCTTCGGTCTGTGTGGAGCTGGAGCGATGACTGCAACACTTCAGGATCTCGTAACACAGGCTGCCACACATATCCGCTTTTCCCTGGAAGAACGTGGACGGGAACTGAAGAGGAAGAGCAGGTGAAGAAGAGGCCGAGATCAGCACAGAGATCCACGGGGTGTTCTCTCAGCTAGTTCAGGTGCGTTTGATTAGGAATGTTTATAAAGTACATTTAGATATGAAGATACATTTCCAGAAGCAGGATTGAGCACCACGGGTTCAAACCTACAATGTTTGTCTGCTAAATGTGATCAGTTTTACTTTCTGTACTATCAGGGTCCCAAATGTAGTTTTTGCCAGACATGCCAATGTTTTAAAATAAATAGCCTATTTCTGACAGGTCATGAAGCTTTATTCAGCATTATTTTTATTTAAAGCACATGTGTGACCCGTGCTGGCAAAAGGAATGGAAATGCGCACTGGATAATTTCGAGCTACAAGCAAAACAAGTGAAAAATGTTTTCACAAAAATAAGTTCATTAAGCCCTTGTCTAATGATCCCAATGCTCCATATAGCAATTACACATCTAAAAGTGTCTTTATTTGTGTGTTTTCTGAGAGGAGTACCTTTCCTTTGTCCATGAAAAACGATCTTACTCAAGCTAACTGACAGATCCGAAGCGTGTGCACAAAGACAGCGGGCGATCCCGATATACACACATTCACGCAAGCATTATCTGTGAACGTTTTGGTTAACTGTTGGGGAAAAACATCTGGGGCCGTATTCACAAAGAATTTTAAGGCTAAAAGTAGCTCCTAACTGGCGAATTTAGGAGCAACTCCTGAAAATAATGGGCGTGTCACTCGTTACTTTAGGACTCCTAATTTTTTTGACTAAGAGTAATTCACGAAGCATTTTAGCCCTAAAAGTAGCACCTAAGCCTGGGACAGCTTAAAAGAAGTCGAGAGGACTCCTAACTCACTAAGACCTATTCACAAACCGCTTTTTGTGGCATTTCACGTTGCGATGTTTTGAAATGCGTATGCGGCGGCTACAGGAGCTTCCAATCGCGAGGGAACAATTTTGCATTGTAGGCATAACTAGGGCTGCAATAACGCCACCAACAACAACCAAAACTAGGCTACTCATTGCATGTAAACTAATTGTAACATTTCATTGTGAATCAAATTAAAATGTTCTTCTCTTTGCAAACGTAGGCAGAGGCATATAGTGACAGATTAATTCAATAATGTTGCAAAGATATTGCATCAATCCATATGTTTCATTAGGCTACTAGGCTATTTGTTTTGCCTTACTGTTTATTCATTTAGGCTATTTATTCAGTTATTCATCATCTTCCGTCCTTCGCACTACTTGTGTAGCGCACGCATTCTCAGACCTGTCACCTGTCACTCATCATCGTAGGGGAGGGGTTTGGAATCATTCCCGCGTTACAGTCATCAACCAATCAAGGTGGTCACTTCAGTCAAGCTCGTGCATGAGTAATGACGTCATCCATAGCAACGAAGACTCACTCTTAGTTTAGGAGTTGTCATTTTTCTTTACTAAGAGTAGGTCTGAAAAGCGTTGTGAATAACTTTTAAGAGAAAACTCCTAGCTAAAATCTTTTAGTGCGATTTAGGAGTACTCCTAGTGGTAAGATAAAATGCTTTGTGAATACGGCCCCTGATGTGTAACATTATATTAGATCCGTGCGTTACAGTATAGGTCTTATATAGGCTTCTGTTTCATTAATGTTATCAAACAATTGTGGTATCATGGACATTTTTTTATATATACTTTTTTTTCCTATAGATATTTAGGAAATATTTGGTTTTGCCAAATTTGATGGTATCACCAGGGATTTAAGTTATGGTTGCTAGGTGATTTTGTTTTGAAACCTTCAGAAAACTTTAACTTGATTTTTCTCAAAACTCACTTTGCTGACTCTATCAACTTCAAACACCTCAGTCATTTTTTGTCTCAGTCAACATTTTTGAAGTTTTTTTTTAATAGAGAATGGCAATAGAACAATAACTCATGTTTGAAAATGTTCTCATTGCGACTCATTTTGCCAGCATGGGTCACATATATTTTTTTTCTTATGACAACGCTGCACATTTCAGATGTCTCTCTTTCCAGGACCAGGATTGGCCCTCATATGCCAGATGCCAGTCTCTGTCTCACTGTAAAACCATAAAACATGAAATTATTTTGTCTCTGCTATTTTCGATGTTGTGGCTAAATGCAAGGAATATTTCATATATGCATCTCCACAAAAAGCTTCTGGGGAAAAACACTTTAAGCATCCTAAATAAACTTGCAAAGGTAAAGATGTTAGAAGTTGCACCACGATTCATGACTGTTAAACATTAGTAGGTTTTGGTCCACTAAAAAGTCCACTTTAAATACATCGGATGACCAGAGGTGAACTCAATAATTACAAAATCAGGCAGAAAATGGGCAAATTCGGTTATTGCACTGCGAAAAGGGGGTGTCACATGAAGGGTTGCTCCAAATGAAGCTGCGGTCACACTAGAGTTTGAGCATACAGCATTTCTACAGACTCTGCAATGGTTGTCCTATAACGTCACACTCTGTGGTGCCTTTAAAAAAATATTTAAAATATAATACATAAAAAATGTAAATCCACTACAATCCTGCAGATTTAAATTTTGCTTCTTTTAATTCAGTTTTAATTCAAGAGGTCACGGCGTGCTGTGTTCATTTTCCACTGGTCACAAGTCTTCTTGTGAAATGAATTTGCAGGTTGGAGTTCACTAAAACTTGAACTTTGGATTGAAGCGAAATACACATGAGCTTGTATACATGTAAATAGAATAATTCCTTTTGATGTGATAACTTACGTTTACATTTAGAAGCTTCCTTCAATTGTCCTAAATTGCTACACTATGGGACACAATTGCTTAACTTTAAGTGCTCTGCCCTTTCAGAGTGAGCAGGGCACAGAAATGCTCTACTTTACAATTGTAATGCACCCAATAGTTCCTTGTATCTGGCAAATTTTGTTTGTATAAATAAATCACCGGATCTGAATATATATGCAGAGAAAGGGTTCAACCTTCTGAATGAAGAGGCGCAGGGCAGTGAAAACGTGTCTGAGGGTGGTGGTGGACTGGTTGATCTGGAAGAACAGCAGGTACGTGTCAAACACTTTCTTCATCAAAGAGTTTTGCCCTTCATCGTGCTGGAGCTGTTTCTGTAGAAGAAGAGAAGGAGCAGAAGTTAGTCATCTTAGAGGAAACACACGCAATGTCTTTACAATCAGATAAACAGTCACAGAATGGCTGCATCACATATTGAATGTTTCCTAAATAGTATTTGCATTGATTATACTGGCAAACACGACTGTGAATTTTGAACACTTAATAGAATAGTTTCGCAATCCATCACATTGCAAGTAGGACAGTGTTAAGACATTTAGTAGCATCTGTAATTTATATCAAAATTGACATTGAACATAAGTTAATGTTGGCATATGCAGCTTGACATAATCTTGAGTCATTATTTCATAAAAACGGTAAGCTGTGAAGTAATTTTGTTTGGAACTATTATTGTTGGGAAAGTATTTGAAGTACTTTTGTCCACCCGATCAAAGTCAGTGCAGGTAAGCAGTTTGTTGTCAAGTGAGAAGAAAAAGATATAATGGAGAAAACATATTTAGACAGTCATCATTTTTTAAATCCTTCTTTTAATATCTGACTAAAGAAGGGCACATTTTGTGACTGAAAAAACTATTTGATATTCATTATTCCAAAAAAAGAAAAAAGAAAAATATGTTGGAAACATTTAGTACTTTCAATTTTTAAGTATTTATTTAAATGTTACATCACCTGGCAATTGTATAGTCTTAAAATAAAATTGTAGAAAATGTACATTTTATTTTAAATTTAAATTGCCCTGTATTTAAAAATATTTCACAAAGATTTTCTCCTCTTTATCATCTTAGACATCTTCACTTGTCATTGATCCATATGGAAATAATTTAATATTTTAATATAATTTCTTCCTGTGTTCCTCTTTGTGCACACATATTGACATATTGAGTATTTTTTGACAATTTTTTATTTATTTAAATAAATAAACATGCTTTTCTTACTTAGTATTTTTGTCTTGTTTCCAGTCCAAATATAAAAAAATTCTTAAATCAAGAAGCAGAGAAGTAAAATGACATAAGATATTATATCTTGTTTTCAAAAATCAAAGCTAAGCGAGGTTTGGCTTGGTTTCCATTTGAATATGATTATTTTTCTTACCCCATTGGCAGATAATCTTGCTTGTTTTAAGCAAAAAAACTCACTTAATTGTTGAATATTGTTGAAAATAAAGTTTTTTTTCTTCTTTAGAAAACAAGATATAATATCATGTCATTTTACTTATCTAATAAATGCTTCGTGATTTAAGAATTTTTAGACAATTGGACTGGAAACAAGACAAAAATACTAAGTAAGAATTATTATTATTTTTTTAATGTTCAGAGTGTATTTTGGGATGTCATTAAAGGTTATGTCTATACCTTGTGATGATGAACAAACAGGTCCAGAACGTCCAGCACGGTCAGGGCTACTTCAGTAGAAAGGTTAGCCTCGATGTCTGTAGGGTTGACGCTTTCTCCGTCAGGAGCATTACCATCTAAACACACATTACAGTTGTTTAAATTTCTCATGAAATCTGAAAACCTCACTTTAAAAACATGTCCAGATCATATGTATTGCCATCCACTCTGAGCAGTATTATGTTAAAAAGTATTATGTTAAAAAAATATTCATGGCTCAATAAATGATCAATTCCATGATTCAAAGTCGACCATATGTATCTGAAACACACAGCAGAATGGCTGTTCAGTGGTTCAGGTGTATTGAGTGTTTTGTACCTGTCTCCATCATATGCAGCAGTTTGGGGTTTGTGAGGGCGTTCTTCCCCCTGATGATGGGCATGGTCTGGGAGCGCGCGTGTCTGTGCCCATCCGGAGCGGACACAATCCTGGGAACAACAGCATTCAGGGTTAAACAGAGGAGTGACAGTAACAGCAATTACAGAATCTAGACTTGTCATGACAATAGCAGAGAAAAAAATATAATTTCTCCCTCTATTTCTACACTTTCTTGGCTGTTTCTTTCAGTGTTTACAAGAGTATCTTGAAAATTTGGCTCTTAGTAAACTGTGAATACCTGTGCATTTTTTAAACATTTTAGCTAAAAATTAAACACTAAATAGCCATTCACTTTCTCTGCAACAACACGGAAATATGGAGTATATCAGGAGGTGAATGAGAGGGGCTCGCTGGATACAGACACACATGATTCCCACACTGAAGACATCTGTGAAAAGACATGATGAACTATGATATTTACACAGGACGGAACCACTTTACATGAAGTGTCTTTAAGTACTATGTACTAACATTTAAAGGAATCATAATTCACTTATTTTCTATATATAAAGCTGGATATATATAATATCCAACTTTATTCGCAAACATGAAGTACACTCACACAAAAAACTATATATAATATATAACAAATCCCCACTGCCTGATTGTTTTTATTTAGTCAGAAAATGCAACTATATTATTGCCCAGCTCTTTATATAAAGTTGGATATATGTGTGTCTCAACCAGTTGAGACACACATATATCCAACTTTATTGGATATAGTCACATATATCCAACTTAATATCTTTATGCCTTATATTCACATTTAGCAGAGATAATATAGTTTACATTTTGTGACGATAAGTGATATTATCTCTGCTAAATGTGAATATAAGGCATAAAGATATTAAGATATTATAAACACTAACTTCATGATTTTCTGTAAAGCTGCTTTGAAACAATGTGTATTGTGAAAAGAGTTATGTAAATAAATTTGATTTGACTTGACTTACTGCGTACATACTGTACGTTTACTTATGATTGCAATTGATAATGTAATTATTACGTAGTAACTATAATTACACTCCTGACCTCAACCCCTTAACCAACCCTTAAACCTAACCATATCACGAAACCGTTCCCTAACCTTACCCGTATCCCACCTCAGAAGCAGCAAAGGTCAAGTTCATTTTTTGACGTGTTACATAGTTAAAGACACCTAATATAAAGTGGGACCCACACGGACAAATGCTTTGTGAATGTGTGGCTACTGTATGTGTGAGGATGTTATAATCAGGATTAAAATCCTTTAGTTAAGAAATGCAATTATTAGTCCTATGCATTGCACACATCATGTTAAGTGATTTTGGGGAGCTCAGTGTAGACCGGTTAGGTGTTTACCATTGGGGTAGGAGCCCTGAAGACTGGTAGGACACGTTAGACCCCTTCAGGGTGCCATTGTTCTGTGTGGCCTGAGCCAGCTTAACCGCGGCCGCTAGCTTCCTGCGCACACAACCAGCCAATCAGAGCAGGGTTAATGCCAACCTTCATCCCAAAACCATCCTGCTCACGCCATTATAGACAGAAAATCAAAGCCAAGCGTAGGGGAGTGTTTAAGAGCAGGAGAAGTTTGTATTGTGATATTAACTGGCAAATGTTAAACGTCTCATGCTGGTTTTTGATAGCAGTCTAGAGATTGCTGAATGACTATCTGTGTCTTACAGTGAGAATGTGAGTTTATGTGTGGAAGCCAGACAGAGGAAAACATGGAAACAGAGAGTGTGATGAGGGAGACGTGTAAGATTAAACATGATATAACAATGGAAATAGCAAGTAGGCAAACTCAACACAAACACAGATAAAATAGTGTGAATCAATTTCGTTCATGAGAACAAGGTCAGACACTATAGGCTACTACTCACTCATACTACAGCAGTCATTATATAGTAATAAGCAATATTTCCTATGGTTTACATTTCAGACACCTAAGCAAACATATTCCTCATATCAGAGCTGTCCAGCATTCACACAAAAAGTGGTTACATCATGCAGTTGTAACTTTATGGTGCTCTTATTGTTTGATTTGGCCTTTGATGTAAGTGATTTAGTGATCATGGTCACACTTTAGTTTAGGGTTCAATTCTCACTATTAACTAAGTATTAACTATGACTTTTACCTCAATAAACTCAGAATTACTGCTTATTAAAAGATAGTGAGGTTGTTTTTAAGTTCAGGTGTTGGATAGGATTAAGGGATGTAGAATATAGTCATGCAGAATAAGGCATGTGCTTTATAAGTACTAATAAACAGCCAATATAACATGCATGCTAATAAACAGCATCATTTTTTGACTGATCATGTTATGCTAGGATCAGGTTACAAAAGTGACATTTGTTAATTTTTCCAATTAAACTTCAGTTTTAAAAACAGTCATGCATAAAATATGAAGTTAAAATATAAAACTTATAGTAGCAAACAACTTGGAAGCATAAAAGAGAGTGACTTCTTCAAAAATGTGTTTTGTTACTGAATATTATTTCAAAGAACAAAGGATGAGAAGAAAAACAGTCATCGCAGTCTGTGCACATATATACACAATCATTGACAGAAAGAAGAGAAAAGAAAAGATGACTCCTACATTCATGTAGATTTACTGCAGCACACGTAAAACACTTCTGGTCGAGGAGAGATCTTACCTGGCAATGTGGCGCTTTCCAAGGAACCGGAAGTGTTGGAGACATAGTCTGTTTAAAAGAGAAATACGTAAAACAGCGGAAACACACAGTGACTTCTCTTCCATTCCTTTATTGGTCTTTATGAATAGAGTCACTTACTCCAGGATATTGAAGAAATCACTGATCTCCTGGGGAATCGCTCGATGCCAGTATGAAACCATCACCTCTGCAACACCGAGAGCAAATCATCCTCAGAACATTATGAAATATGTCACAGGCCATTACAGTATGAGATTTGAATATGTGCAATAGACATCATCTATCAAGGTTTGGTGTTTCAAGAGTCTCACCCTCTGAAATGGTCTTCATAATGTGCAGGAAGCATATGAGCAGACTTCTGGTCTCCGCTTGATCCAGTTTGTCAAAGCGTGAACCAAATCCAATTAGAGACTGGGGCCTGGCAACCTGAAAACAGCGATCACAGTCACTCTATTGTTACAATAGTCAGAGTCAAAGTTCACATCACGAAACTCTAGATGGGAAGGCTGATCATTCTCTATAGGGCACAGATGATTGGTTCCCTCTGTATCAGCAGCCAATGAGCTGCTCAACCTTCAAATATTTGGTCAGCATTTGCTGTAGCAGTTGCAGAGCGCTTTCAGAAACCCTCCACCTTCCCCAGCTCCACCTGTATACATCTGCTACTGTAAGTCATGTATGCTGTATTGTACAGCAGCAACATGTCTTTCTTGCAGCGTGTCGTGTGAGTATTGGCAGTAGCAAGTGCCGTACTTTTCATTCTGCTGGTTAGACTACAACCCGTAACTCGGTGATCTCAGCCAGGGCCATGCAGCCCATGCCGGAATAAAGAATAAAGAAATGAATGTCATATTTAGACTGTTTTATGTTACACGTGTGACTATAACCACGATAAGATCATTTTGAATTCCTAGGCAAAACTTCAGACAACATAATTTATTGGAAACATTATCAGAAGTCAAGTCTGCCGGGACTAGGTGTTATAAATACAGGAGCAATTCCTCAAAAAAGTAAAATACACATACATGCCTATTAATTGATGTTGATGTAAGGATAATAGATAAGATTTTGCAGTATCTTAGCTGATACGTTTCTGGGGTTGTCAGAAGCAGAAGTCGTCATAGTTGTGCAAACTTCTATAGCGATGAACAGATACAACCATAAATATAATTTTTACCTCCCCATTTGCCCTAATAGCAAAAGAAGAAATCAGTGGTAATAGTTTTTCTATGACTTTCCAAAGAAGATTGATTATGTTGGTCAGAAGAGAGAAAGAAAATCTGCGATCCCTCTCTCAGCTGTTGTATTAGAAACACATGAGCAGTGTTAACCAGTTTCTGTCATTTACTGCCAGGGTAATAAAACACAAAGTATAGTGTTATGGATTTATATACAATTTTTGTACAAATGAAAATAAAACTTAGCTAGATTTACGATGTTAATAACTGTGGAAACACGTCACCACAGTCTGTGAAAAGGCTCCATTGATTTGGAGAAAACGCAGTGAAGTGTCTGGCTCATGTTCAGAGCACCTGGTGCACGATTAAAACATACTTGCATTATAACCAACCCTTCTCTGTACTTCGTTTGTTTGAAGATAAACCAGGTCTTTGCTTTTCTAAGACCAGATCATATTTTGATTCATAATATTCATATTTGACTCATAATACATATGATTCATTTTAATAAAGGTGAATAAAATACTTTTCATATGACTATATGTAAATTAAATTAAATTGTTTACTGAATTAACGCTAAAATGACATTGGCCAAAACATTTAATTTTCAAAACCATCATTAGAAACTCTACGGGTGGACTATAAAACGTGCAAAACTTGTCCCTTTACAGCGGCTCGTCACCGAGCAAATCCGTTGTTGTTTTAGCACTCCCTTAAGTGCGAATACAGACCTTTTCGGGGTTTCTGACCGACATTAAAGGGTTCAACATTTGAGGGTTCTGCCCCAGTGCTCCTGCACACTCACAGATACCATTTTTGCATGTTTCTGACATTGTAATTACACCTAATATAGATGAATCAGTGACAGACTCTGCAAAAAAGTCATGTAGTTACTCACCTTTTCACATCCATCCATCTTCTCACTGTTGCGGTCACTGTTGCTGGGGTTCGACTCGATGCTGATGAGAGAACCTCTGGAGTCTGCATTATTAGCTGTTGATACGGCCAACGAAGAAAAGGCTGGGAAAGCAAAATGGATACATATGAGAGAGGAACTTTGAATTAAAGGATGTTCATTTAAAAAAAAAAAAAAAACATGTTTGTTTTTGAACATGAAACACAGGTCGAACACAGTCTAACAGCATCACTACACCTGTAATGGAGTTGAGTACTTCCTTGGAGAAGGACGCATCCATTGAGTTCCCGTGGCGTAAGACATGGGTCACCTGACCTGCTAAACCTACACCGACATTGAGATCATCTCTGGAACCCTGTGAAAGAAATCTTATTACTGAACAATCACCGCAGGGACATTATTGTGTGGAATGGGTAAATTAAAGTAAATTTAATTTAATTCTGATTAATGGATTATGTGTATAAAATCTGGGCTGTGAAAGGACAGGTACATTTTGGATTTTGGTTATGGATTTGTAGGACAGTGTCAAAATTGTACTCAAGAATTTGCCCAAAATTGACTTAAATGTGAAAAAAAAAAAAAAAAGTTAAAAGCTTTTTACACTGTATCTCTGGTTAGGAGAGTAACCAGGCGAGTGTGAGGTGAACATAGGTGAGTGGGCTGTGTGTATATAGGCCTCCTGTCATGCTGATTGGTCATTTACAAAAACTATGATCCACAAAAAAACCCTACAAGCAGTAATTATACAAACATTATGCAAAGCACTCACATTGGAAACTACTACAGATATTTGATTGAAATAGCAATGAAAAAACAACACAGCTGGCACACTAGGAGCGACAGTGTGAATGGAATTTAAATTAAATTCATTATTACATTCATTGAAGCAGCTGTGCTTTCAAACATAATAAAAGTGTTTTGGCACAATCCTTTGTTTTGTTGCGCTTCCTCATAAGAAGTCCCATACCGCAATGGGGAATTTTGCCCCCTTTTTTTGCATTGTATTTTGGAGTGAAATTGATTATTTGGTGTGAATAATATCATATATAATAAATAACACTCAAGTATAGTACAGGAATGAAGTACAATTACTCAAGCACTTTCCAGTCCTGTTTAGACTTCAGATCTTGTTCAAATTATTTCAGTTATTGATTAAAAAAACAACAATGCTTCCATTTGATGTTTTTCAATTATATTTGTATTGATGAATATCCTCAGCATGTGTACCTGGTCACTAGCCGTCAGGCAGATTGGAAACAGATCTCTGAGGAAAAAGCGAGGCATGTTGTCAAGGATCAGACCATAAAGAGGCAGGTACAGCGAGGCTATCCGTGCCTGTTTCTCCTACACACACACACACACAGTATACACAAGTTAAAAACCATTCACAGAAATGGTGCACAACAACTCTATATTTTAAGTAGGGCTGCACGATATTGAAGAAAAATGCGATAACTCATTAAATAATGCGATATTCGATATGATAATGCTTAAAGTGTGTAAAATAAACTTAAATAATCTTTAAAATATATTTAAAATGATATAACCTACACAAGTGTTTCACATTCTTTTTGTGACAAGAATACAACTTCTGAAAGTGAACAGCAGTGTTTTACTGTAGTATAAGAAGTAAGTGTAAATTCAACATCAGTGTAAACCACAGGGTTTAGGGGTTCAGGTTATCCTACATGGTTTATTTAACAACAGAAACTGAATAATCAAATGTAAAAATAAAACACTGCTTAGTTTTCACTGTATGAATTATACTGATTCTTATTAAAAGCTACAAAAGTTATTCAGCCAAGAGCAGAGAGTGATTTTCTCTTTGTCTTTTGTTCATGACCCCAGTTATTGCAAGCCGTTGCGATATGCATACTGCGATATATACATTTGCGAAATTTAGATCATTTCGATATATTGTGCAGCCCTAATTTGAAGTGCTATCATTGTCAAAACTCACCTTTGCGGCATAACGAGAGTCCAGTGAATGTTTAGCCATGAGGTTCTTCAGGCAGGACAGGGCGAGGTGTCTCAGGTCTTGCTCGTCTTGCAGAGCGAGCCCCAGCTCTCGCAACAACAGTCCTGTGAGGAAATGTTTCCTGCAGAACTCTTCTGTCAAACTATACTCTGGAAAGCCCACTGAGAGGTAAGACAGAGAGAGAAAACACAACATTGTTAACGATTGTCCCCTTCTTAAATTCACCCAAAAATTAAACATCTGTCATAATTTACACACCCTCAAGTTGTTCCAAACACATAAGACTTTGTTCATCAATTAAATCTGAGAGATTTCTGTCCCTCTGTCGACAGCTACCGCTTAGAAAAGTTCATAAAGAGATCGTAAAACTAATCCAACTGAATTAAGTGGTTTAGTCCAAATTTTCTGAAGAGACACAGTCACTTTATATGAAGAACAGACTTAATTTAGGCTTTTATCCACATGTAAACATTGATCAGCAAACATAAACAGCGAACATGCTTGAGCTTCCGTTTACCACAACTGATGTGTGATTTAATGAAAGCCTAATTTAAATCTGTTCATCATATAAAGCAATCGTGTCTCTTCAGGAGATTTGGACTAAACCGCTCGATTCATATGGATTCGTTTTACGATCTCTTTATGAACTTTTTGAAGCGTCAAAGTGGTAGTTACGTAGCTGTCTATGGAGGAACAGAAAGCTCTCAGATTTCATTAAAAATATCTTCATTTGTGTTCTGAAGATGAATGAAAGTCTTATGGGTTTGAAACGACATGAGGGTGAGGAAATGACGACAGAACTTTCATTTTGCCAAATATGTCATGATGATAAAATTCACATGCCGTTCACATCTGTGGACTGAAGGCAGAGGTTTCTCATTAAAAGCAATGGCATTCCTAGTTAGTCACAATATAGATGTCATGAGGTACTTTTAGCATCTTAAGGGTCAGATTTAGTAAACAGGGCAAATTAGAATAAGAGAAAAAACTTCCTGATGGGAGTGTACAGTTCTGCGCGTGATCTACTGACGACGCGCAAATTAAAGAACACAAGACACAGCCGGATCATTTCCATAATGGCCAACACGATCTACCAACAGCAGCGCAAATTAGTGTCTGGTTTAAGACGTGCTTTGTTTGGGAGGTAAATAATGGCGCAAACACCAGTACATTGACGAGCGCAAACCTTAGTTAATCACCTTGCGTGATTCATTTAAATACTCTCCTCCCATACATTTTGCTTCTGAAAGGGAAACTCCTACAAATGCATATGCAATAAGATCAGCCGCAAAAACAACTGTCCATAACTTTTCAGAGCTAATTTTTCACTGCGCGTCTTTAGTAAATCTTGACAGTAGTTGTTTTAAAGCCAAAAGAGGGTTTGCGCTTACTCAAACTATTAGTAAATCTGGCCCTAAAAGTGTGACACGCAAGGCGCTTGACCATGCTTCGGTTTTTGACACCTTTGGAGCGAGAATGGGTTGGATTTTCTTAACAATCAGACTGGTTTAACTTTTTTATTATTGGTTTTTAGCATTGTTTTTTATTTATTTTATGTTTAATTATATCAAGTTCAATAAAATACATGTAATAGTTACCCTGAGCACTTTGGGTTTCCAGTGATTCCTTGTCTGATAGAGAGAAACGAGACAGAGAGAATGTTAGGTGGGGTCTACAGTATGTTCATTAGAACTAAGATGAGCATGAAGTTATGTGAATGAGACACGAAGAGGTGGAGATTTTGCTGCTCTCTGACCTGTGATTCGTGCAGACGGGATGGGAAGACTCAGAGGGACACAGTGCTCATAGTTACACACTTCTCTTATGAACTCAAACTTCAGCTCAAACAGCGCCTAGAAAAACAACATTCGCACCCAAAAACATCCACACACAAAGCAGTTCTTTAGTGATAATCTTCGCAATAGAGACAGTCAATGAATTAAACAGCCAAGCAAAAACACACATAAATAATACATAAATAGATGTCAGTCGTTGCATAACAAAAGTTCTTTCTTTTTCTTTCTTTTAATGCGTCAATGCTAAAGCTGTGCTCACACTAGACTTTGTATTGAGCCAAGAGGTCAGTCTGTCATGTTCAGAAGCTCTATTGGTCACATATCCTCTTGCATTACAACTTCGCAGATCATTGTTCACCAAACTTTTGTTTGCAGATGTGAAACTTCATCACATGAGTTTGCGTTTACATGCATTTGAATGGAAGTCAATGGAGCACAAAGTGTATTGTCACTGCGGTGAGAATGTGTAAAAGTTCGGGTACCTTGTTGTCACTGGCTGTGATCATGTTTATGTAGTTGCTGATCAGTTTAAAGGTGAAACCTCTGTCCATGAATGTGAAGCACCGCTGAAGAAGGGAAAAACGCATATTTAAATTAAAATTGATTGTAGCGACAATAGCAAATTAATTACAAGTTTATAACAAACCGTTATGAAAATGTAGGCTCTCTACAAGGACCAATAAGCTGTCCAATTTCAAATGCAACAACCCACATAGCAACATTGTGTCGGCCCAGATCCGGCCCACATCTGGCACACGTGGAAAGATGATCTGGCCCACATGCAGCGTGGAATTACGGCACTTGGGTGGGCCACTCCTGTTTGCCAAATCTGGGCCACAAGCAGGCCATAGCAATGCCACATGTCAGCCAAGAGCAAATAAATAAACCAGAACTGGACCTTATCTGAGCCACAAAATCTGTGTATATTAAATATGAAGTCATCTCAGCCTGTTAACAAAAAGAATCACTGAAAGAAAGAAGAGAACAGAAAAAAGAGACGAGCAGAAACACAAGAACTACAACTGACTTCAGACACAGCCTCAGATGAAATCAACTGAAGAGAAAAGAAGACATTAAATCTGTGAAGATCTCAGCAGAGGAGGATTAAACAACTCCACAAACAGCATTACCAGCTTCACTTATTACTAACCAGACTGACTTTATTTCTGTCACACGTCTACAGAAGTTTTTATAGAGAATTGACAGAGGTTTAACTCTAATGTGTTTTATTTGAAGTCACCATAACAGTGATTAGTGTTTCCATTAGTTGGGCTCTTAACTCGTATTATATCTTTGATCTTTTTTGGCCGCTGTGACAGTGTGTTTGTCAAACACATTTGCAGCAGCAAAGAAAGCTAAAGTGAAACGAGATCAGGTGATGATGGTTTTATAATCATCATGAAATAACCTGATTCACTGAGGTAATTTGAATCTAACAATTGTGTTGTACCAATAATATATTCTCATTACAAACCCTGTGTTACTGCAGCGTGAGGTCCAGCAATATTATAACAATCAGTTAGAAGATTTTAACAAACATGAGCACGAAAAATTACTGTTCGATGACAAACACGGACATCAATAATCAACGTATGAATCTCAACAATGGTGACAATCTAAAGTACCTTGCTGCAATGCATGCTGGGTACCATCATTGTACAAAACTCCCAGCATGCATTGCAACATGAATAAATTATGCAGCTGAATTGTCCTATTATTTTAATTCTAAATATGTGCTTTTATTTTTTGCTGTTGTTTTTTTTGTGACATTTAGTAGCTTTTCAGTGATGTTATGAATTAATCTGTTTATCTAAAAAAATATATATATATTGTCACCCTTGTTGAGATTCATGTGCTGATTTTTTATATCTCTGTGTGTCACCGTGGATTCATTTTTCATGTTTGTTAAAATCTTCTAACTGATTGTTATAATATTGCTGGACCCCACGCTGCAGTAACACAGGGTTTGTAATGAGAATATATTATTGGTACAACACAGTTGTTAGATTCAAATTACCTCAGTGAATCAGTCTATTTCATGATGATTATAAAACCATTAACAGGAAACCATCATCACCTGATCTCGTTTCACTTTAGCGTTCTTTGCTGCTGCAAATGTGTTTGAAAATCACACTGTCACAGTGGCCAAAAAAGACTAATGCTATAATAAGAGTTAAGAGCCCAACTAATGGAAACACTAATCACTGTTATGGTGACTTCAAATGAAACACATTAGATTTAAACACCTGTTAATTCTCAATAAAACCTTCTGTAGACGTGTGACAGAAATAAAGTCAGTCTGGTTAGTAATAAGTGAAGCTGGTAATGCTGTTTGTGGAGTTGTTTAATCCTCCTCTGCTGAGATCTTCACAGATTTAATGTCTTCTTTTCTCTTCAGTTGATTTCATCTGAGGCTGTGGCTGAAGTCAGTTGTAGTTCTTGTGTTTCTGCTCGTCTCTTTTTTCTGTTCTCTTCTTTCTTTCAGTGATTCTTTTTGTTAACAGGCTGAGATGACTTCATATTTAATATACACAGATTTTGTGGCTCAGATAAGGTCCAGTTCTGGTTTATTTCTTTGCTATTGGCTGACATGTGGCATTGCTATGGCCTGCTTGTGGCCCAGATCTGGCAAACAGGAATGAGCTGCCCAAATCCCATCATTCCACGCTGCATGTGGGCCAGATCATCTTTCCACGTGTGCCAGATGTGGGCCGGATCTGGGCCGACACAATGTTGCTATGTGGGAACAGTACACATCACACACAGAATCAATGAACATACATATCTAGTTCGTAATGAGTTCTGCATCTTCTAACTGAATCATGTACTTTATTTGAATCTTTGCCGTCCTGACCTTCACAAAAGCCGCTATGGCCATATTAGCGCTGCGTGTCTCCTCTGCAAACTCTTTATGCTTCCAGAAGATGTGATCGGACATGGTCATGATCAGGGTCTCCAATCGACTTTGGAAAGTTCCAGGAAATCGTTGCGGTCGAGGAAGCTGAGCAAAACACATTTTATTACACATTTCTTATAAAACACAAGTTTGACTGAGTAAAAGACACAGAAGCAGTTGTGAGTATTCAGGAAGTGTACAGTATGTCTTTTGATTTTAATAAGTCGATACACAATGCATGCTGGGATTCATGATTTTAATACTATGGTGGCTCCCAGCATGCATTGCGGCATGAAGCATGTCACCATGGTTGAGATTCATATGCTGATTCTTGATGTCTGTGTGTGTGTCAAAATAAATGTTTCCCTTATAATGTATTTTAAAATCAGAATTCAGAATGTCTGATCTGCTGCAAGAAAGTTTTGCTGGTAAAATATGAATAAAAAAAATAAATAAATGTTGGTCAGAAATAAGATTAGTGATTTATTTGAATTTATGAAGCTGAAAACTTGATCAACTTTTTTTGTTGTTGTTTCTTAGCAACAGATTATGTGTTTTGCTAAACACTGTTACAAAGACCACAAACTCACACAAAAAGCCAAGAGTCAAATTGCTCAACCAAAGGAAACGCTCATCACCAAAATGGTGATGACCAAATGATTTCCAAATAGACAAAACATTTTTGAATTGGCTCAACTACAAAAGATTTGTTACAGAATAGTTGCACCTCTCCAAAAAACAAATAATGTCAAGTTGACTCAACTAAACGTTATTTTGCTTATTTTCAGTTCGTATAACTGTTATTTACAAAAAGTTGTTGTTCAAGCTTAATTTTTTTACAGTGTAACTGAACACCACAAGGTCAAATAAAAAAACAATGACTCTATGATTTCATGAAGAACCTGTAACATCCACAGAATCTTACCATAGCATAAAAGTTTGAGGAAGTATATGTTAATTTAAAGATGTTACTGTTAAGATATATTGTTTTCACGTCAGTTACACTTCAGTACTCCTCTTCTGCACGGATGAATCTGATGATTTAATGGATGCACACGTTTATCTGTGATCACTATATCAGAGCGGATCTGACTAGCCACACAAAGAGTTACTTATAGTGAGAAGAAAGCCTACAACTTCCTGTCAAATTAAACCAAGAGTGTTGAATATAAATCATTATTTTAGGCTTACCGTAGCCTACCATCAAAATTAGAAGATGAAAGAAAACGAGCAGATGCTTTAAGTGTGAGTTCATGTCTGCTGACTCAATATTTACCTTCAGCTTAGCTGAGTCCAGCAGATGCTGAGCCATCGACTTCACTATGATCTCTAGAAAGAACCACGAGAACTGCAGAGAACCAAACAGATGTCAAAGGACAAGATTAGAAAAGGTCCATCACTTCTCTAAAAGAGAAATGGTCACGTTAGCTCACCTTAAGGACATTTCGAATGACCGACTGTTCGTTGCTCTTCAGGTCAGAGGTCATTCCCTTGGCCAACTCTTCGTGAACAGTTCTGAAGCCACATGCTTCAGTCTTAAAGACAAACTGGATAAACAAAAGAGAAATACATTTGACACAAGACACTGTGAGGACATGGCATCATCAGTCTAATCAGTCAGTCATCATTTTCAACACTTGATCAAAAGTAATAAGCAGCTTTTCCACCGTTGCGCCGAACGGCTTAAGAATGGTAATGAACGGTTCCAGTTGTTTTTTCACTCGACAAGAACGTTCTCCAAATATTCAGTGTTGGTTCTGGGAACGTAAAAAATGTCCAGTTTTCCTGGCGTTAGAGTAACATGTTTTAAAAGGGATGATGTTCTTGATGCTTGAAGGTATTGATGTGTTAAAGATCGTTTGTAACACCATCGTTGCATTTCAGAATACATAACACCTTCATTGTTAACTTTGTTTAAAACTTGTTTTGTGTTGTTTATGCACTCACAGACATCAACTATCAGCATATGAAACACAACAATGGTGAAATGCTTTATGCCAGCATATGAAACACACGAAACACGCCTCCCAGCATACATTGTGGCATGAATAAATTATGCAGCTGAATTATTGATAATTGTGACCATTGTTGAGGTTTGTATGATGAGTGTTGATGTCTAAGTGTGTCTCAACATCTTATCTTACACAATTCACTTCAGTGTTACAAATGATGTTTATCAATTTGGTTGACTTTATTACTTAATTCTCTAAAATAAGCTTAAATTTTAATAAGCAAAAATACACAAAAAGCAGTTGCTTAACAAAAGTCAAGGGTCAAGAGCCCAACTTAAGGCAAACTCTGATCACCAAGATGGTAACGTCAAATGAAACAATCATTCATCAACATCTAAACCTCTGTTAGTTCTCAATAAGAACTTCTGTAGACGTCTGACAGAAATAAAGTCAGTCTGGTTAGTAATAAGTGAAGCTGGTAATGCTGTTTGTGGAGTTGTTTAATCCTCCTCTGCTGAGATCTTCAGAGATTTAATGTCTTCTTTTCTCTTCAGTTGATTTCATTTGAGACTGTGGCTGAAGAAAGTTGTAGTTTGTGTTCTTATTTCTCTTTCTTTCAGTGCTTGTTCACAGCAGGTGTTTGAATGATTGAAAGAATGTTTCAGGAACATCATACTAACCTTTCAATAACATTCTATTAACATTCAGGAAACTGGACATTTTAATGTTCTAGGAATGTTCCAAATCAACGTTCCTAGAATGTTTAATTGTTAATTAAAATTAAGTTGAAAGAACGTTTGAGGAACATCATACCTTCAAAAACACGTTCCTCTAACGTCAAGAAAACTGGACACTTTTTAAGTTCCCAGAACCAACACTGAATATTTGGAGAACGTTCTTATAACAAAACTCTGTTAGCTGGGCTTTCTTATCGGCTGGTCCAGATCGGCACGGAATGGAACGGTTAAGCAAAGAGAATGGTTTGGCCCAACGGTGGAAGAGCGTATTTTCTCACAATTACCAGTTTACATCTGGCAATTCTGACATTTTATCTTAGAAACGTGTGATATAAAGTGGCAATTGCTTGTTATAAAGTCCGAATTGTGAGATAAAAATTCACAATTGCGAGAAATAAACTAATTTTTCTCATAAATGCATGTTTATATCTCGCATTTCTGACTTCATAACACGAGATTGGGAGATATTCAGTCAGAATTGCATAAAATAAAGTCGCAGTTGCTTGTTATAAAGTCAGAATTGTGAGATATAAACTCGCAATTCCGAGGGAAAAAGTCAGTCTTTTTTTCCCTTAGAATTGGACTTTGTAACTTGAGAAAATCTGTTATAAAGTCAGAATTGCGAGATATAAACTCGCAATTGTGTGTTATAAAGTTAGAATTGCAAGTTTATTTCTTGCAATTGTTAGTTTATATCACGCAATTCTGAGTTTAAAACACACAATTGCAACTTTATATCACACAATTCTGACTTTAAATCTCGCAATTGTGAGTTAAAAAGTCGCAATTGTCTTTTAAAATGTTTTATTCTGTGGCGGAAACAAGCTTCCATTGGTTATTGTCTCGTCAACAAGTCACAAAATTTGTGGTATAATTTAAGGCAATGTTGAATCATTCTGCCTGTAAAACTGTGGTTTTGGCCTGGAAAAAACCTGTTGTTCACGAACCAGGAACTGTCCATATCTCACACATTTATCTACACCTATGCTTGTCTTGATCTAGTACTTGGAAGTAGCTGAGACATGCGTGAGTGAAATGATACATTGCGCAATATGTTTGTGACATACGTACCTTTATGTAAGAGTGCAAATAGTGGTCCATGTTCTCCTCATGACACTTAGCTAAGATGTGGACCAGGACCCTGATGGATACGATGTAAGGTTAAAGTGAGAATCAAATCTGACAGCTGTGTCGATATATTGTGTTCAGAAGAGTCAGTGATGGGTTTCTGTACCTGGTGGTGCTGGCGGTCACTTCATCACTGTCGTTTTGGGTAAGCACTTTGAAGAGCTGGTTGAAGAGAACAGGAAGGAAGCGAATAACCACATGAATCTTCTCCATACTCAGGAGGCCCTGAGAAGACAAAAAAAAGAAGAGTTGACAGAAAAATACGGCCTTATTCCTCTTAAAATAGCGAAGGGTTATTTTACTGACATTACTCAAACATACAGGATGAGTATTAGTTTCACAATAGTTACATATAATTCGAAACATTGGAAATTTGTATTTTGATTTCACTTCATAAAAAAAACAGTCTACAGTTTGCAATAATATGCATGCATAATGAAGCCATTTGATGTTCATTCATCAATATCAGAGGAAACCAAGATATCTGCTCATCAAAGGCTGAAGTGAATGGCACTTCCTACGGCACATGATAATCATGTTTAGCTTGTTGCATTATTATAGTATACAGTATACTGTAATGCAGTTATAACAGCATACAGTTTCCTAGTGTGTATTCTGATGCTCATTCATACAGCAATGGTTACTAATATGCAAACATTGATGTAAATACATCAATTCTACACACCTCAATCAATAAGGTCTAATTTAACAATGTCCATCCTCCACAGAAAACAAACAGAGTGAAATGGCAAAACACAACATATGTCTGTATTTCTAAAGAGCCGGCAAACCTGTCAGTCTCTGGATCATAAGTTTATGTATTTAGGTGTAATCATGGCACAGTTCTTGACTAATGTTCAAACCCTGGGTAAGGCCCTGGAGACACTTACTTTAAGGCAGTTGAGGAAGTTTGAGGTAGGAGGTTGAGAGAGGTCCACCTCTCGTTTCTGGCACTGCTGGAAGAAGCGGTTTAGATGGGGGTCCTGCAAAAGTGTCCGTGGGAAATGTTAGATCATAAACATATCAACAAGCTGGCAGTACATTTTCATCTGAGACTGTGGCTCTGTTCAACCTGAGTATAAACTGTAGAAAGCACCACAGTGGACACTTTGAAGATCTGCTTCCCCCCATCGACCAACTTCACATCGGAGCCATTCTGCACAGAAACATGGAGAAATATTAGATATCATATATATTTGTCTGTGAAAATCCCTCGTCATATCATGTGCGAATCGTCATTATTTATCTTTGGGACTATACTTTGCAAGACATTAAGTTGTGAAGATTATTTTGTTCCCTGGTTCACACAGCTACTGCTTATCATCATTTGTTTCTATGTAACCTTCATTATCTCTGTGCGTCTTCTTCCTTTCTGTAGACATCTGATGGCAATCCGATAGCAATCTTCCGTTCAATGGCAAGTGCTATTTTAAGAATATTCACGAGTTGGATGTACTTTGTACATGTTAGTTAGCATGAAGGCCTTTGTTTAGTTCGTGTTTGTCTTCACGGATTCGTGTATATTCTGGGTTCTGGTTTATGTGACATATAAAACTATTTATCTTAGCAAAACCATAGACTTATCTTCCCTCTACATTCACCATAATCATAATCACACTTACATCTCTATTTCTCTATTTTCTTAACTAATTGTTTATTTGCGTTTCTGGATTCTTGTGCTCACTTTGGTGGATGAAGAATCTTTAATGTGTAGATATCCACCAGGCAAAGTGCAGGAGACTGGAATGCTGAAATCCTGAGAGGAAACACGGCCGTCCTTCAGGAGAGGCAACCACGCATAACCCACTGTAACATAAAACCAACATACAGTACACACAAACACACTGTCAGAGCACTGCAGCATTTCAACATGCACAGCATAGGATCATTGGGCTTGATGTGCATCTTTGACCTGGAGTTTCAAGAGCCTCTTTCTTCTTAGAGCTGGTCTTGGCATTGATGTCACAGGTCACATGATAGAAGGAGAAGAGTAAATGGTGTTTCTCATGAAGATGTGTGGGCAGCTCAATCTTGACCTGATCAGACATATCACAACACATGTTAAAGTACCATATCTAAACGTAACAGTGCTGACCCACAACGCTTCTGAAGCACATTTTGAAGATTTTGCAAACAACCTCATCATAAAAATCTGGGTTCTGTGAATGGTGCAGAACTGTGGAACAGGCAGACGTGGTGAAAACTGGACCTCCTGGCTTTCCGTAGATGCACTGTGGAAATTGATGTAGAACATTTTAGATTCACGAGTCAAATTCTAAAGCAGATGCTGATGGAAAGTGATGGAAATATTGTGTTATGTAACCTTAAGTGGCTTTGCATGTTCTTCATCAGAGCTTCTGAACTCCACGTAAACTGCGATGTTCCGAGCCTATCGAATAAAAAAGGAGCATAGCGTGACTACACACTGCATGTCGAACGAACAAAGAGTAGAAAACTGTGAAGAACACAACTGAATCCTTGGTTACACTGTAAGCAATTCCAGCATTTTCAGTTGCTCCTCAGGGACATCACCCATTCAGAAGTTAAAACTTAATGGTGGAGTAAAATATTTGCGCCAGTATTGCACCAGTAAAAATGAGTTTCGTCGTAACTATGTATAAGCTAAATATTTACAGAAGCCTCCAATCAGGAGTGTCGTTTACAATAAAATAGCAGACCGATTAAATTAGATGACCTCATGTTTTCCACAGACAGACTTCGTCCACTAGTCAATTATGATGTTGCTGACATTTACACTCATTTACTTTTTTATTTAGAGAGGAATAGCTTAGCGATCTTACCAATCTAAACACAGCACTTTTCCTCCGAATATGCCTACACTGTAAAAAATTATATAATCAATGTTATGACAAATATTTTTACATTGGTTTAACTCATCAAAATAAGTTAAGTAATTTTCAGTGTTTTTTTTTATACATCTTGTTTTTTTTTTATATATCTTGTTATACAAGATTCAACTCATACATTTTTTTAAAAAAGTCAGTTTAATGTAATTTACGTTGAAATGACTTAAACATCGAAGTTGATTGTACTTAAAAGTAAAAAAAAGAAAGAAACAATGTACTTCCCTACTATATAGTAGGCAAAAAACAGTATGTGGAATGAGTAGTATGTCCAAATTCACAGTATTCATAAAACAATAGGTAAAAACTACCCAGCTGACTTTCTTATACATTTTAATCTTAATTCTTTAATTTGAAATTAAACAAAGTGTGCAGTCGATGGGACACTTTACTCTCCCATTAAGGCCATGGGAGAGGAGTTGTGAATGGCAGTAAGTCACATGACAATGACACCATGGCGGATATTGTACAGATTTCATTCATACTACGTACATTCACAACCCAGGATCATTGGAAAAACGTGCCTGTGGCGACATGTCTATATTACATTGCTTCTTGCAAGTGTCATATTTTCAGTGAGTGGCACTAAAAGGTTTTGTATAGGTTTATTAGAAATAGATGAACATCAATCTGCCAACTGTTATTGCGTTGGTTGTTGTGTGTATCGTGACAGTTTGAAAAAGAAATGTATGACGAGTGGTGCTAAAAGGTTAATCGTGTTTGAAAATAATGTAGCACCTGCACTAAACCCTACACTTAACCTAAACGACAGTGTTAACAAAAGCAAACTGGAGATAAAAACACATTTACTGAAGGAAAATGCCATTTTAGCTTGCCTCTACAAGTCTTTCAGCTCTTTAATCGTGACTCATTTTTTCGGGGCCTCAAACCCAAGAGCTCTGCATCACAAGTGCTGTACCAGGTGAGCTGCCGGGCAAGTTTACTAGCTCAGGAAAGCCACACATATTGTGTTGTGTTGTGTCCACTATTTTCTCACCTTTGCAAAACTCTTTTGGCTGTCATACTTGAGGTGTTTGGGGTAGATATAGATGTGATTCTTGTAGACTCTGTAAGGTTGGGCAAACTTCGATGAGTCCTGCAGGAACTCGTCTACCTCCACCGTAGGAGCATGAAGGCCACAGTCCTCAAACGGCCTCAGAGCAACATATGAGGATGTCACGCAATCTGAGAAACGTGTGTGGAGGTGAGTGTGTGGGTACACAACAGCAGACAAGTATACAATACAACAGTTATGAGTACAATTAGATTTTTGCTTCAGTTCAGCTCTAAATGTGAGGATGTTTGTAGTTTTAGTGGAACGTACTGGGGCATTCCATGGGAACGCAGTCCACATTTATTTCAAGGTTTCCAGGGATGGTCTGGAGTTTACTGGCCTTCTCTGCCCTGTAAACAATGCTTCATTTTACTGAGGTTATTAATTATAACATGTTATTTGTGCGTGTGTCTAAAGAGTCTGTACCTCCTGTACTCTGTGATGAGTTTGATGAGATCTTCTGTGGAAATCTTGTTGCTTTCCTGTTTGAAGAGAGGAGAGAAGCGACATTCCCTGTCCACTGTGCCCTGGTTGTCCTTAAACACTGACCTGGAATATACAGAAGGAAGAAATGTTATGACTGAAATGATTTTAAACGAAATAAACTGTTAATAGTGTAAGAGCTGGTTCGCATTAAGTGTTTCCGCAGTTTTTATTTGTTCTGCCAATGCTGAAGCACCAGGGCATGGAAAAGAAGCTCCCATTGGGATGCACTTACCTTACAGACCAGGCAAAAGGCATTCGGTACTTTCCAAGTTTGCTACAGAATTGCTTATTGGATTTCAACATCTTTTGGACAGTCTAGAACAAGCAGAGAAGATTTGATTTCAATGTATTTGTCTATTAACTCCCAAGCCAAAACTCCACTAACTACAACTTAGATAATATATTAGTGCTTAAATCAAAATTCTGTGTATTTAGACGACACATATAAAAATGTCTAAATGCCATTACATTCATGATATTTAGTGACAACCAACCGCCATTTGCAAACAACTGCAATTGTGCTTTTCTAATCTCTTATGTTTTATCAATGACTTTTAACCAACTACTGTTATAGTGATTTTAATGGATACAGCCAGTTCTCCTCAAGTTCACACAGGTGTCCTACTGTAGCAGAGTAACCACAAGTGTAGTTAATCAAATACGGAGATGTTTCACAATTTGTGTTCATTTTGAGCTGTATATTAATTGTTTTTATAATTGTGATCATATCAAAGTACTTTTTTGAGATGTTTTGCTTTTAAAATGTGCGTGTTGCATCTTCTCTTAAAATAAATTCTACTGGTTTGATATTATTTTATCTAATGCAATTGACATTCAGACATTTTTAAGTGAGCCTTCAGACAGGGGACATTAGTGATACTTGTTACCCTTTTTAAACATAACATTGGAAATAAACTAACGCACAAAGAAAGCACCTCACCTATTCCCCATGAACATGCACTTAAATACTTAGTCTTTGACATACTTCAAATACGACCAACAAATAAGATTAAATTATATTTTAAAATAATAATTATACATGAATGCTTTTATTCAAAGCCACTTACAACAGAAAAATATCTAAATGAAATACCTTGCTGGAATCTGTGTTTTTAATGTAGGGTTCTGTACCACTGGAAATATTTCCCATCAAAACTTTCTCCACCCGTGCCACCATCACAATGTCTGTGTGTGGATTCGTAACGGAAAAAATTGCCTGCAGGAATGATCAAACATGTAAACCCCACAAACACATGAACATAGATCTAAACCATGTGACGCCCGGTTTCACAGACCTCAGCCTAGTCCCAGATTAAAGTGCTCAAATCTTTGAGCCGTTTTAACCGAAAGCAACTTGCACATATCTTATGACATAAAATATGTCAGTGCAATTTTTTTGTCTCAAGATTGTACTGTTTTTTTCTAAGGCACGTTAATAAAAAGCTACTTAAATACCCTAACTGAACTAAGGCTTAATCCAGGTTTAATCTAAGCCCTGACTGTGAAACCAGGCCATATATTCCTATATCCAAAGGGCACTTGTATTGATACCTGTTTGGGGAAGCGCAGCCAGTTCTCCAAGTCTGGGCTCAATTGGCAGTCCTCTGTTTTCTTCTCTACAGACGAGGCGAGTCCATTTTCCTGTGGAGAACCGTTCCCGCCATCCAACCCTTGATCTCCTGGATTACCAGAACTACTGAGCATTTGCCGCACAACCTCGTGGTTTAAGTCCACATGGAAGTCAGCGGAAACCTTCCTGCCCTCACGTATGTCCAGAAGAGAAACCGACACAAAGAAAGGCTCGATCTGAGGAGAGACAGCAGTGCTCACTCACATAAGCAGATTCATAAACCATACACTATCTACAGCTGACTGTATGAGTGCATACTCCTTTTGTTTCCTACGTTTATAAACCTCGTTGCAGAATTTATATAAATATAAGACATAAAAGATCTTATTTTTTTGTATTTAGCAATGCCCTGCAGAAACGACATAAGATAGTTACACATTTCCCACAAGACAAAATAACAATTTACACCAACCATTCTGTTCATATCAAGTTGACATCCCCTTTGTTTCAGTATAGTGTTTAGCTTTCGTTAGCATCAATGAATGTTTGTACATTTTGTAATATTTATGTCCTTTAATTGTCCTACAGTAAGTGCGAAAAGCTTGATCTCAAAATGTTTAGCCATCATTTGGTTTGAGCTCACTCGACAATGTCCAAAAATGTTGAGAATTTAAAAATTTGCAGTGTGCTAAATGATGTATTTGAATGATAAAGTTGGTTTGTCATGAAATGCATTCAGCTATATAGTTGTGAAAGGGTCTTATGTTTTGGTAGGTGTGTGTGTCAGAAGGATATGACATCATACGTTAGTAACTGGCTCAGTGTCGGCCTCGTTCAAGCAGCCCTGCAGTGTGAGGTTGAGTGAGCCACAGGAGATCATCAGTCTCTTCCCAAGCTTCTCATCAAATGGCTGGACAGAAGCAGAATCCCCATTCTCCATCCTGAGACTCCGCAAAACCTTTAACACAAAGCATTCTTTCCTCACATTCCAAAAACTACACGTATAATTCCCTTTGCACAACCCCCAAACAATGTGAATATTCACGAAACAGAAAGAAACTGTAGTGCTAAGACAAACTGCAAATTAATTATGTGCTGTTTTCCTGAAGACATACAGGGATATCAGGGTCCAGGGAGAACAGGTTTAGTCTTTCCTCTCCTCTGGCAACTCTCGAGCCATCCTCTGTCTCAGATATATACTGAAAAAAGACAACATTAGTGTTAATTATGTGTAATGATCTTATGACGCACCATTCATTTCTTGTTTATGTCTTTTAATGTGTTGAAGTGTTTTAAGGTTCTAAACAGTGAAAGAGAGACTCACTGCATTTTTTAAATTGTATGTTCCCTGAGGTGCATTTATAAAGTTAGTAGGATTTTTACATTAAAATCTGTCATAATTAAAAAATAAAAGGCAATTTTATAATAAGAAGAATGTGGAACTCTTTTAACTCTTTCCCCGCCATTGACGGAATTTTCCGGCAATCCACGTTTCCATTAAACAGCATATAAATCAAAACTGCGTAATGTTACAGAACGAAATATCGACCCAGGATGAGCTATAGGACTGTGAAGCTTTGATGGTGTTGACGGACTCGATCTACTGCATCTGTGCTTTGATCATCGTTCTGGATCTGATCTGGACGTAGTCTTTGACAAAAACGTGATTTTCTCAGCACGTGTTATTTGCTAATATTTGCTTTTTTTAATGAAACTTACCCACAATCAAGTGTCGATAACTAAAGAATGCATGAAGCTTGAATACAATGGGGCTCTGTTCTTTCTTTTGATATATTCAGATATTCATAAAAAAAAAAAAATTCTGGGGGCCATGAAAGTTTTGTGAAAATGATAAAAAATGCTGGTAAAAAATAAATAAAACAAAAATCCAGACAGGAAAGAGTTACAAACTTTTATGACGGTTTTACTATTACAGCAGCCAAGATAAAGTATACATGAAAAGTATTGATTATAGTATTATATGTTAATATTTGCCGATCACAGTCATGTCTGTTGAGCGTACACATGCAATGATCTCACTACTGCTTTCATCATAGCAACAGGCAAACAAACTGTAAATAAAAGATTCATTGCGTAGTGCACGTGTACTGTAGATGACTATAACGTGCACAACTCAGTCACTGAGCTCGTGCTGAACTGAAGTGATTGACAGCTCCAGCAATTATATAGAGAACGCTCTTTGCTCGCTTTCTGTGTTTAATTTAATCACAGTTTAAATAAGAGATCATTCTCAAGCTACCAAGAGGAAGAGTGTGAATTTGAACAGTTCAGTTACTGGTTTGATCAGCTAATCACATAAACAGCAATAACAGACGATGACGTAGACGTAGGTGTTGATCTGGCTCTGTGCAGGCAGGCTTATGCTGGTGTTTTCATCTCATATGTAATAAAAACCAGGAAGTAGAAAAGAAAGTCGTTTTGACAGCTTGGTTTCATTAAAAGCTATTTTTGTACTAACAAGGAAGTTTTGAGTTCTGAAACTTGCAACATGTTTTAATAGTACAATGATCTCATTGCATACATTAAGGGCCATTTCCTTTTTCATAAAGAGGGTGCAGTAATATCGTGTGCCCAGGAAGTAACATGACAGAATTACAAAGAATTACCTTGGCCAGATCAGGGTGGATTCCATTTTCAGTCGTTTCCTCATTTTCATGGAGAGGAACATGATTCAACGGCATATCAATGATCTCTAAAACAACAACAACAACAAAGAAATGTTTTAGTTGAATATGCAAAACAGTGCAAACACTTGTAGTGTGTACACTACACACTAAACACATGGCACTAATTGTGTACAGTGGTGGATTTTGGTTTGATTATCTAGATTATCTGAGACCTCCAGTGGATGCTGTGCATAGAGTGTGAGCTGGCAACTACAGCCTGTGGCACGTGGCGTAATGATATGACGCAGCGCCTGCCGCCTGATAATAGGCTACCGAGCTGGGGACTATTATCAGGCGCTGCGTCATATCATTACGCCTGCTGGACCCATGGTACGGCAGCAAAGTTTCTTGATTATTACGCAGGAATGAGAGTATAGTTCCTAGCCATATCAGCCTAGAAAATCGCAACTTTTCATTTTCCGTCGGTCTTAGTGCACGATGTAACTACAGAAGACTCAAGTTTTAAATAGGAACAATATCGAAACTCTTTGTTAATTTTTTTGAGAGAGATGCTAATGGTCCTGTCCGGTTCAATTCATTATGCTAAGCTATGCTAAAAGTGGGACCCCCAGACCCGGAGATCGGCTGAATGGATTCGAAAACGGTAAAACTCAACTGTTTAACTCTGGGGGAGTTCTAAAATGAGCCTATTTCCAAAAAAAGTGGAGTATCCCTTTAAAACTTCAGAATCTATCATGGAAAAACAGAGACTGTAAAGAGTCTTCATTAGAAGTATTCTTAGCTAAAGGAAGAGAGAGTATGAATAGATTCGTTTTTTTTTTTTTTTTTGCTTTTTAAACATATACATATATATATATATATATATATACACACACTACCATTCAAAGGTTTGGGGTCAGTACGATTTTTTTGTTTTTAAAAGAAGTATATTCTGCTCACCAAGGCTGCATTTATTTGATAAAAAACAATAAAAAAAACAACACAGTAATATTGTGAAATATTATGACAATTTAAAATAACTGTTTTCTATTTAATATATTTTAAACTGTAATTTATTCCTGTGATGAAAGCTGAATTTTCCGCATCATTACTCCAGTCTTCAGTGTCACATGATCCTTCAGAAATCATTCTAATATGATGATTTGATGCTCAAGAAACATTCATTATTATTATCAATGTTGAAAACAGTTGTGTACAATTTATTTCAAAATTCTTTGATGAATAGAAAGTTCAACCGGACTAACAGCAAAAAGAGGAGTAAACATGTTTAGAATTACACTAAAATGTGTTTTACTCCCCGTCTCAGACAAATTGTGTGATAAGCAGATAAATAGTTTTTATAATGGCCTTTGTTTCCATGAGGTATGAGATATGCAGGACCTCAGAAGGATATGAGAAAGGGAGTTTCAAATGACCACTTATTGCTTTTCTCCATGTAATTTGTCAAGTGTTGTGAGTGCTGGGTCTTGGTCATTTGGTTCTGAATGAATGAATGAATGTTGTTTTCATCAAGGTTCTTATGTTCTGACTTGATTATTTTTTATTTAATAAAATTTTTTTGTATGGTTTCATAGATTGTGCTGTATCATATCAATGCAAGGCCATCACAAAATATTTTTTTCTAATATTTTCCAAAATCTTCCCTTGGGAAGTTTTCAATCTTTTGCAGGGGGATTTTTGTACAGTACAATAGATTCGATCTAACATCTGTGTATTGTCCCGTCACTGTCATGATTGGAACAGCACCAAAGCTCTTTCACTAACTGTTGCACTTGTGTATATGAGGACAATAGAGCGCTATGATTGACTCTTTCTAGTATTTGATGCTTTCCAAGCACCCACCGTGCTTACTGTCGCTCAGGTCCACACTCTTGCGGTCCAGAACCGGGCCCTCTGGAGGACTGATCTGCAGGATGCGTGTTAAAGTGTTGATCCAGTCATCCATGTCCTGCTCGTTCTCGGCAGCCAGGACAAAATATGTCACTTCATTCATTTTCAACTCAAAGGCGTGTTTCCTTAGGCGGCTATTCTGTATGAACCCCAAATGGACCCAGAAATCATAATAAATATTAGTCATTAATCACCTCGTTGTTCACTAAACTGCTCTACTAAACTGTATTTGTACCAACCTGAACCACCCCGGTGCACGAGTCCAGAAAGATACAGCCTTTAGGTTCCTTCGATATTTTCTCATCTTTATAGAAGTTCATGATATAAGAGTTGTCAGTTAGCTGAGTCAACTGGAAATATCTTCGCTTGAAGGACTGTAAAAGCACAAACAACAAGCAAGTAGCAGGCAATCAGCGACGTTTTACACACAAATAGTTTTAGTGATAATACAGAATTTGTAATGAAAAAAACACTCTCTTACCCGAACAGTTATGCTGTTGTTGACAGTGCTGTTAAAGTTCCCTTTATAGAGCCAGCCAGACTTAAAAACACCGATCCCTCCTACACCTCCACTGCCTGCACCTCCTCCTCCTCCTTTAGATGATGACAAAGAGGTTGTGTCCTACAAAAAAAAAGTGTTTAAACATCTGATATAAAGACAAGAATCAGGAATCATCAGGAAACTACTATTCTGCTCCTTTCATTTTAACCATATACACAACCCCAGAAGACATAGTCATAAACGCACATGGTGTCTCTGACACACAACGTTACTAGTCGTTCCAACCCAATGACCCCACCGTCTCAGTTCGTATCTCTGCCTGCCATTCAGACATTTCTATTGGATTGAGATCTCGTGACTATGGAGGCGGTTAGAGTCGGGATGCACTGATATGAAAATTCTGGACCGAAACCCAAAATTCTGGATGCACTTATCCAAAACTGATCCAAAAAGCTAAATAAAAATTATTGCTTTTTTTATTTTTTATATATATATAATTATATTAAAATTAGACTTTTTAATTCAATTTAATCATTTTAATGATTTAATGATTTAATGATACTGAATTTACAAAATACAAGCCAATAAAATAAAATAACCACACTTTTATTGAAAGTAACAAATTGGACAGAAAATATATTCATATTAAATATACATTTTAAGTACCAGGACTTAAGATTATGTGAAACAAACATTCAGTCAAGTGTGTCCAAACATATTACTGGTATAAGTTTGGCAAGGCCTTCTTGATTCACCATACTGACCTCATCTTTGTCCACATCTTCATGGTCAATCTCAAAAGAGTGTGAGGGCAACTTCTCTGCTTTATACAGCTTCCTATACAGAGAGAAACAGAACCACTGTCATCCGCCATGATCAGGACAAGAAGAGAAGGAGAGAGACAGTCTTCACTTCCACCAGCAGTTTGGTTTTGGATTTGTGGTGCTGCTGATTACGTTTAATTAATAATGTTCATTTATATATTATTAACAGCAAAGACAACAATTGATTATATATATTGTAACCTTCAGATGTTGAGCTGAACTGTTTTCCTCATAGGGACTAAAAAATACATCCCCACAACAAAGGGAATACCTGAACCACACACACACACACACACACACACACACACACACACACACACACACACACACACACACACACACACACACACACACACACACACACACACACACACACACACACACACACACACACACACACACACACACACACACACACACACACACACACACACACACACACACACACACACACACACACACACATTCTTGTACATCTATCTTTATGAGGACATTCATTGACACAATGCAATCTCTAGCTGCTTACCCTAACCTTACCCATCACAAATAAGTGCCTAACCCGAACCCTGACCCTAAACCGACCCTTAATCTAATTACAACCTTATCCCTAAAACCAAGTCTTGACCCTCAAACAGGCCTTTAAAGGCTCTCAGAAAGTGAGGACTGGCCAAAATGTCCTCACTTTACTCTCTTTGTCCTCACTCCAATGGTCTAAAACTCCAACTGGTCCTCACAAAGATAATTGTACAAGTACACACACACACACACACACACACACACGCACACGCACACACGCACACACGCACACACACGCCCACACACGCCCACACACAAAAACATCAAGCATTAGTGCACCAATAAATCCTCCTCTCCTCAAAGAGGTAGTGTTTTCCACATCAAGTGGTGTTTATCACCCATTTCAGTGAGCTTTATTCTGCCAGGACCCCACATACAGGTGTCCTTTCTGCTGCCTGTCTGAGTGCTCTTGTAAACCAGAGCCCTTTGTGTCTGTCCTGGGTGGTAGAGGCAGTGTGGCGGTTCATGCAGCACAAACACACACCACACACATTTTTCTTTTGACCGACATCACTGTCTGGCCAGCAACTTTAGCGCTGCATGTCGCCAGTTTCTCGCTCCTAGTGCTGTTACTCTAATGTTATTGGTAGACAGCAAGTCTGGACATATTGTAGAAAATCCGATCACAGTTGATATATACTGCTGGTAAAACTAAGATATTCTAATTTGAGTAGGAATACGTTTTCTTTTTGCTAAAAATTTTAATTCTGCTGTTCGAAAATATTGTTATATAAACCAGATATTAAACCAGATAAACAAATCACTCACTCATCCTGCCAAAAATGTTCAAAATGTCATTCAAATTTGGCAAACAAACAGTTTTCTTGACCCTAATAATGAACACTATGCAGAGGAAAACTGCTCATTGCATCATATAATCAACAAGAACTATCAACGTATGAATCAAACTCACTAAGACTGCAGTCAGTTTCTTTTCCACACATCATTCATTTATTATATCCATATGAGGTTCCAGATAAATCATAGGACAGTGAAATCGCTCCAGAAATCCTCTGTCCTGTCTGCACTCGAGACGGTGACGTGTGAGCTCCACTGACACAGTCTGCACTCCTATTGGTATGTTTCTCCTTAAAGTCTCTCTTATTTGCATAAAGTGAAACATTTCTTAACTTTCTTAAGTTGCTGGACGGGCCTATATCCTGTCGCTGTCTCTCGATTCTCCTGGAAGTCACCATCTCTCCATTGAAAATGGATGGGATTTATGTTTCGCTGGCATTGTGAACAGAGCTACAGGCTTCTATAGGACATCACAAAGGATCTGCCAATTCACAAATCACCACTGGGCAATGCCTGGTCCAAGCTAAAGAAATAACTAAGGCCAATTCTCTTCGCCGATCAGTCCAGTTCTGTCTTTATCTGTCTAACTGTTCCCTTGGATATTCCTCGCCTGCTCTGCCGTTTGCTCTGAGTCTGATCATGGATCTTTCTGTCCCTTGCCGGTTCTTCCAGCTTTCCACTCAGCCTATCTGTTGCTGATATCGCCTTCTCCCTGGGCTGTGTTTTCCTCTGCCCCGAAAGTTACTTACTGGATCTTTGCTCTTGAAACTTGAGCCTTTTTGCAGACAACTGCTTCATGATGATTCCAGCTTTCGTTGAATGAGCCTCTCTCCTCTAGTTCTTAGAACGTAAGACTTTCATGTGTTGATTTCTGTCATTATTCTTAGTGTAGCGCGCAATGCATTATGGGCTAGTCCTTTTGAAGCAATAGCACAATGGCGCTGAACGGGTGTTTCACAGTGATTATAGGCGTTTGAGTTCGAGCAAGTCTTCGCCTGTCCGTGTTCACAGCACTCGTGACAGGAGCATGTGGGGAAAATAGTAGAAAATGAATGGAAGAGAGGAGAGGGAACTTTGAGGAGCACGTTCTTTTAAAACTGAGGTGACTGTGATGAGCAGGAACTGAAACTGAAAAAACTGCGCCTGAAACTAACCCGTTCCTGTTTGTGAGGCTTAAATGTGGAAAACAGAAGGAAACTCTTCTAATCCCATTAGAAAAAGAACTGTGAAACTGATTGCAGCGAGGATGCATTCTTTTAAAGTCCCCCTGTGGTGAAAATCAAGCTTTTAATGTTGTTTATATGTCTAAAATTGTCTATGTGGTGTTTTTAATTATGCTGTTGTTAATATGCTGGTGTTAGCCAAATGTTCTTCTCTAAAGTTATTTTTTTTTACAAACTAACATCCCATATATGGTCACTGAATGGCTTTACGTGACATATTGTTCACAAGTTGTATTATTCACGTCTTTCTCATTGAACGATTACATGAGACATTTCAGTAAGCTGTACTGTATCTTTCACATACCGTCTGATGTTCATTCATGCTTATTTGGTCTAATAACTAGTAATAAAGAGGAACACAGATATCGGTTCTCGTGCCGCTTGAACTGAGATGCTACAGCGATCTGTCATGCCATATTTAAGAGCACCAAAATGGTATTTATCGTTTGAATTTGGTAATAAAATGGACAGAATTTGAAAGCTGAGACTTTGTTTCATATAAAAAGTAACCTACTCTGTCTTGTCTGTCACTGTCAGTGCGTTGGTTGTTTTTTTAACTGCATAAGAAAATGGATGTGTGGGAACAGTGTCAGTTGTGTGAGTCTCACACTTAATCCGTGAGAGTTGGCAGCCCTGGATATAGTTTTGTTTTAAAATATTATTAATATTTGAAAAATCTTTATCTGCCAAAGGTGTCTGTTAAAGTGCTTCATCTAAAGCATCTGATGTGTCCAAACATTTGATAAACATCTTTTAAAAGTAGCTTACATACATTCAAAATCTAAATCATTTTCTATATGTCAATTTTAACATCTGGTAGGAATCGAGATGAAAAAAAAGAGACAAACTGCAGATGTGACAAACATTACATTTTCCAGATGAAAACAAGCACATGATAAAGACAAAGACGTCACCTTACCATAAAGTGTAAACAAAGTTTCTCATTTTTATGACTGTTATAATTAAATAATAATTCTCATTATTATGAAATAATATTTCTTACTCTGCTGTGGTAAAAATATGCTTCTTTAATTTCAAGACAAATGGTTTGATGACAAGAAAACGATGCTGTTGGAACACAGCAAAAACTCCAGTGTTAAATTAACACTCCTGGGAGTGTATATGAGTCCACACTCAAGAGTGTAAAGTGTTAAAATATGAGTGTTAAATTAACACTCAAGAGTGTTAAAGTTAATGAGATAATTAAGTGATTAATTTAGTGATGATTGAGCATTATTGAAGACACCTGATGTTAACAAGCAGAATCACTGAAGGAGAAAATCACTAATTGTAAGTTACCATTAAGGTGATGGGTGTTTGCTTTAGTTGGGCTCTTGACACTTATATGTTTACTTTAAATTTGGCTTGTCTGCTGTTATTGATTTATAACAGTCAGATGAACAAAGAGACAATGTGATCTGATGGTGTTGGTTATGTTTTGACATAATCATGTTGTGATCTGTAAAACAAAACTTATTGAGATGGCTTAACTTGTTAGTTACAGCAGCTCTGTGATTCTACAGCACATGATTTTCAGTATTTTTCATATAATCCAAAAATATTTCATAACCATTGTTCTGATCAAAAGACTTTCAAATGAATTTATTTAGAAACACAGACATCAATAATCAGCCTGTGAATCTCAACAATGGTGACAATAATAAAGCATGTTGCAGTCGCTGCCACCAATCACAACTCATTAATGGCTCCCATCATGCATTGCGGTATGAATAAATTATGATCTGAATTGTCTGTGTAATTTACTTTTCCTAATTGAATATTCTGCTCGTCACCATTGTTGAGATGCATAGACTGAATCTTGACGTCTGTGTGTGCCTAAAAGAAAGATTTTTTTTTTTTTTTTTTAAACAACTTTTAAGAAATCCTTTGTATTATATCTAAAATTCTGGATATTTATGCAGAGTCACAGTTATGCTGTAATCAACAACATAAATCTAAGTCAGAAATAAGGATCTTAATGAGTTCAGTGATCAAGTTCAAATGATGATTGTCATAATATAACCAACACCATCAGATCACTTTTTCTCTTTGTTCATCGGGCAGTTATAAGATACAACAGCCAAACAAAATCTAAAGTGAATGTATAAGGGTCAAGAGCCCGACTAAAGCAAACACCCATCACCATAACGGTGGCTTACAATTTGTGATTTTCTCCTTCAGTGATTCTGCTTGTTAACATCAGGTGTCTTCAATAATGATCAATCATTACTAAATTAATCACTTAATTAGCTCATTAACTTTAACACTCTTGAGTGTTCATTTAACACTCATATTTTAACACTTTACACTCTTGAGTGTGGACTCATATACACTCCCAGGAGTGTTAATTTAACACTGGAGTTTTTGCTGTGAAGGTTTGGTGGAGCAGTAATGAGCTGTACCTGGGCAGCATGCGGTAGTCCCCTGCATACTCTTCATATTTATACTGGATCACATGCAGCTGGGAGTTGAAGTATTGACAAGCCTATAGGAAAAAAATACAGTTATATAAAGACAGAGGTTTCTACTGTAAGAGCTAAATGACAAAAAAGCATTCACTCAGTCATTCAGTTCTATTTTTGGCCTTCAATTCAAAAAGCCTACAGAATGTTAAATGTGTAATTTTCTGAGTTAAGTGAATGACCACCAACATATCAAAGATGTTTGAGGTAAAAAAGCTAAAGATTAATGTAAGTCTGATTGGTTTTCAAACAACATAAGGGTGAGAAAATACATTTTTATTTCCCTTTCGAATGGGAACTTGTACTGCTTCCTAGGACGCAATGGGGAACGCCTCAAGCACATGTCAATACATCGACTGGAGACAGCCTGTGACGTCACTAACAGTGCAACCAGAGTATAAAAGGCTGTCTGTAGTACAAGTGATTCTCCTCCTTCTCTTCAGGAGCGTTTGTTTGGAACATTTCAGGCAGTTATGCAGTTATGGCAGCGAAAAGTTTCAGGAAGTGTGTACATACATGTCAGAATTATCTGATACAGATGATTTACACGGTCTGTGCTTCATTGTGCTTTTTATTTGAATGTTAAATGTGTAATTTTTCTGAGTTAAGTGAATGACCACCAACATATCAAAGATGTTTGAGGTAAAAAAGCTTTAGGTTAAATGTAAAAAAAAAAAAAAAAGATTTACAATTTGACAATTTTCAATGGCAAACCGAAGCTCAAACATGCATGAATGCTTTGGTTGCATGGACATTCATGCATTCACTAGTTTTATCTGTGCTTTATTTGCTTGGGAGAGGAGTATACGTATGATGAGTTGCTAGAGGTTATATCCTATGTCACAGACAGACTGGATCTGCCCTGGAGGAGCGAGAGATGTGAGATTGCTTGTGGCAGGTTGGACGAGCAATTTTTATCCGGACATAATCTTTATGTGACTTTTATCCAGCTCTCACTGTCACACTCAGACGAAGGCAGACAAGGGTAAAGAGAACAAAGAGGATTTTTATTTAAAGTGTAGGTAGAGCAATGCAAGGTGAGATGATCGATGAACTGGAATACTGATGTGATGATGACTTAGCTGACTTGGTTGGATGAAAGTCTTTAGCAGGGATGACGACGAGAACCCGGACGATGACAAAGACAATGGAAACAACAGGACTTCAGGTAAGTGAACGGGAATTCTCAGATGAGTAGTCTGCGTAGCTAGACAAAGACGAAAACAGGAACGGCAGTTTCTCTGGTGAGTGGTCTGAAGCACTTGTCAAGGACAAGACCAGACACCGGGACTGTGGGACGAGAGTGCTTAAATGGCGAAGTTAACGAGGGTGATCGCTGACAGGTGCAGGTGATTGTGAAGGAGGTGCAGGTGTGAGCCAAGGAGGGTGCTGGGCAATGTAGTGAAGCTGGATGAAGTAACTGTGCTGCGTTCCAGTCCACTTTTAGACAAGCACTTGCAAACTTCCCTAAGCACTTCCCCTCGGGGGAATCTCCGCCGCCATTTTGAAGTGTGTTCCACTTCGTGAAGTGGACGAGGGAAGTTTATATAGACAGACCCTCGTTCCCTCGATTTTGACCGAGGGAGCGAGTCTACTTCATATGTACACTTCAGGCATATGTCCCACAATGCAGTACGATTGTGACGTCACCACATATCTCATCTAATTACCACCACAACAAACAACTCTATGATATATTAATTATATATATTTTTAAATTTAAAACAACCCACACACACCTATATACATTTGGATGCTGCATTAAATTCTTAAAGGGAAAAAAATGTAAATAATAAATCAACTCTATAGCTGATTCCAAGTGATCAAGGGCTTAGGACGTTCCAGTTCAGCCCATTGCAGTTTCCGCCAGTAGTGGGCCCTCGTGCATCGTAAGCACTGACGTACATCCGAGTGAACGAGACGGAGGGAAGTTAGCGAGTGAAGGGTATGACAATTTTGGACTGGAACGCAGCCCCAGTGACTGTGACACTCACGAGCCTTCTGTTTCTTCCAGATCTGCATGCTGAGGTGGAAAGATCTTGGAAGAAACCATATTCGGCCCACATTCATCTATATCAGCATGCAAATTATGCAAGGGTAGAGGGAATACGTGAGCATGGATATGAGTCGATGCCACCTGTTGAAGAGACGCTAGCCAGCTATCTCTCGCTAGGGGAGGCATCGATGTTGAAAGCTCCCATTCATTCATTCATTCATTCATTTATATAGCACAAATAAACACAACTATAGTTGACCACTGTGCTGTACAGGACAAATCTAAAATATATAAAAAGAGAGACACACAATAGAAACAGAACATAGTTAAGATGAGTTAAATGCCGGGGTAAAAAGATATGACTTTAGGTTAACTTTAAACTCATGTACAGAGGATAAAGATCTCAGGGATAGCGAGAGATTATTCCATAGCCTAGGTCCAATGACTGCAAACGCACTATCCCCTCGCGACTTCAACTTTGATCTGGGCTGGGAAAGAATGTGTCCGCTTGTGGAACACAGACATCTGACTGGCGTGTTCAAATTTAAAAGTTCAGACAGGTAGGAAAGCGCCAGACCATTTAAGGATTTAAAAACGAAAAGCAGTATTTTGAGTTCAATTCTGTAACGCACTGGCAACCAATTTAGAGCAATTAAAATTGGAGTATTATGTTCTCGCTTACGAACTCCGGTTAAAAATCTAGCTACAGCGTTTTGAACTATTTGAATCCTTGTCATAGTCGACTGGAATATTCCATAATATAGAGAATTACAATAATCCAAGCGAGATAAAACTAAAGCATGTGTAATTCTTTCAAGATCTTTGAAAGATAAAAAGGGCTTAACTCTGGACAAAAGTTTCAAGTGAAAAAAACTCGTCTTAACTATTGTATTGATTTGTTTATTGAGTTTAAGGGTGGAATCCAGAATATTTTTTGACAGCTGGTTTAATGTAGAAGTTTAGATTCCCAGCGTTAAAATTTATTTGATCCATTTTACCTTTACCCATAGAGTGCCCAAATACAATGACTACCGTTTTACACGCATTTAAGTGTAAAAGATTTGAGGAAAGCCTGGACCTTATATCAGCTAAGCAGGCAAGCAAGGTTTCTAAGCCTTCCTTGTCATTGTGCTTCAAAGGCAGATCAATTTTGATGTCATCTGCATAAAAATGAAAGGACACTGCATGCCTGTTAAGAATAGAGCCCAATGGTAACATGTATAGAGAGAACGGAGTAGGAGTAGCAATTGTGTCGAACGCTGCACTCAAATCTAAGACCACTAAAATTAGAGAGTCCCCGGAGGTGCCAGGGGTCAGGCCGTAACGGTCCTGCACACAATGGCTGTGTTGCAGACTTACCAGGCCGATCTGCTGAAAGACCTGGACCAGGGTTAGGGACTCCCCCTGAGGCAGTAGCAGAGCTGCGTCGCACTACTGATTTGGCTCTTCGTGCCACCAAGCAAACTGCTGACGCGATCGGCTGATCGATGGTGGCTACTAAGAGGCATCTCTGGTGAACCTGGCAGACATCAACTGTCTTATTGTGCCCCTCCTCCTCTGAGGAGTATAGCGCAGAAAAGATGAAATTCGAGGAAAAGAAACAGGATTTGAGGGAAGTAATCCAGAATAAACATGCTAAGCATTCTCGGGTTGCAGAGGACAAAAAACATCTGCCTTCTCCCTCACTCTGTAGTATCCATGGAAAATGGGGGTTGGTTGAAAAACATTGAAAAAGTTTTGTCAATGCTTTCTTCTCAACTGTTTTATCTACCGCGTGAACAGCGACAAGATGTAACTAAGCAGGTGGACAGTTTTCCAAATCTATTTAATGACGTTTATCCAGGTACTTCTGTCATCCAGCATGACATTTTGGAAGCATGACCATCATATGACAGTAAAAGAGCACACACAAAGCTTATTCTAATATGGAATTGTATTGGAATGGTAAAGAGTGTTGGTAGGTGACAGGAGGGCCTCCACTCAAAGATAAAATATGATGAACAAGTCTAAGAATGTTCCACATATGGTTGAAAATACCATCAATTGGCCTAGAAAGATAACATTCTGGGAGTCAAGACTATAAAGGAGGAAGGATGCCCTCCCTTCACTGTCACACTCTGCAGCCACTCTGTGTGACTGTACGACTGCTGGCCTTTTCTTGCAAGAAAATAAACCTCATCAAAGACAATTGGAAATGTTTGTCTCTTATTCAATGATATAATTTTGTTTGCCACCACAACATCAAGGTCGGTGGTGCATTAGCAATAAAGCAACATGCCAATCGTTGCCCCGCAGGTAAGAGAGAAGAAATGAAATGTGATGTGAAGTGAAGTGAAGTATCTATTGCAAAATGGTTTTGGTACCAAAGGCCAATGGGTCCTTTCACTTTTGTACTGCTTTTAGAAAAGTTAATTCTGTCACCGTGCCTGATGCTTTTCCGCTGCCTTGTATTGAAGACTGCACTGATAATATCACAGCGCCGAAATACATTACGAAGCTAGATCTGCTGAAGGGTTACTGGCAGGCGCCTTTAACAGAGCACACTTCTGAAATTTCGGTGTTTGTAACTGACACATTTCTTCAAAAATACACGGATGGCATTCGGGGTGTGAAACTCACCGGCAACGTTCCAACGATTAATGTCAATGGTTCTAGGGGAGGTTCCTAATTTCAGTATTTACTTGGATGACATAGTAATTTATTAATCTACATGGGCTGAACATATTTCAACCTTAAACTTGGTGTTTTGCCATTTAGCTGCTGCATCCCTAACGTTAAATCTTAAGAAATGTGAATTTGCTTAAGCTTTTGTCACATTTATGGGAAAGCAGGTAGGAAACGGTAAGTACATCCATTGGATGGAAAAGTGGCCGCTGTCCTCGTGACTACCAGGCGGGAGTTGCATGGATTTTTGGGGATATGTAGTTGCTAGTAGTCTAATGTAGTTTGTTTTAGTTGGACTAATGAGTGCCAACATGCATTTTCTCTGCAAAATCTCTCGTCTGTAGTGCGCCCGTCCTGTCTGCCCTGGATGTGACTTGAGGTGCATACCAGTGTGACTGGGGTTGGGGTTGGAGCTGTCCTGCTACGGAGGGTGCTGATGGTATTTCTTCACTATTTTGCTGGCGTTGCAACATTTTTATGTTTACGTGGGTTCTACAGTAGCTCTTCTCCTGTTATAGTCTATATCAGTGGTTCTCAAAGTGCGGGGTGTGTGGGCACTACAGGGAGGTTGCTGGAGATCAGCCGCTCCACCCCTGCGAACCTGTGCCCCATTGCTCTAATGGTTCTCCTGGTTGAGTATATAGACGAGAGTGAAACGGGATAAAGCACGTTGCTTACCCCTTTTACCCCTCGTAACAAGTCATATCTTCATCACACCCTTTGATAACACTGGACAGAAATTATTGCAACCATAATGGATTTTACATTAAATACATGTATGTTAGTTACTGTACATTTATTGTCTACTGTGGGAGCTGTATCTTCAGAAACAATGGTGACTTGAAACATGTAACCTGCTTTATTTGCTACTGAATTAAATGATTGTTAAAAAGTACTAAACTAAAAGATCTTGGTGTTGTATTTCTGTGATTAAACCACATGTTCTCATTACATATCATCACAATGATATTGTGTTTTGAAACACTGATTATGTGGAAAGAAAATATGTACAACTGTAATGAAAACAGGAAATTAGAGTGATTAGCAGTGTTACAAGTGTGATGTTTAGAGTTTTGAACTACTCTTTTATTTGGGATTACACACGCATGCACGCTTACCTGTCTGACCAGCAGACATTCAGCATGTTTGTCAGCTCCCTCTGGCACAGTGGACTTCACGGTTCTCCTCTCTACAGGAAGAGTGGACACCTGGAATGAAACAGATAGAGATCATTTGAAATCATCAACGAAATCAAATGTATGATTCAAGAGAGGTTTATGGGAGTCATGAGGACTTTATTTTGCTTTATTTTCATATTCAATCATAGGCTCCTCCTTATAGGCCTACTAGAGCACATACTCATATGTGCACTCTTAACGAATGGCGCTTTAAATCTCTTGACAAAAAAAGATACTCATCTTGTCACAGTTAAAATCCTCCACATATTAAAAGGACATTAAGTCCTACCGTATCGGAGAGAAATGTACTGTAGCATGTTGATTTGAAGTTGCAGGGTCATACAGAGACTCTCCTTATATTAATGCACATTGATGCATTTAAAAGGTAATGGCCAAACGGATCTTTATTAAAGTCCACATTGTTATTGCAGATGAAATATAACACGGACAACAAATCTTCTATTTTTTTTTTTTTTTATCAGGTTAAACTTTGATTAGTCACTCAAACACCTTTATCTAAACCTTTCACCGTCAGTCGTGCATATCAGCCATGTTTTGTAGTTTTTTAACACTTTTTACTCGTGTGTGTAGTTGCTCCTCCAAAGCGCAGTGGGTTGTGGGCAATATTATCCTTTAGAGTGTGCACAGATCCCCACTTCGAAAATCCACTGTAAATAGTAGACCATACGGGGACTTCTGGCATACTTTTTTCAACATACTATGCTTTGGGACACACTTACTTTAATCTCACATACTGCACCTGGCAGTGCAAATTAAATAACCCATTTTGGCAATTGGGTGCATAAATTACATATCCAAAATAAAAAGGCTGCTGCTCATGAGTCAATCTGCCTATACACATGACCATATTCAGAAATCAGACACGTGAGAGTTTACTGTTACAGAGATATAATATAGAGATAAGCTCAACCATAAAAATTAAAATTAAAATAAGAATTAAAATGCATAAATGATAAAACATATATAGAGGTGTACAACAATGTCAATTCCTGCATCTGTTGCAATGTTAAATTTAATTGTATCTATATTCAGATAAAATCAGAAAGTTTGCTTAAACTATATGACATATTAGACAGATATGACTATTAGACAGATATGACATATTCTCACCACTTTTTGAAAGCCATTGAAACAATTGCTTGCTGAGCATGCACAACACACAAGAAGAGCATGTCCAATTAATCATAATTTAATCCATACATGTAACAAAAAAATTATTTGCAAAGGACTTGATAAGTTGTCGAACAGTCATCCAGTTTATTATTATATTAAATGAGATAGACAGTACTGCTGCCACATGCAGGTTTGCTGTGGGCAGCCAAATGGCTGAGAACTGACACTGAGGATGTCTTAAAATATTATAAACCTTAACAAGTCAGGCTACTTACATATATTTAAATGCTTCTTGCTACCTTTTCAAGAAAGCCCTTATTTGAAATTAGCCTGCAATGTATCTGCTTGCGGTGACGACTTACTGAGTAGTCAGTTCAATATAGAAAAGATATAACATATTAGACTGTAGCCGCACCCACCAGGTAGACTTATATTGTGCTAAGAAATTGCAAGACATTGCAGTGTAAAAAGTGAAAAGTAAAATAACTCATTAATAGATAAATGAAAATATACATAAATAATAATAATAATAATAATAATAATTTAACAATATCAAAGTAGCACTACAAGTCTTGAAAAAGCCTTTTTGTCTTTGCTCCATGAATACGAGCTGTTGATAGCTCCAAATAAATAATATCCAGCAACCCACATTGCTCAATGGTGTTTTTAGCCCCCAATGGCTCCTTCCAGGCAGCTAACCCTAACCTCAACCTTAAACCTACCCATCCCCTCACTGCCTGGAAGGCGCCGTTGGGGGCTAAAAACACCAAACACCACCCAGCGCTCAACATTTTGACGTCCCAGATTCGGCCCACATCTGGCACACATGGAAAGATGATCTGGCCCACATGCAGTGTGGAATGACGGCCCTTGGGTGGCTCACTCCTGTTTGCCAGATCTGGGCCACAAGCAGGCCATAGCAATGCCACATGCTTGGCCATAATCAATGTAGCCTGTGCACTTTGCTTATCTCATCTACACACAGACACAGCAGTTCTCATTTTTAGAAAACCATACATTATTACAAGGAAAAATATTACACGAGGGAAATCATTGTTGTGTCCATGAAGATGTGAAAAAATAGGCATAAATCTAGCTTACACATTTACCCAAATTTTTATACGCCTGTTTAACCGAAGCTGATTTGGGTGGGTTTCTCCCATCCCCATACAATGTCACTTCTCTGTGTTTTACGACCCTGACGAGAACGTCGGTCTCCTCGGCTGTGAACCGCTCCTGGCGTGCGCCTGGAAAATCCGCTGTTATAATAGCAATCCGCTATGGAACAAGCGTGCCTGCTCTTAAAGGGAATGTGAGATGTCGCTCTGATTGGTTTATTTCACGTTACGCTCAAACCACACCTATGAGTAATGCAGCTACTTCAGACCAACCCATTTTAGATTTGTGTCGGGCGCAAGAGTCATTTATCCCGCCGGTATAATAGCAACAGCGCCCAAGACCCGCCCACAAAGTTACTTGCGTTTCGCGCTTGATACTTGCGTTTCAGATCGTTAAAATAGGGCCCATTAACTACAACTGACTTCAGACACAGCCTTAGATGAAATCAACTGAAGAGAAAAGAAGTCATTAAGTCTCTCAAGTTCTCAGCAGAGGAGCATTAAACAACTTCACAAACAGCATTACCAGCTTCACTTATTACAAACCAGACTGACTTTATTTCTGTCAGACATCTACAAAAGGTTTTATTGAGAATTAACAGAGTTTTAACTCTAATGTGTTTCATTTGAAGTCACCATAACAGTGATTAGTGTTTCCATTAGTTGGGCTCTTAACTCTTATTATAGCATTAGTCTTTTTTGGCCGCTGTTGTAGATCTTGTGTTTCTGCTCGTCTCTTTTTCTGTTCTCTTCTTTCCTTCAGTGATTCTGCTTGTTAACAGGCTTATTAAGGCTGAGATGACTCCATATTTAATATACACATATTTTGTGGCTCAGATAAGGTCCTATTCTGGTTTATTTCTTTGCTCTTGGCTGACATGAGGCATATGGCCTGCTTGTGGCCCAGATCTGGCAAACAGGAGTGAGCCACCCAAGGGCCATCATTGCACGCTGCATGTGGGCCAGATCATCTTTCCACGTGTGCCAGATGTGGGCCGAATCTGGGACGTCAAAATGTTTATGTGGCAATGTGGGAGGTTTATGTTGCACAAAATCAGCTAACTGGGCCCTTCCTAACTGAGCAGGCTACACAACTCATCCAGGACCATTCCATTTCTATGCTGGACTATTCCAATGCTCTTCTGGCTGGACTTCCAACATGTACCACAACAAATGCTCCAGAATGTAGAGGCTTGGATGGTTTTCATCGAGGCCAATAAAGCCCACGTCACACCTATGTTTGTCTTCCTGCACTGGCTACTGATGCTTGCCTGAATGGCTTCATAATCTAAGCTTTCACTATTTCTTGCATCCCTCTTTGTTCTAGCTTGTACTATTCTGTACAATGTTTGAAACTTTGTAGAACTTCTCGTGTTACTGCCTCCTTAGAATGCATCGCTCACTGTCTCCCCATTTGTTAGAATTAATTTTTATTATTATTTATTAACCATTATTTAACCAGGCAAGTCAATTAAGAACAAGTTCTACTTTCAACTAAAGTGTCTGCTTTATTTTGAATTAAAGTTTCTGCTAAACTAATAAATGTAAATGTAAGATGGACAGTTCTCACTTCCCATAGTGGGTCAGCCACAAAGGCAGCTATTGTGTGATTCACACTCATGTGCTTTTGCAAATAAATTGAATAATTCTTTGCTTTTATATAAAAATTTATGTGATGAATAAAAATTACTGCTTATTTAATTTCCCCTAACAGACATGGTTTCCATCCATTTTTTTACTTTCATTTTATGTAGCATGAGAAAGAGACAGAGCACGCTTGAAGGACCTACAAAATATAATAATCCTCTTGCAGGCTGTCATGATTTCTGTCTTGTGTTTAAGGACTTTTAATTGAAAGTGTTTTCTGTTCCTATTGATTCTTTGATCTCTTCTGGTGTTCAGTACATGTTTGCTTTGTACCTTGTTAGTTTCTATAGTTACCCTTGTTTGTCTCCATTGTTTCCCCGAATAGTTCTTTGATTGTCCCCAGGTGTGTCTTGTTTGCCAATTACTCTCTGTATTTAAACCCCAGTGTTTCTTGTGTTATTGGTTGAGTCTTGTCCTTGCATGGATGTATTGTTGAGGTGCTCATTCTGTTTCCATAATCTGTGATAATATTATGTCTTGTATACTGCCTCTTGCATTTGTATTTATTTCATGCATGCTTTATGAGAGAACTACTAATTAATGTAACCCCACATATAGTGTGTCTCCTATCTAATTAATCCTCATTTAATGATTAATTTAAATACATCGCCTTCTCATAGAATGCAGTATGTGTTTGTTATATCTATCTGAGTATAAATAGACACAAACGGCAAGGCCCATGTCTAACCACTTGAGACCCCCAACACTCCTCCCAACAGAGTAATTTCCCACTTGGAAATTCTACCTTTCTTACTGGTTGAGCAAAACCCTGAGAGGTGGGACCTTTCTCAGGCTTTAAATGGCCTCTACACAAGCCCTTCCCTCTCTTGGCCTTCTCAGTACGTTCGGGTTGCTGTCCAGCGTGGCATCACCAGGCCACATGCACTCCAGCCATGTGAACAGAGTCAAACAAACCATGCAAGTTCATTATGCATTTCTTCAATCAAAGCAGAAGAAATCTCTGAGAAATGAGACTCCTAGAACCATCAAAATCCTTCTTCAGGAACTTCACGAAATGCTTTCATTGCAAAGGCCATGCAAGTATACATTTAATTAGGTAGGTGCTCTGAAAATAATAAGCTGATGGTTCTTTTAATAGTTAAATGGATCTTTTCCATAGTTCCGTTTCCTGCTTCCGGTTTCATGATGTCACTTACCATTTTACCCATGTATGTGTGATTGTGTGAATGTGTGTTTAGATTAGTTATGTTTGTGATTTAGTTAATACAACTTGTGCACAATACATATTTGGTTCTGATTCTCTTCTTGCAACAAAGTTTATTTTACGATTTAGATGTTGACTGCAGGCTCTTAGTAGTACTGTACAGTAAGAAAGACATTTCCCTCCCCCAGAAATGAACATTTCTTAGAATTAATAAACAATTAACAGTGGCTGTTCACAGGACGAACAGGTTGATTGATTCTAATATTCATTTTACTACATTAAATTCATTCTATTAACTGATCCAAATATTCATAATTAATTATTACAAGTGATGATTAATTATTAATATTTATTTTGAGCTAAATTGCTAAATTGCCTTTCATTCACTTAAGTTAATAGTGTTTGGGATCATAGTTTCATTCACCGATCCTTTATGTTGGATACAACTGACGAATATTGAGTAGTCTATATCTTGGATAAGATTCCTGAAAGTATCACACCTACAGCACACATTACAGACAGTGATGCACAAACACAGATATGTTCAACATGTCTTATAAACTTTGATTTCGCTTAACATCTTAAAATATAATATGCTTGCACAATAAACTATAGTAACATTTATTTACATCTCTCAACAGAAAGGTTTTTGCAGGTATTAATAAAATGTTACTTAATAACAGTAGTAATAATAAGCATATTTCCAGTACGTGCACAGCAAAAACTCCAGTGTTAAATTAACACTCCTGGGAGTGTATATGAGTCCACACTCAAAAGTGTAAAGTGTTAAAATATGAGTGTTAAATTAACACTCAAGAGTGTTAAAGTTAATGAGATAATTAAGTGATTAGTTTAGTGATGATTGAGCATTATTGAAGACACCTGATGTTAACAAGCAGAATCACTGAAGGAGGAAATCACTAATTGTAAGTTACCATTAAGGTGATGGGTGTTTGCTTTAGTTGGACTCTTGACACTTATATGTTTACTTTAAATTTGGCTTGTCTGCTGTTATTGATTTATAACAGTCAGATGAACAAAGAGACAATGTGATCTGATGGTGTTGGTTATGTTTTGACAATCATGTTGTGATCCGTAAAACAAAACTTATTGAGATGGCTTACCTTGTTAATTACAGCAGCTCTGTGATTCTACAGCACATGATTTTCAGTATTTTTCATATAATCCAAAAATATTTCATAATCATTGTTCTGATCAAAAGACTTTCAAATGAATTTATTTAGAAACACAGACATCAATAATCAGCCTGTGAATCTCAACAATGGTGACAATAATAAAGCATGTTGCAGTGGCTGCCACCAATCACAACTCATTAATGGCTCCCATCATGCATTGCGGTATGAATAAATTATGATCTGAATTGTCTGTGTAATTTACTTTTCCTAATTGAATATTCTGCTCGTCACCATTGTTGAGATGCATAGACTGAATCTTGACGTCTGTGTGTGCCTAAAAGAAAGTTTTTTTTTTTTTTCAAAACAACTTTTAAGAAATCCTTTGTATTATATCTAAAATTCTGGATATTTATGCAGAGTCACAGTTATGCTGTAATCAACAACATAAATCTAAGTCAGAAATAAGGATCTTAATGAGTTCAGTGATCAAGTTCAAATGATGATTGTCATAATATAACCAACACCATCAGATCACTTTTTCTCTTTGTTCATCGGGCAGTTATAAGATACAACAGCCAAACAAAATCTAAAGTAAATGTATAAGGGTCAAGAGCCCGACTAAAGCAAACACCCATCACCATAACGGTGGCTTACAATTTGTGATTTTCTCCTTCAGTGATTCTGCTTGTTAACATCAGGTGTCTTCAATAATAATCAATCATCACTAAACTAATCACTTAATTAGCTCATTAACTTTAACACTCTTGAGTGTTAATTTAACACTCATATTTTAACACTTTACACTCTTGAGTGTGGACTCATATACACTCCCAGGAGTGTTAATTTAACACTGGAGTTTTTGCTGTGTGCCTCGATCAGGCTTGTATAGTATCACGCATCAGACTCCTCTTCAGCTGTGCGTCTTGCGTCATCAACCCGAAACTAAAGTTCAATTCAGTTTGATTAATGAACCGTTATTTCCTGAGAACTGGCAAAAAATAAAAAAATAAAAAAAATAATTCATTCAAGAATCGAACATCACTATCCCCAGCACTACACAGGCAATGTGATTCCCAGCCACTATATTTTAGCGTTATATTTTGACATATAGAAAGACCCACTTATACTGTGTGAGAAAAATATTTGGCATCACAAGTATGAACATGAATTACTTTTCTAAATTAAATAATTGGCTTTTATATAGCCACTGTATGTAATGCAACACGATTGTGTAACAGCAGGTCACACTTAATTTACCCCCACCCCGTGTGATATTGGAGTTATTTTGACATTTAACCGCATTTAATTCTACAGTAATAGTTTATTGTATTGTTATAATTTTCCTTTTGTGTATTTTTTCATGTTTTATATTTAATATAAATATATTTATATTTAATATTTGTTTATAATTTTTTTAACAGCCCAAGCATACATACAGGGCTATAGAATGGTGCGTAAACAAATTCATAAGTGAAAAAATTATAAACAATTAATCAGCTCCATTTCTGATTTGAAGTGATCAAGGCCTCAGGTGTTCAATTTACTGTAAACACACTGCAAGGGTTCCACCGGTAGTGGCCACTCGTGCAGCTTAAGCAATGACGTACATCTGGGTGAACGAGGCGGAGGGAAGTTAGTAAGGGAAGGGCTAAAAAAATTTGACTAAATAAACGCAGCTATGGTCAAGACGATCTGCTGAAGTTCAAACTGAGCATCAGAATAGAGATTAAGGTGATTTAACTGACTTTGAACGTGGCATGGTTGTTGGTCTGAATATTTCAGAAACTGCTTATCTACTGGGATTATGGTTACAGAGAATGGTATGAAAAAGAGAAAACATCCATTGAGCAGCAAGGAGGTGGGAGAAAATGCCTTGTTAATGCCCGAGGTCAGAGGAAAATGACCAGACTGGTTCAGCTGATAGAAAGGCAACAATAACTCAAATAAGCACTCAGTACAAACGAGGTCTGCAGAACAGCATCTCTGAACAGACAACATGTCCAACCTTGAAGCATACGGTTCAGCAATGGTTTAGGCTGCTGGTGGTGTCCCATTTTGTTATACTGCACAGCAAAAACTAGTAGTTAAATGAACTCTCCTGGGAGTTTGTATGGCTCCAGACTCAAGTTTTCATTGAGTGGTGATTGATCATTATTGAAGACACCTGATGTTAACAAGCAGAATCACCAAAGGAGAAAATCAAATTTTTTAAGAAACCATTATGGTGATCAGTGTTTGCTTTAGTTGGGCTCTTGACCCTTAAATCGTTAACTTTAGATTTTGTTTGGCTGTTGTATCTGAGTTGTAATTCTCAGATGAACAAAGAGAAAAGTTGATCAGATGGTGTTGGTTATGTTTTGACATAACCATAATTTGACCTGAATCACTGAACTAATTTAGAGTCATTTAGTTAATCTCTGACTTAAATGTATATTGTTGATTACAGCATCACTGTGATTCTACAGCATAAGATCCAGAATTTTCTAAATAATCTAAAGGATTTCTTAAAAGTTGTTCTGATAAAACAAAACCTTTCTTTCAGGCACACACAGACATCAAGAATCAGTGTATGAATCTCAACAATGGTGACAAACAGAATATTCAATTAGGTAAAGGAAATTACTAAGACAATTCAGATCATAATTTATTCATACCGCAATGCATGATGGGAGCCATGAATGAGTTTTGATTGGTGGCACCCAGAATGCACTGCAACATGCTTTATTATTGTCACCATTGTTAAGATTCACAGGCTGATTATTGATGTCAGTGTGTCTAAATAAAGTAATTTTTAAGACCACAACTTTTAAGAAATATTTTGGATTATATTGAAAATGCTGAAACTCATTTGCTGTAGATTCACAGGCTGCTGTAATCAACAAGGTAGACGTAACTCTCTAAATGAGATTTGTGATTCAGGTCAAATTATGATTATGTCAAAACATAACCAACACCACCTGATCAACTTTTCTCTTTGTTCATCTGAGAGTTATAACTCAGATACAACAGCCAAACAAAATCTAAAGTTAATGCTTTAAGGGTGAAGAGCCCAACTAAAGCAAACACTGATCACCATAATGGTATCTTAAAATATTAGATTTTCTCCTTTGGTGATTCTGCTTGTTAACATCAGGTGTCTTCACCTTCAATCATCACTCAATTAATCACTTAATTAGCTCATTAACTTTAACACTCTTGAGTGTTAATTACACACTCATATTTTAACACTTTAACACTCTTGAGTCTGGAAACTCCCAGGAGAGTCCATTTAACACTGGAGTTTTTGCTGTGTGTAAGAATGTTCTCCAAATATTCAGTGTTGGTTCTGGGAACATAAAACATTTCCAGTTTTCTTGACGTTAGAGGAACGCGTTTTAAAAGGTATGATGTTCCTCAAACATTCTTTCAACTTAATTTTGATTGACAATTCAACATTATAGGAATGTTGATTTGTAACATTCCAAGAACATAAAAATGTCCAGTTTCCTGAATGTTAATAAAATGTTACTTAATTGTTAGTATGATGTTTTTGAAACATTCATTCTTTCAATCATTCAAACACCTGCAGTGAACAAGCTGTGAACTGCAGCCACAGCCTTAAATTAAATCAACTGAAGAGAAAAGAAGACATGAAATCTCTCAAGATCTCAGCAGAGGAGGATTAAACAACTCTATTAACATATAATGTCTAATAATATTCTTATTAAAGGATTAGTTCACCTCAAAATGAAAATTTCCTGATAATTTCCTCACCCCAATGCCATCCAAGATGTTCATGTCTTTCTTTCTTCAGTGGAAAAGAAATTAAGTTTTTTGAGGAAAACATTTCAGGATTTTTCTCCACACAATGGACTTCAACGGTAACCAAATTGTTGAAGTCCAAATCAGTGCAGTTTCAAAGGGCTCTGCACGATCCCAGCTGAGGAATAGGGTCTTATCTAGCAAACCGATCGGTCATTTTCTAAATAAAATAAACATGTATATACTTTTTAACCACAGTTGTTCGTCTTGTGCTGGTCTGTGACGCGGCAAACAATGGGGCGGTACTTCCGCCTACGTCCAGCGTGACCTTTCCAACGTGATTACGTAATGCCTGGCGCGTCGCAGACCAGCACAAGACAAACAATTGTGGTTAAAAAGTATATACATTTTATTTTTATTTTTTTTAGAAAATGGCCGATCGTTTCGCTAGATAAGACCCTATTCCTATATAATCTGTTAATCATATAAAGTATTCATATCTCTTGGATTAAACTGCTTGATTCATATTTATTATTTAATCATTTTTACAAAATTGTTACAAAGATTAACCAAGGATTTATGGAATGGAACAATATGAGGATGAATAAATGATGACATAACTTTTATTTTTGGGTAAACTATCTCTTTAAGCTGTGTAAAATTTTGTTGTGTCCCATCATGCTCTTTTCTGTGACTTCTTGTATAAAACAGCACTTTTTGGGTGTATTTTTTATTTTTTTATTTGTTGTTATTTTGTGAAATTATGCAGTTCTTCCCACACAAAAGTTCATAGTCCATCAATTAAAAAATAAATACATACAATTTGTTGTAATATCCACAGCAAAATCTACTCCTAACACTTCCACCACCCACCAGTAGAGGTCTTAGTCACCTGCATTCTGACATGGACTCTTGATATGTTGCATCTGCAATCCATTAGCGTTAATATATATTATATATTCACTTTGCTCAGTGTACTTTCTCTAATGCTGCCCTATTGCCAGTTTCTCTGGATTACTCACCTTGATTACTGATTTAGATTTGTTGGCCTGCATTGCTGTCTTTCTGCTTTCGAGTTCTCCCTTTTAACATGAACACAATAGGCCATTGCCAATATGAGGTGTCAAATGTTTGTGTGTGCTCATTGAGTATATGTGTGCAAGCAGTGTTTATATTTGTGCCATGTAAAACCCAGATCTGTGTGTGAAAGAGGATGTGGTCTGAACAGGCCTCTTCTTGGCTGTTTTCAGTGCAGTGTACAGAGAGAAGTGTCAACACACACAGGCGGTCATGTACACAGTACACAGTCATTTAACACCTACTTCATTTCTTTTTTGTAAAATACGACTAAAAAAAAGAGCCTTTTCAGAGCACACACTTTTTAAAAATGTCCAAAACACACATCTTAATGAGATGTGAAACTGAATGAACACCAGAGATAAGTACACATTTCACTTGCAAAAACACACACACAAATAGAGAACAAAGTACTCACAGTGAAGTCAAGGTCTGGGAATAGTAGGAGATCTTGAAGGGGATCTTCCCTGAACTCAGCTTCAAGCTCTGAAATCACAGCTTCATAGTCCAGGGGGTCAATCACTTTGGGCTTCTCCTGCTGTGAGACACAGATAAAACCATCTCATCAGCAACAGTGTCAGAATGCAAAAACAGTTGCTCATTGTGCTGAGAGGTAGTGTTTTTCTCTTGCATCATCTTTAATGATTAATGTAATGAGTGTAAATTGTAGAGCAACCGGCATTTAATTACTGTAGCTTTTCTAGATGGGGGCTGAACCATGTGTCTGAACCTAGGAGTTATCAGTCCCTTTGCATCGGACGGCTACTAAGATAGTCCTGACAACAGTGCAGCCAATGATCAAAAGTAAAAAAGTACCAAATGAAAATAAATTGGAGGGAGCTAGAGGTCTCTGACTCTGAAGGCTACGTACACTTCCATGAAGTGAAGTGAAGGCGCATGCGCACACAGCGACTCGCAGGTACGGCTTTGTTTGTTGTGTCCTTTTTTTTCTTTTAATTTTTTCTTTCCTCAACACTGTTGGACGTGGAGATTTGTCCTATACCTTCCTAAAGAACTTAGGAGTAGGCTAAATGGAGAAAATGGGGGTAATTGTTTTATTGATCCACATGAGTCTGTGTTTGTTCGAATCACCTCAGGAGTCGGCAAGGATTCAAAACTCCCAGGAGTTTCTTTTACAATGGCTTAAGCCCAACAGCGTGAAGCAACCCGTGGAATGTGGCTATCCTGATTTGGGAAGTTTTTCGCCTTTCAAGCAAAAACAAAATCACTCTGGACAAGAGGATTCAACGTTTAAAATTCGGAAGAGAGGACGAAAAGGAGGTGTTCGTTAAAGACTGAAAAATCTAAGTCTTTCTGAAATTCCTCTTCCTACAATTATGTTGGCAAATGTGCAGTCTCTACGGAAAAAGACGGATGAGCTTCAAGCTATGGTGAAATTCCAGCCTGATTACAGGAACGTTTGCGTGATGGCGTTCACGGAGACTTGGCTCTCCGAAGGGGATTCAGATTCAAGCCTATGACTGGATGACTTCGGAGTGCCCATTCGCATGGACCGGGATGCGACGGTAACCGGTAAAGCGCAAGGAGGTGGGGTATGTTTTATATTAGGGAGAACTGGTGCAAATCTGTGTCCGTTAAGGAGAGAGTGTGCACAAAAGAAATTGAGTTACTGTCTGTGGCATTAAAGGGATACTCCACTTTTTTCGGAAATATGCTCATTTTACAACTCCCCCAGAGTTAAACAGTTGAGTTTTACCGTTTTAGAATCCATTCAGCCGAACTCCGGGTCTGACGGTACCACTTTTAGCATAGCTTAGCATAGATCATTGAATCTGATGAGTCCAGTAGCATTTCTTTCAAAATGACCAAAGAGTTTCAATATTTTTCCTATTTAAAACTTGACTCTTCTGTAGTTAAACCGTGTACTAAGATCGACGGAAAATGAAAAGTTGCGATTTTCTAAGCCTATATGGCTAGGAACTACTCTCATTCCGGCGTAATAATCAAGGAACTGTGTGGCTGTACCATGAGTGCAGCAGGCGTAATGATATGACGCAGCGCCTGAAAATAGTCCCCAGCTCGGTAACTTCTTCCAACGTGACCGGGACTAAGTTTGTCTAACCTATTAGACCTATTTTCAGGCGCTGCGTCATATCATTACGCCTGCTGCACCCATGGTACGGCCGCACAGTTCCTTGATTATTACGCCGGAATGAGAGTAGTTCCTAGCCATATAGGCTTAGAAAATCGCAACTTTTCATTTTCCGTCGATCTTAGTACACGGTTTAACTACAGAAGAGTCAAGTTTTAAATAGGAAAAATATTGAAACTCTTTGGTCATTTTGAAAGAAATGCTACTGGACTCATCAGAATCAATGATCTATGCTAAGCTATGCTAAAAGTGGTACCGTCAGACCCGGAGATCGGCTGAATGGATTCTAAAACGGTAAAACTCAACTGTTTACCTCTGGGGGAGTTGTAAAATGAGCATATTTCCGAAAAAAGTGGAGTATCCCTTTAAGACCTCAGTACTTGCCCCGGGACTTTCCCCAGCTGTTTGTCACGGTTGTTTACATCCATCCCTGAACAAATGAGGATAATGTGGTAAGGGAGATTGAACGCGTTGATCATGAACTGCAATCTGCATCTCCTGACGCATCCTGTTTTGTTCTGGGAGATTTTAATAATTGTACATTGGAGAAATCATTGGGCCACTTTAATCAGTATGTAACTTGCCCAACACATAAGGATGCAATTCTGGATTTGTGCTATGGATCGATTAAAGGAGCTTATAAGTAATTTGGTAAACCACCTTTGGGAACTTCAGATCATAATATGATATTACTTTTCCCTACATATAAAACTGTTCTGAAACGTGAGAAGGCACAGTTAATCTAGATGAAAGACTGGTCTGAAGATGTTACGTTACGTTTAAAAGGGTGTTTGGAATGTAAAGATTGGACTGTTTTATGGACTCTGGTTCGGACATTGATCAAGTAACAGATGCAATTTGTAGTTATGTGACGGATATGTTAATACATGTGAATCGTTTAGGTGTATACTATAGATGTATCTTCTTATCAAAGTTTTGTGTGCTTTATAATCGGAGACTTTATAATACTAAGCATTCAGAAATTTCCAATTTTTTCCCACATTTTATGTTGCAGCCTTTTGGTAAAATTATTTTCTAACTTTGCAAATGTATAAAAAAAAGAAAAAAAAGAAAGAAAAGAAAATCACACTGGCAGAGGTAACCTGCTGTTGTACAGTACAGGCATATTGTCACATAATCCACAACACAAACATTATACACATGCACAATGTCATAAATAAATAAATAAATAAAACTACTTCACATTATTCACATATATTCTCCAGTCATACCCCTCCCCACACCTTATTTGATTGGGTTATTGCCATGGGAATGAATGAGTTTTTTGCTCGGTTAGTTCTCGCCTTAGGGTATCTTTATCTACGACCAGAAGGGAGAGGCTTGAACTCCACTGAAAGTGGATGGGTTGTAACCATGCAAACCTTGTCTGCCTTCTGTACCAATCTGGTCAGATATAGTTGGTAAAGGTCTACTTATGATTTACCAATGATTTTTCCACAGGTTTTAACAATCTTCCCCAATTTGTTCCTATGGGTGATTTTTGAATGTCCATACCAGCATACAATACAGTAGGAGAGAATACTCTCAATAAAAGACTTATAAAAAAGAATCAAAATTTTGATGTCAACATTAAAATAATTACGTTTTCTAAGAAAATACAAACGTTGTTGGCCCTTTTTAAAAACGGCATCAGCACACTGATCCCAGGATAATTTATGGTCAATGATAAGACTGAGATATTTGTACTCCGTCACCATCTCTATCTCCTCTCCTTTTATCAGAGTCGGAGTGGGTGAGGGAGCCCCATGTCTAAAATCAAAGACCAACTCTTTGGTCTTGGATGTATTCAAATGCAACTGGAAGGCTTCACACCAGTCAGCAAATTCATGCACCACTGGACCATGTTCAGTTTCATCTCGCTCCAGTAAACTAATCACAGCAGTATCATCTGCAAATTTAATTATATGACGTCCAGGGTAACTACTGCGACAACAGCCAGTGTACAATATAAGACGCTACCTTGTGGTGTCCCAATTGAAGTGAAGCGGACCCCAGATAATGTGTTCCCCACCCTTACTCTTTGTGGCCGCCCACTCAGGAAGTCCAAGATCCATTTGATTAGTGTTGTCTCTTAGTCTGTTTGCTAAAAATTGTGGGTGGATTGTATTGAATGCTGATGAAAAGTCTGCAAATAAAATGCGAGCATGTGTTTTACAACCCTCCAGGTGTGTATACAGATAATTTAAAAGCACTACAATGGCATCGTCCGTCCCCCTCCCAAATCTGTAGGCAAATTGTAGAGGATCAAGAGCATGTCTACAGGAGTTCATGATGTGTGTTTTAATGATTTTAATGACTTTTCTGTTCTGTAAGCTTCCTGAAGCAAAGACCCTCTTTTTCTCATTTAGTATGTCCTTTAGTTCTTTCGTCACCCATGGTTTATTGTTTGGGTACACCTTGATGGTCTTAGTTGGAATGACCGAACTTACACAAAAGTCTATGTAGCCCGAGATAGCATCTGTCTCTTTGTGCACGTCAGCTGAAGAGTTCTCTAAGATGGTCCAGGATGTACACTCTAGGCATCCTTTCAAAGTCTCTACACTGTCCTCATCCCACACCTGGATCTGCTTTTCCACAGGCTTAACCCTTTTCAAAACCTGTTTATAAGTGGGTCTTAGAAGGACTGTGTTGTGATCTGAGCCACCTAAGGGGGCCCTGGCACTGGATGAGTATGCCTTGGGGATGGAGCCGTAGCATAAGTCGATGATTTTATTTTTTCGTGTTGGACAGGTGACATACTGTGAATAGGTAGACAGAGTTTTTTTGAGGGTACAGTTATTAAAGTCCCCCATTATAAACGTGGGCGCATCGGGTGAAATTTCATCCAATTCTTGGGTGATATTAAAAATAATGTCTGCTGCCTTGTCTTTTTAGTTAATTAGTTAATTTTATTTATGAAACAGCTCTGCAGAAAACAGTGATGTCATCATCAGCTCAGTTCAGTTCTCATCCAAAACAGTTATGTCAATAATATTGTTGAATATTAAGTGTCCCCAACTAAGCAAGCCAGAGGTGACAGTGGCATGGAACCCAAACTCCATCAGGTGACAGAATGGGGTTAAAAAACACACGTGTATACTATCTTTCATGTCCACATTTCCAACCCAGCACCACTGGGTTACTGATTATGAATGATTATCAAACCAAATTAGGTTAAATCTACCCAGCTTCCTTACCCAACAGTCTCAACCCAGCATGAGGGGTTAAAAAAAGATTTTAAAGGGGCCATGAACTGTATTTTTTCAAAATTGTATAATGTTCTTTGAGGTCCACTTATTTTAGCAAGATTTTTACACGAGGAACATCCTAATTTAGAAGTAATAGGCTATACTTTATTTACATTTCTTCCATTTGTATTTGTGAGGTAGGCTATGGATTGTATATTGTCACGGTTCCCTGTGTCTCTGTTTCAAGGTCTTCAAAGCCCTATTCAGACGGGATTAGCTTTAGTAGATGGAATAATGTAATTTTACCACAGGACGTCTGTAATAGTAATGGCCAATTCGCACGGGATAAGATATCTCAGTAAAACTAGCAGAAGTGGGAGGATTAACTCGATTTGCGCATCGCCGTGGCCTGTCGTAATGTGTGTAATACGTTGCTTCCTGATATCACGTGCGCAAACACATATAACCTATATTTATATATGTAAAACAGGTATGTCCGGTTGAACAATGCATTAATTAACTTCAGATTGGATTGTGTTGGTAATAGGCACTTACCCAACTAAAAGATGTTTTGTGCCTCTAACAAGTGCTTTTGATCTTCTTTCTGATCTGAATGGTGTGTGTAAAACACTTGAGTTTTGCCACAGACTCGTCCCAGCGTCTAGAACGCAACTGAATGCCTTTTCAAGCGTCTCCATACTAGAAAACCCGCGGAAAACTACTTTTAAACAGGAAATGACGTAATATTACGTACATATTTACAGCGGGTCTATTCGCACAGGATTAGTATTACCTGAGGTAATTTTTACAGACCTTTTTACTGAAGGTAAAAGTCGTCGTAATCTTTACTGATATTGTCCACTGAGAAAATCACTGAGAAGCTCTGGTAATTATGACTTTACCCCACCTCTACGTGTTAAACTAGTCCCATCCGAATAGGGCTATACTTTGATATTTCTTTTGTCTTGTTGTTCCTATGTTCAGCTCCTGTGTATTTAGTTCCTGTTCCCTTGTCTCCATTGTAATCATCCATTGAAAACCCTTGTTTGTTACCATGTCAACCAATTACCTACACCTGTGCTTCATTTAGCCAATTGTCATCTTGTGTATTTAAACCCTCAGTCTTTGTCTGTTCATTGTCTTGTGATAATGTTTTAGGCTGATATTTTTTTGTGATGGTTCCTTGTGTTTATTAAATGTGATTTCATCCTTCATCTGCGTCAAGCCTCTTTCATCTGTATTATCAAGTTAAGCCAGCAAGTGACACTTATATTAGTGGTGAAACGAAGACGCTTCAGAAATGTGTTTTATCTCATATGTTTAGAAATGTATAAAATCACTTGTTTTTGGCTCATTTCCGGTGTGTTGTACATTTTCCGTTGTGTTGTGGATTAATTTCGTTGTGTTGTGAACTTAAGTTTGCTTTTTAAATTTCATTGTGTTGTGCACTACTGGGCCACCGTAATAAGTACATACTAAACTATATATAACAGACCAAGCAATAGTGACACACGGTAAAAACATTGTTACTCAGAATTATGCCGTAAAATGAAGTGAACAAACAAACAGTGTCTTACTGATGCAATCTGGACCTTAGTTAAAAATAAAGTTCATCCACACTTTCCTAATATTAGGATCACATGGAAGGCAATGCACATACTTTTTGTGTTATCCTCAGTGGCATCTCAATCGTTTTGTTGCTCGTATTTACTTCCTACTATATGAACAAATCGGATTAAAATGTCTTATATGTCAAAAGATAACCTATTTAAATAAAAAGCCATGAAGTAAACCAATCAGCTCTCAGATAAATCACAACATTTTATTCTAAGCAAATAAGTATTTGAAAATAAATACACAATGGTACGAACTGTTTTTTTTTTTTTTTTTTTTATATATCGTTAATGAAGGAATCAACTACAATCCCACAAAGCAAGGGTGGGCAACTCTTGCCCTTGAAATTGACTTTCCTGCAGAGTTTAGCTCCAATCCTGATAAAACACACCTGAACAAACTAATCTAGGTCTTCAGGGTTATTAGAAAGCTAAAGGCAGGTGCGTTTGTTTAAGGTTGGAGATAAACTCTGCAGGACAGTGGATCTTGAGGGCCAGACATAAAGCAATGCAAATCATTATTTGTATATAAATATTTTTGATTATAAGTTTAGTTTTCCTTTTTACTGAGGCATGTGTTTCACCCCCACATCCTCATGCATCAGACATAGAAAATTAAACAATATTTTAAGTTTCCCTTTCAGACGCAAAATTTATGGGAGGAGAGTATGTAAATGAATCACGCATTGGTGATTTACTAAGGTTTGTACTGGCCAATGTACTAGTCTTACATAATCTGTAGAAAACCAAAAATCAAGAGTTGTAGTTCGTTGTACTACTGTCCGTAGCCAATTCTATACTAATTATATGAAAAGTACAGTTTAAAATGAGAAACATATAAAAGCCAGTCAAATATCATCTGTGTAAAAAAAAAGAAGAAAAAAAAAAGATCTAAAGTGTCCAGATAGAATTTGTTGGGAAGATGCCCAAGCACCATTGCTCGGCAACACTGTTCAAAAAAGTTGCCCTGTGTATCATCATCTTAAAGGAGAAATTAGTCATTTTCCTAAATAAACCACAATACTGTGGTGGTGACAACCGTTTCCTGTGTTGCTGACATCACACTAATCTTAGTGCATCCAGCAACTAAATAAGCTTTAACAAGAGAAATCTAAGAACATGCTGCCAATGCTGAAAATGTAAATCAAACACGTGCAAATAACTAAATTTTAGTCGTCACATCTTGAATTATATACAAAACCTACATTTTAAAACCTGGCCTAGGAGCCACTTCACATAAAATTTGACATATACCATCTATAGACCTTCCTCACCAAAAACAAAATCAGGAGAATTTTGTTCGGTCTTGTCTTTTGGTAGAGAATGTAGAAGTCACTAATGCCCCAATTACGAATTGTCCTGTATATTTTGACTGCAATATAACATATTCAATTGATTTATTTGTATTTTTACTTCATCTACAGTTGTTTCTGAACTCATCTATTGTTTAGAAATTACTATACTGGGCTGTACTGTATGACAATAGTACGTTTCTATCTTTAGAGATTTTGTTATATCATTTAGGCTATATAAAACACAGTATAAGTCATTGACACATTATCAGTCATGAGGAAACATGCATGAATGAGTAAACAGAAAGAATGATGTGCATGATGTTTAAATTAGATTTTAAGTGCATTAACCCGTGAAAAAATGACTCGATACGGTACTCGCACTGACTCAACCAAACCGCACACTAATAAAGCCACCTCTCAGACAGCATGCGATCCTGAACTCAGTTCTCTTTCTCAGCTTATTGAGCTTGAATGGTCAAACATGCACACACAATTATATTAAAATACCCAATCATGTGGCGTATTCATGTAAACACAGTCGGTTATGTCTTAAGTGAAAGTAAACATCTGGGTGAAAATCTGATGTGTGTCAGTATATCCGTTCATCAGGGTTTACAGTAATAGCTGCCTAATAAACCTGCTGTCTGTTACAGTAATGTTAATCAAACAACAAAAGACGAAATAACTCACTGCTCTTCTGTATCTTTAATAAGGATCAATTTATATTTAATTCATTCAGTGAAGATAAAGGTTTTTATTTTTTATTTTTTTTATTTAATTTATATGAAGAGTTCAGATGCAAAAGCCTCTAAGTGCCATCTGAAATTTTCTTCTAGAATGATCATTTTTTATCAAGCTTGTATATTTAAGTTCAGTAATTTCACATAAATGACAATTCATAGGTCATTTTCATTGCCATTTAAGTGAAATTACTGAACTTAAATATACGAGCTTTATAAAAATGATCATTCTAGAAGAAAATTTCAGATGGCACTTAGAGGCTTTTGCATCTGAACTCTTCATATCTTTGTTCTATTCTATTTGTCCTATTGTTTGTATCATGAAATACAATTTATTTTATTGTGAAATAAGATCATATCACCCACTCCTAATACAGCTGGGTTAATCGTTCAATTAACCCAAAATGGGTTGCAAATTAAAATAACTTCAACACGGAGAATGACTACAGTCTACAGTCAATGACTAAAGAACAGAGTTGTAATCCTCAAATTGTCCATGAACTGACAATATTTTACTCATCACATATAAAACTTACATTTTCAAACCTTACCTAGGAGCCAGTTCACACAACATTTGGCATTGGTGAGCGGGGCACAAACTAACGCGGGGCTAGTTGCAACACACATGCTTTAAAACTTTCCACACATGCCAGCATGATAAATCTTAGTGTATTTACTAATTGCCATATCAACACTATATAGAGATCAAATTGCGCCAAAATAAAAAAAAAATTATACAAAAAAAAATCTCTGGAAGATTTCACTGATCATTTATTTAACCATAGCTAAAGTAAATTTAAGTTAATTTTCATCTCTGTTTTACATATTACTTTATGTAAAACATATTATTTTAATCTTATATCTGAGATAGTTCTTTAATGCTGATCTAACCAGCAGAAGACACTGGCCGGGTTTAAATCCCAGTTGTGCAGGCGGGGCATGTTGTAATAACTATGCTATTCTATTCTATACTTTTATGAATTCTATTGAGAAACCATAAGAAAAAGGTAAATGTTCAGAAATTATTAATTATTATTATGTTTTGAAATATTCTGTATAGCTGTGTTTTGCGGTGTGTTTGCTGTCAAACTCAAAAACTAGAATAGAACTAGAATATTTTTAGTTATAAAAAATGGCATTATTTTATACGAAAAAGTTAATAATTACATTGTATTGACAAAATATTTTAGTTGGTCTTGTATATTTTGTTTTTATTAGATCAGATAACATTTTAATCAGTCATATGGTCATGTTACAATGTACTATGAGGCATGTTGTCACATTTCACTTCCATTCTTTCGGGATAAAGCAATAAAAAAATTCACACTGTATTGTTTTTTAATTGAAACAAAACCACATAATTGTACTAGACATGTGTGAAATTAATAAATAAATACTGTGAACCCTAAGTGGATTTACACAAACTGAGAAAATCAAAAAGTGTTAGGTTGTGCCCCGCTCTCCCCTATACCATCTACAGACCCTCCTCACAAAAAATCAATTAATTAATTCATTAATTAAAAAAAAAAAAAAAATCAGGAATGTTGCTTTGTCTAGTCATTTGGTAGATATTTTAGAAGCCACTAATACCCTAATTAATGAAAATTGCCTTGTATATGTTAACAGCAATACAACAGAACATTTATTTTCATATTGATTTATGTCTCAACAACTGCATCCACAAGATTGAACCCCGGAACTTGAGAATCATGGTTATATTTTGGTTTTGGTTTTGGTTTATATCTATATTTAGATTGTGCCACTGTTAACAGAATACACAAGAATAAATGTAAAACAAGTAAAGAATATCCACCCAAATAATCTCACAGTGGGCAGAAGAGTCATTATCAACATCAACAGCCAGGGTGTGGAGATCAAGAAATAGTCACAGCTATCCGTAACACACAGGAAAGTCTTTCTCCATGGCAACAAACATTATTGTCCATCAGTCAAGGGCATGTACGTTAGTGAAACAATCAGGCTGTGTGTACCAACACCTGCCAACAGTACTGAACAGATGTTCATAAATAATTGACCAGTTATCATCAGTTCAATTCAAACACTGACTCAAAGAAGAACCAACTGTATTCGCATGTTTTATGAAACAAATAAAGGGCACTGCCAGAGGACAGACATTTTTCAAAAAAAAAGCCAGAAAGCAGTGAAATCAACGGACACATGTACAGTACAGGTACTGCGATTAAGGTAAACCATGGTGCATGGCTTGACTGATGCGAGCGCACTGCCAAAGTGAAACACAAAGCAGAGTTGAAATATTAAATTAAGAATGATGAAATACATACACAGCTCACTCGATTGCAGTCTGCCCGCACCCGTCTGCTTTTTATCTTCTTCCGAAATGTGATTTTACTCCTAAAGCTCATAATTCTGCATGTATTCACACACACACTGATAAGCAGACTGTATGCGGATGCCACAGAAAGTCGACCTTTGCGAGAGAAGCAGAACTTTCCTGAGCAAGTGAAACCTGTTAGACAGAGCACGTGGTCAGGGGGAAGCAGACCTACATGTGACTTCACCACCAGAGACAGATGGAGAGCGAGAGTGACAGAAATGAAGGAAGAAAACATGTTGATATGCACGTCAAGTCACATTTATTTACATATCACTTTATTAAATGCTAACTGCTTTAAAGAAGCTTTACAGTAATAAACAGGAAAGTAATGATCAATGATGCAAACAGATTCAATTCTGCTGCAAAGCAGCTCTAAAAAAAGACAAAAGGTGTCATTTGCGAGAGTGTCATTTTCATTTTAAGTGTTGATTCAGTTCAGTTCAATAACTGTGCAAAGTTATTCAGATACGGAATGAGTTCAACTCAGCAATAAGCAGCTCTACAGAAGACAATACTGTCATCATATTCACTTTGAGTCAGTTCAATACTGATTCAATTCAGTTTTAATGTCAGTGTCGATATTGTAAAAATCATCAGTTATGAAACGAAGCTAAATCAGCAATAAAGCAGCTTTGCAGAAAACTCAATTCAGTTCATGTTTTGTTCACATCCAATACTGTCAGTGCAGTCATATGAATGAATACATACATCAAACATGCATGTAAACATGTCTTGGCTCGCTTACACTGTCATTGTTTTTATCAATCCGAATGTATTTGTATATATCAGCAAGTAGACTGAAGTAGTAATACTATTCCAGACCAGTCATCCAGTGTAATGAAAGCTGTTCAGTGTGCACAGTGGTGGTGTGAGACTGATTCTGTGTATCAGCCAGGCCAATAAAGTTGTAGAGATCCAGAAACATTTTAGCGCTTCTGGCTCCATGGTCCCGAAGTCAATGAATGGGTTTTTAGTTAAATGCCTGGAATAAGATCCGTGGTGAACACAAGCTCAAGATATTTTCACGTCTCATTCTACAACATAAAATACATATGTAATACCCTTGTTGTTTTTTAAAAGCTTTTACTTGTCTTAAAAAAGGTGGTTGCTCACAAGTGGCTAAAGGGACATTTAAACTTCATCAGCCAAACAGGTAAATCTACTCACTCGTCCGCTTTCACATCCTCGTTGTGTTTACAATCGAGCTCTTGCTTATTACCATAACTCCAACTTTCAGGGAAAAAAGTTGTCGGAAGTTTATGCATATTTTGTTTATAGCCTACAGTTTGCTTTTTACTTTGATGATTGTACTTAGGCTTCAAAATTATTAAAAGTTTTCTGCAAGACTGGAAAAGCCAATGCAAAAAAAAAAAACCCTATTGGTTTATTATGAAGAGATCCAGGGTTATGATAACATCCGGGCTGGCCTACAAAAATATACGTCATCACAGCAACACTCTATTAAAAAGACTAGATTAGAGATTATAGGCATCAAGGAGTTACCCTGCCCGCTCGCCTGATTAACACGAGTTGTAGTTACAGCTTTTAGTTATACCTTTGGTGTTTCAAAATGTATTTAAAGTGCTTCAGTGTAAAATGCACATTTTTATTTGAATGTTGAGTAAATATATTTTTTTAGATAAATGCACATTCACTTCCCACAATTTTTTTAGTGTGTCTTGTATCATAAAATAATAAACTGTTTCATTTTAATAAATGCATTAATATTGACCACTATTGGTTGATAAATCCTGACAGGAGAAAAAGAGAGATAAGAAGGCAGTCTGTGCAGTCATAGAGCCAAACATCAAATCACACTCAATCTCACAAATATCAATCTGGAAAAAGAAACAATTGTTCTCAACCTCCCTATTCTCTGTATCTGTCTGAACATCAGTGCAATGGTAATGTTTAAAGACATCAAAATGTAAGTTTTTTAGCTTTTAGCATGAATATGTTAGCCTTAAGGTTATGAATAAGCTGGTGTGTTTCAAAACAATAACAAAATTAGCATTTAGGAGATATAAGCATTCAAAACATACAGTCTCTCACTCTTCCGCTAAAATAGATCAATGATTTTAATAACATCACTGAGGACTTCAGCTTCTCATCACATCTTCTGTCCAATCAAATGCTCTCTAGAATCTAAAGCTCCGCCCCCTATGCTATAAACACCACCTGGACAAAGGAACCGGTGATGCGTCACAGAGCAATATGGGTCAGAGATGTGTGTTCAGCTGCTCAAACGCTTGAGTTTTATTCCCTTTTCCAACTGTACGTTGGTTAAGAATGAAATGGCTAGAATATATTCACACCTTTACTATTGAATCCAACATATCATCAGCGCTTGGATTCACTTCCATGGTTCTTTCAAGTACGACTTGCAGTCTGTGAGGTAAACTAAACGCTATTGGCTATTTGAAAAGGGGGAGGGGCCATTTAACATGTCCCGCCTTAGCTTCTTGTTTCAGTGGAAATTACGTCAACGCATCAAACAAAGCTGCGCCTTCCAAGGCACTTCAGTGGGCCTTTAAGAAATACATCTACCTTTGTGTGAAACAGATGGCAAGTTCAGGTACCTGAAGTCATCTGTGCCTTCTGTAGACCAGCCAAAAAGGGCTGTGTAGCAAAGATTCTTCTGTTAGTCCCCGGCTAAATCTGCTTCCTGCACGAAACTGAAATACCATTCATGTGTCCGGCATGGATTTGTAAAATGATGTTAGTCCAGTCAAATCAGGTGTTTTATGAATCATGAATAACAAATGGAAATCCAGTCTAATGATGTTAGGTATTGAGGACAGGACAGAATTTATAATAAATCAGTGTTTCTCAACTGGTGGGTCACGGTTTTTCTGATGCGAAAGACGTGCGTGAAAGCCGTTGACAGTTCAGTCAGTCGCACTTTAAGTGAGTAAATGTTATTTTCATAACTTGTTATGAAATAAAGTCTTTCACCACCCGAAAAAACCCTGAACTTTCCTGTCCTGCCGGCTGTTAATACTGTGCTGATAGCACTCACTCTCAGCGCTGTATATCACTTCATAATAAATACATTTACGAAATTACCAAAAAGTACCAATAAATTATGTAACTGGTATTTCGTATGTTAGCTGGAAAGGATTTTCATGCAGGTATGAAGTATTTAATTTTTTTTCTTCTATTTTTTAGGAATTAGGTCAAATATAAAAAAAAAAACATAATAATAATAAAAAAAGAAAACTGGGTTGCTTTTTAATGACCATGGGAAAATGTGGGTCCCATGGTCAAACCAGTTGAGAATCACTGTAATAGATCTTTATAAACAAGAAAAATGTAAACACACAAAACTTCAGCCAACAGGGATGGAAAACAAAAGACCCATGGTGGGGCAAAACTAGAACGGGAATATATCTATAGCAAAACAGGGAGAAACAGACACCGGTTACTCACCAGACGCACCGACCGACAAGAACACAAGCGTCATCACAAAACGAACCAGCAAAAGACAAGCATAAGTTCTCCTCTATTCAACGTGATTGTGTTGTACTCTATACTTATGTTGTAATCTGAGTTTTTTTAAAGTTTCTTATTATTGATCATTCTGCATCACGCCTCTCTCTCTTGGGATTTAAACTACATGTGGTTTAAATCTTAAGGGATTACAACACAATCACATAACGTTAACGAGAGACAATGAATAGAGGATAACTATATTTTTGTGTGTCTTTTTTTTAAAACGGTAACGTAAACCTCGAGTACTTGTGTAACTTGTGTAACTGGTGTTCGACTAGAAGAAATGAGTAGTCGACTAATTTCTTATTACTGTATATTTACATTTTAATCAAAAAAAGAACTCTTATTATATAATTACACTGCAATTGTAATTACAAGCCACATCTGAGTTGCATTAAACAGCATCTTTGTAAATATACCTAAATGCCACCTCAAATGCAAAAATGGATTTTGTTGATAGTGATTGTATTTGATTGGCATATAGTGTCTTATTCTAATTTGATGTATTGATTAAATGTAAGAATTTTACATAATGAAAAGATGTATACATTTTAAAGTTAGGAAAAATTGCCGCTATGAAGGGAAAAAAATGCTGGAAATCAGTTGTGTGTGTGTGTGTGTGTGTGTGTGTGTGTGTGTGTGTGTGTGTGTGTGGTCAAAGTTATATATGTTTTTTCTAAGTAATATTTTTGTCATTTTTTACCTTTGCTGTGACAAAGCAAACAATCAGCTATCATGATTTATATATGCAGTTCTGTGGCTGAAATGTGCATAGCTTTCTCAAACTGTCTGTTTAAAAGAACAGAGTAAGAGAAGAAAAAAAAGCAAAAAGAATTAAATGAATGAAGGCATAAGTAACTCCAGATGCAGAGCTGTTTTCGAGCTTGTTTTTTCTCTTTCAGCTGACCTACATGGAAAATCACTGCACAACTTCACATGTATTCCTGCTCAGTTGATTGAGAATGAGCCATATCAACTTAAACATAGTAAATGAAACACAGCATAAGTCTCTTTCATTGCCTCACTCTCTCACGACCACAGATCTCAGATCTGTCTCTGATTCGCTACAGAACATAAGCACAGCTGTTGCTTGGCTTTTCCCAAAGATCCCAGCATTTTTTCTGGAGTTCCATTTCCCATGGGTGTGCCTTTCTTCCTCTCTCTGTCTGTGAGCTCGGTCAGAATCAGGTCTGTAGGCTGGATCAAACCCCACGGTCTCTTTTCTAAACCTCACAAACACAACGAGATCTAGATGAATGTATACATGAAACCATATAATATGGAAAACACTAGATTATTCTGTTCCATGTGGGATTAAATGACAGAAAACTAGTCAACACTGCAGAGTTTCTTTGGCTCAGGGAGTGATGGCAAATTTGACATCTTTCTCTCTTTTGACCACTGTAATCAAGTCCTTGATATTTTTTCCTTTTTTGGAAAGTTATAGAAACATTATGGACTTTTTTTTTCTTTCTATTGGAGCAAATGGGAACACAAAAATGATATTTGTTGTAGTTTCAGTTCACAACTATAGAAGTTTACCCAACTATGATGACTTCTGAGAACCCCGGAAATGTGAAAATGTCTTAGATAATTATTGTGTATCATTGGAACTGCACATAAAGATTGTAAAAATGCAGCATTTCATAATGCCATTTATTTAATTTGTACTGTATGAAAATGATTATACATCACAATAACTTATCACCAGCCAACCAAGTAATTTAAGAAACGTTACACCGTTTTTTTTGGACTCTATATGAGCAAAGCGAACAAAAGAAAAATTTAGGATAAAGTGTGTTTCATTATTTCCATAATGAAATTTGTATTGTGTCTTACACTGTTGTTTTTGTATTTCAGCATTTCGAATGATTTATACATACATGAAAAAAGTATAACGTCAGGCTGTGCTCAATTATTTTTGTCGATTTCACTTCAGATTTAGATTCTTTTTAAACACATCACTGTTATTGTTTGTGTTTGAGATTATGATGACATATCCATTTAACTCAGTTGAACACATACAAAGAACAGGGCTCAGCATCCTCATAATATGATATCAGAAAATATTTTCAGTCATGATTTGTCCATATCACTTCAAAAACTAAACTAGGTCTACTGGAAAAAAAATCATTCTATACATATAACTCTGTTTCCATATTTTTTTCATCGATTTTAGCCATATTTGGATGGTAATTGTTTCTCATGGGAACGTAGGGCTAGTCTGTGATTTTATTGCCATCTGAAACTAGAATGTCAGTGTAAAAATCCCCGGCCGAATTACCCGTTTTTTTGACAAACACCAAGGTCATGTGGTAGTTTCATTATCAATCCAAATCCACATCTCTGAGTGAACAAGAAGAGATCGATTCAAAATTCACTGTTAAAATCCTTTTTGTCCACTGCCGAGCTCCATATACGATAACGACTGCGGTTCGCTGTAATCTGGATGCATTTTAAAGATGTAGCCGAAGGGCTGATTCACACAGAACACGTTTTTAACAGCAAAAAGTCAGCAGGTCAGCGTGATGAAAAAAAGTGCATGTGCATTCAAGTCCAATTTGAAATAAAAAGTTATCAAACACACTTTCATTTGTTTCAATAACTTTTACTTGCCAGAGTAACTTGAAATTGTCAAGTTCACATAACTTAATTTTTTCAATTACGCAACCCGCAACGAATTTCAATGTATCATTTTTAAAGAGAAAATTCAATACAGAAAATTATTTTAACTATAGCACGTCTATCTTCCTATTTTTAAATATTTAAATAATAAAAAAAAAAATCATATAATTAATAGGATATTATTTTCCTAAATTCATTAAATGCGTTAATCTTCGTATTCCAATGACATTTTACGTAAAGCATGACAATCATGTGACGGACCACGTGAGCCGTGCGTTCCCGGAACTCTCTCTTCCACCGCGAATAAATCGCAATGCGAATGTTTGAGTTTTATCACTGAGGTGCCATGCAAATAAATTTTTACGGACTTCCACATGAGAAACAATTACCGTCCAAATAGGGATTTTGTTAACCACTACATAGTAGTACATGTAAATGTTAAAATACAGTGTAATTTTGCTGTATATCAGAAGCAGCATTATAGAATTTTTTTTAGTATGTGGTGCTGAGCATGTGACATCTGTTAATAATCAAAAATCTGCAGTTCTGAAATATTTTTAGAACTCTGGAACCAGTATTCTCTCCGGCCACATTCACACTGCAGCTACATTCGGTTCTCCGTTCACCTTTTACTGTGTAAACACACACAGTTCAGTCATTTACTGGTGTGACAACCGCATTGTACAACTGAATTAACTCCTGAAAGATGCAGGTAGTGACAACAGCATTTACAAAATTTCTAGTGTGTGCAAAACTGAACTGAATAACTAGTTGTTAATGACGTATTTAAACACGCATCAGTGATGTCTCTCATCTGTTTGGTCGACGGGAAAGAGGTACGAGCCTTGACAGAGGCTTTCGTGTTGCCAGATCTTGCTAGAAAAACAGCCAACAAGAACAAGCCAATTATAAACTGAAAAAAAAAATCCAAGTTGAGACCAAGACCAAAATTACGCAATGAAAATGGCACCACCTGCCCACTTTAATAACTTCCTAAACTTGATCTCTTTATGAGCCAAACCCAAACAAGCCCCAAAACAAGCCTATATATAATAAGTGGTAAAACTTAAAGAGAGCGCTCTGCAAATCAGCCTTTCAAGCATGAACAAAACGTGACACCTGTGTCGACAGTGATTGTGTTTAAATTGTAGAATATCTCTTTTGCCACTATAATATTACTTTGGTCAAAAATAGTGCATACCGAACACTCCAGATGCCAGAATGTTGCTATGGTTACGGTTACCACTGTGTCAATTTCGGGAGCGAGTCGTGTTCCCTGCACAAACAAAACGATCATATGGGATTCACTACCGCATTTAAATGCGCTTCACTCCTGAAACGTTAAGTAGCCTTACACTGCTGTTATCAAAATACGGTAAGAAGCTCTGGTTACCATGATGATAATGGTGTGAGGTTTGCTGGTGACCATCCCCTCTTCCAGTGGTGTGATTTCCAAGAAAAGCTGTTCCTGCTGGCATGAAAAGATGTGTGAATGGTTTCTTCTCATTACGGAGTGCAACGCCTGTAGTAGACTGGTGGTACAGCCCATGCCTGAAGATCCAAAACCAGCCAAGAGCTTCAGGAGACCCCAACCTGAAGCGGAATCACCTGAAGGACTATCTCTTAGAGTGAACAACAGCAAAAACACCAGTCTGTTTTCTCTCTCTCTCAAGATATCTTCAAGTCTTTTGAAATTGGTTCACAACAAGACCTAATCTGGGGTCATCAAAATGAAAAAAAGTCGTTTTTTTTAGGCCTAAAATCAGAATTATATTAAAATAAAGTATCAAGATCATGTTGATTAAGTCCTCCAAGTCTGCGCCCCTCATCCTCTCCTATTGCCATTGTGTCCTCTGGTGTATCGGTCTGCCTCTGCAGATCCACTAACATCCTGTGAGTGTCTTCCTAAACCGCACACTCTCTCTCTCTTTCTTTCTGGAGAAGTGGAGAACCAGGAAACACTGACAACATTGTCTCACACAGATCAGCTGCAGCTGTGCCCAGCTGGACGCACCAATCAGCTCCCGCCCTCCACATCAGCTGACCAGGAAAAACAGCCAGAATCCCGCACTCCCACAGTCTGCTCCTGGACCCTCCGTCTCACACACACACACACACACACACACACACACACACAGTTTCTTTCCCTCTGGTTTTCTTACATTCGGTTCTTTTAGCATAGCAGACTTGTGATTTGTGAGAAAGGTTTAGATTTATCTCGAAAAGTGTGAAATAAGAAAATCAAGCTGAGTTCTGTTTAGCTGTGAAATTGAGTCTGATTAGATTGATGTGAACTATCGAACAGCTACAAGCAATAATATCAGGCTCAGATATCAAGCAAACGGGCCTTAAAGATCTTGTTAGTGACATTAAATCAGTGATGGTTACTCAAGATTTTCTGTGAGGGAATTCCAAACTTTTGCATTGACTATTGCAGCACTGTTTAAATGAGCTAGCATTCACAGAGGTCTATTATTGTGGCGAGTTTCGTATTTATACGCCTCAACAGCTTTGGTTGTGGTTGGTCTCTTTACATGTCACACAGAATCTCCCAGATGATGTGGACAGCTCTGCAAAAATAGCTGCTAATTTGTTTGTACTCTTTCTTACTCAATACTTTATGTGCACTGTATGGTGAAATAAGAGCTCCGCTGCTAGAATAGCTATTAGAGATCAGCTCTAACGCCAGCCGAATCCTCTGTTAAAAATAAACCATCCACCCGAACCTATGATTTTCTCAGATTTAGACATCCGCAACCGACCCACACTCGATCATCACATTACAATAGACATGTGACGGTATCAGCTTTTCATGTTGCGATAATTGCTGAAGCTTTTATCACGGTGATATACAGTATTATTACGATACTGAAATAAGTAAAAAAAAAAAAAGAAAAAAAAGTGTTGTCATTCTATAACAGATTTAATAACTTTTTCTTGTAACTAAAAGAGCTGAACATTTAAATACAATAAAGCAATACACAAAAATGTATAAAGTAAACAAATGTTTCAAACAGATCAAAGTGCTGAAGAATTAAAAAGAACAAGAGGGTATGCGTGTGACGTCAGCCTCGGCCGGAGTGACTGCGGTGACACACACTGAGTGCTAAAAAGACTGAGCGGCAGCATTGGTTTCCAGCGTCAAAAACACACAAAACACACAAAACACTGTAAAGACAGATTTGACAAGGAATTTGACTGCTGAAAGCTACAGAACAGAGAAACAAATGGATCGCTGCAATTCAAATGAACAACTGGACTCCAGGCAGCGAAAGGTGGATTTGCAGTTATTATTTTGTCAATATGTTGCATTTTGGGTAAAGTCATGCCCTATTCTATTGACATATATATATATATATATATATATATATAAAACACTGATATGAGTGATCACCCGGATTTGACCTACCTATATTGTATTTATATAAAGTGTTCACAGGCAAGTTTGCTTTATTTATTTCCCCAGCGTCGGAATCAGGCACATATAAATGTCAGGAAACACGATTCCTGGCTGCATGTCAATATCCATGGATTGCTGGAACTTTGGTAAGTTGTAGGGAACACTATATCGAGTCCAACTTTAAGTTTAAACTGATAATCGTTTGTTTTATTCGCGTTTTCGCAGTTTCTTTTGCCACTGAGTGTGTTTTTGTGTCCCGGCGAAAAAGTGACGTCAATGCATATGGTCTCATTAGTTAACGTTAGTTAATGCATTAACACATTAACAATGAAGAATAGCTACATTTGTTATAAATATCCTTAAAGTCTTACAGTATTTGGTGCTGTGATGAACACTATAGCGAATACAAAAATCTGAATGGCTGTTGGAACATTTAAATACAGCGGGGTTACCGGGGTAACCGCTGCATTTCTGCTGTGCCATCAGCGCCACCTGCTGTCAGAGAGAGAATGTGCGTTTTATTCAGAGCATCTCCCCGATAGCACGCGTACGTCACGGAGACGTCAATTTGATGTGCGTGTTTACATCTGGAAGATGTATTTTTTGATGAGTGTTTGTTCATCTGCAATACATCTATAAGATGTTTCCTGTCAGACGTCAAATAGGCGTTTAGAAAATGTCTTAAAGATGTTTATGATTTAGATTTAGAATGAATGTAAAACAAACATCTTAAAGACGTCTATCAGATGTTAGTAAACAGCAGATGCTTTCCAGATGAAGTGATCTTTAACAGACAATCTTGCAGACGTACGTGTGCTAGTTCACTCGTTCACTCGTTCCGCCATGCGCTTCTCATGCGTGTTGGGCATTTTAAACAGTTGACTGGCAAACTATTCTTAAATTGTACTTCTAAAAATCGGAATAATTCATTATAAATAATTACTCACGCTATTTTGAAGTGTCCACGATAGCAATATCATGCATGGTCATTATCGTATAACCGAATACCGGCACATGTCTACAATACAATTATTCAAATTCTCAGTGTTAAGCATAACGATCGTGGCATGTTACGTTGAAAGTCGGCTCCTTTTAAATTTATTTAAAGTAAAAGTTCTTCTTTGGCAAAATTACATTTCCTTTAAGCACAGGATTTACTCCCTTCAAACTTAGGGGCCGTTTACACAACACTGTTTTCAACTAAAAACGGAAAACGTTTTATGCGTTTTGGCCGTTCATTTACATGAACAACAGCATTTTGGGGGCCTGAAAACACAAGTTTTTGAAAATGCTACCGTTATCGTCTTCATGTAAACTACAAAAATGTGAATTTGTGAAAACGGTGATGTCATGTGCACGTGTTCAGTCTGTAGGTGTGCAGTGTTTCTTTATAAAGTGATATTGCCAACTACTGGCAGAATACAGTGTTTTTAGTCGTTTTCGCGGATCTGTGTGAACAAGGACCGTTTTGACAATGTTGTCGTCTGTACGCAAAAAAAACACGAAGGGAAAATTTTCTGGTTTTTAGTACATCGCTGTCGTGTAAACGTACCCTAAATGTCACTTTTTCTGTCGCTTCAACTTCCCGAATACACGCAATAAATCAAATACGCTCTTCCTAGGCAAAGGCTGGAAATAGACTTTATTAGTTTGTCATTTACATGCAGCGCTCCACAGCCGTTACATCACATGCACTTGTTACAGCACTTGATCCATCCTTTTATATTCTTTCCTTCCATTTGTTTTATTTTTAATTCTCCTTTTTATGATTTCTCTCGGATCTGTTTTCCTCCATTGCTGCTGAAACAAGTCAGTCACAACAAGTCACAACAACTGTGTAGTTTAATGAGAGTCTAAAATTAGTGCCTGATGAAAAATTAAGCTTTAATCACGTTAAAATTTCCATCGTTATGTTGTAAAATACAGAATATATAATATATAGATAGTATAATGATGACCACTAGGAGGTGCTCTAGGCATACATTTCCCTTGATTGAGTTGTTGTTGAAAACGAAAGTAACAGTACATTTACACAACAAAGATATACTAAAAACAGAACTTTTTTTTTTTTTTTTTTTTTGCACAGACAACAGCATTAAAAACAGCAATTAAAACAGCAAGTAAAAGTACTGATATGATTTATCTTTGTTTCGTTTTTGTACATCACAAAAAAACCTGCTGTTTTAACTGGTGTTTAGACTTTTTCTATCCACTGTAAATGTCAAAATATCTTTCCAGCATGTTTGTTGCAATGAATTTAGGCAGTTTTGCACTCTGCTCGTATTTCTCTTCAAACCACACATATGAGAACTGTGAAGCAAAATAACATCAGGTATTTCACACATTGGTCACTGACTGTAATAAAAAAAAAAAGAAGTAAATAAAAAAACATTTACTGAGCACATTTGACTCATAACTGCATCAACTGAGCACATGCTTGCAATGTGTTTAGACATTGAATGAGTGTGTGTGTGTGTGTGTGTGTGTATGTGTGAACTGCAAAATAATGTATGTGTGTGGACTACTTCTGAGTAAAACCTCAACACACAGGATATTGCACAGTGCACACCTACAAAAACTTCTGAGAAACAGAGAGCACTGTGTGTGTGTGTGCGCGTGTGTGTCCTGTAAGCCATGTGACAAGTACTCTGCAATGGAGGGTGCATGAAAGACTCTTAAGTTCATTGCACAGCTTTTGTGCCATCTAGTGTTTGTCCATCTACACCACAGGAATTTCAGGAATTTCATTAGTTAAATCAAATCAGTATTTTGTCAGTTAAACTGTACGCAAATCAGAATCAGTTTTAAAGAGGTCATGAATTGAGAAATCTAATTTTCCTTGATCTTTTGAAATCATTTTTTAAAGATCATTGTACTATAAAAAGATCCTGTAAGTTTCAGAACTCAAAACTTCCTTTAGTCCAAAAACAGTAGTAAAGATGAGAGAACTGCAAACACAGAATTACTTCAGCAACAACACCATAGAAATGTCTCTGAGGACTACAAGATGTTTTTAAAGGCCAAGCTGTGGAAAAACACAGTCTTTGCATTGCCATCTTTGTGATCGTAATACTAAGAAAGCGTGGATGAACTTTATTTTTATCTTTATTTTTATGTTCCAGTCAGATTTGCATCAGTAAGACACTGTTCGTTTGTTCACTTCATTTTACTGCAGATTCGTTTTTAAACAAGACACAGTTCAGAGAGACTAAAAAATAATAGATGATGCAGAGCCGACTACATTGGTTCCAACAATAATGTCACAACACACAAGAGTGAGTAACAGTATTTTTACCATATGCCATTTGATATACGGAGTATTTGTACTGTAGCGCCGCAGTGAAACTGAATAGTTGTGATGTTTGTGATTTGCTGTTCTATCTGTGCTTCAGCATTTATGGGGTTAATGCGTTGGATTATTGGATACGGAAGAATGGAGAGAACGCTGCTTTTGTTATTGTTTCGATCCAAGCCATTCGCTGAGTGACATCTTCTGTTTTGTCTTCAGTAAGACATTACAATGTTTCATTTGATTTAAAACATGATACTGCAAATGACCATGTATGTTTTTACTTTATTGAAAAGGATGAACTATGAATAGCCCTATGAGAACGACAGTGCGACAAACAATGGTTCATACATTCATATTTCCATTTACACAAAACACTGTAAGTCATCCTGTGTCAACTGTGGTACTTACTTATTTTAATATGCAAAACTGTTACCTAATAATAGCAGTGGGCGTTTACTTCAAAAGTCTTGAATGCGGCATCCCTATCAAAACAGTGTTCGAAAGAGGGGGTCAAAACAGGATAGAAAATTGTTTATTACTTCAGTTTTTTTATGTAAAAATCTTGATAACATTATAAGTGAACATTATAAGTGATCAGTGAACATTATAAAAAAAAAAAAAGACCCCTTTAAATGAGGAAACCATAATAAAGTAAAACAAATTTTTTTTTGTCTAACTACAAGAGAATCTGATGCATATTTTCACTGTGCAACATCATTCAACCATGCAAATTATTATTTTTTTGTTAATCACCCTTAACCCTAATTTTTTTAATACATACATACATACATACATACATACATACATACAAATATGTATGTACACACACACACACATCACAAAGAGCTGTGCACATGCAAAATTTTGGATGTACAAGCACCATTAGTGCACCACTAGCAAAAGATGTGTGCCCCTTTTCATTTGCCATGTTTCCATTAAAAATGAACTGCACGTTTGCGATTGTTCACACATTCACACTGACAGCGATTAAATCTTTGTAAATCTCATCATAAAGCAGTTATGTCTCTTTAGAAGACTTGAATCAAACCGCTCGATTCATATGGAGTACTTTTATAATGTCTTTATGTTGGCAACTTTTTGATATTTATATTTATATTGTTTTCTATATATACATATATTTCCTTTATGTTCTGAAAATTAGTGCAAATCTGAAAATCTTAAGGTTTTGGAACGGCATGAGAGCGAGTAAATGATGACAGAATTTTACTTTCTGGGTGAACTATCCCTAAATTAATCATCCCTAGATGATACTTTTGTCCGTCGGCTATTCCTGTGCACAACGTGTATCACATGACTTGTGTTTGCCTGCCCGATTATAATCAAGGCTACGACCTGATTGGTCCCAATCATAGACAAAAAAAAAGAAAAAAAAGATGGACGACGCACCTTCACTCTCTTCCATTGTAGAAAAGTGAAGCCGCCTATGTCCCAGTATGGCGGTAACATCTTGGAGCTCAAGTCTACGCAGTATTGAGCGTGAAGTAGAGCAGCCTCAGCCGTGGTGTCAAGGCCCTGCCAACACTCCCACTGAATCGGTTAGTACAGTTTACTGCAGAACAGCTCATGTTGGTGTGAAATAAACAGTTATGGAAATTTTATGGAAAATTAAAGTTAATGCTCCGATCTCCTCCCAAAGATCCTGAAAAAAGTCTGTTGGTGCCTCAGTGGTGGCTCTTTCACTCAGAGAAGCTGTCAATCATGACATCACACTCCCATTTTTATACTAAAATCAAACATTTAAAAAAAAACTAACACTTGAACTTACATCAGTGTGATAAAAACAACCTAAAATGTGATAAAAACAACCTAAAACCTAAAAACAGAAACCATCTTTGGACCAAATTTATTTGAAGTGTAATTTGATTTGTTTAGTTTTATCTCACATCCCATTAGATTACATGGAGAGGGCAGGGTTCATGACCTATACTGCATCCAGCCACTTGGGGCGATCAAAACGCTTTGGCTTCACTTTTCAGGACTAGTGTGGTCCCAATTTGTAAAGCTCAATCTAAACTCCAACCCTACACCTAACCCTAAAACTAAAAATACTGGGGAGTAATAATCTGGCTGAGGTCAGGAATTAGATGTAATGCTTGCTATCGCACACCGGTGCTATTACAGAACAGTCATTGCCCAGCGGAATCAGATACACATGTTCAGACATAGCTCAAATGTCCACGTATAGCATGTGACCATCCATTCTCCCAATCGCTTAATCTCTGTAGGGTCGTGGGGGTGCTGGATCCAATCCCAACGTCTCGGGCCGAAGGCAGGGAAACACACTGGAGAGATGGCCAGTCCATCACAGGGCTCACACACATTCACACACTTATCCCAATGGACAATTTATTGGGTACAGTAAAGTTTACCTGTGCTGCGTGTCTTTTGGATTTGTGGGGTAAACCAGAGCACCCGGAAGAAACCCATGCCAACACAAGGAGAACATGTAAACTCCCCACAACATTGCCTCCAGGTTTTGCCGGTAATCAAACCGAGGACCTTTTTGCTGTGAGACAACAGTTCTACCCACTGAGCCACCTATTGCAAACTTATTTGATTTAAAACAACATTTGGGAGATTAGATGTGAGAAAGTCATATCTCCTTCATTTTTTGTCTGTTTACACGCTTTTAATAATATATGATCAGGGTCTGAGTAAAACAATCCCATTTTTTTGTTCCTGTGTGAACGCAGCCAGTGTAAACAGCTTCAATCGTTGCCCTTGCTTGTGTCGCCGGAAATCGCTAGCTCTTTTTGAAAATGAATGATGTTTGGTCGCTGTGAATCATTTTTATTGTGAACCACCCTTGACTCTATGCGACTGTGATCAAAACCAAGTTACACTTGTGTAAGTGGCAGCAGAAAGCCAAGAGGCCTGCAGGTGGCAATCTCAGCCTTGCATGAGTATAGAGAGAAACATTTTTTCTTTTTTCCTTTTTTTGAGAAAAGGAAACTATTAATTCCACCTTAGGGAGGCATTAATAGCCTTCAGACATGAAGGAGTAGAGGAAGATAAGCATTGAGTTTCCTCTCTCTTTTCCTCTCACTCTTTGTGTAATTCATATTTAGTTTTACTAAATGTATAACTGTATTAACATTATTGATCTCACTGATTGGAGACTGATTGGTTTATTTATACTGCCAGTGAATTGCAGCTTTTTTTCACAGCCATTTGGCACTGACTGAATCTTGGTGCATGCACAGCAAAATCCAAGTGTTAAATGTACACAGCTTGATGGGTCCAGTTTAAAGACTGTAAAAGTAACACTTAAGCAGTGTTGCAGTTAATTTGATTAATAAGTGATGAATTAAAACAACTGTATGTAGTTGTATGTATTTTTGCGACTACAGTTAAGTGAGTGGAATTCATTAATATACTGTCATAAATTGACCACTGCCATAATTACAGTGGATAGATGTACATGTGTATTTGTTGACAAGCGTAATCATTTCAAACGCTATGAAGCCTAACCCTAACCCTAACCCTAACCCTAACCATGTGACTGATAAGATGAGCAATATTACAACCATAAAAAAAGAATAAACTATGGTTACAATTTTCACACATATATTGTGTGCTAAGCGTTTAAACTGTAATCAAATGTTGGCAACAAGATAGGCCACATTGCATGTAACATTTGACAGTATATAGACTATTACAAGCTAGGTTGCAAACTTTCAACGCTTACCTGGCATGAGATGCTATCCTGAGACTGATTTTTGACGTCCCAGACTAACTACAAAACTCTGTGAGATAGGATGACACTGATAAGGTTATAGCCGTTGTCGACTTTCATAAATAACACTGGTAGGGCGGTCCACTCTGCTGTCGGATGTACTTTTTTGTCCGTTAGTCTTGACTCGTGACACAGACAACTACAACTAAAATCAAGACAGTATAAACTGTTTCCAACTCTGAATTAGTTCAATTACAAAATATAATCCATGCATTGCTAATGGTGTATGAGCAAAGCTATGTTGCAATACTTATTTTGCCGTAAAGCCACTTTCACGGAATTTCGTACCCGCTCACCAAACTTACGTATTCCCCAAACAGACGTTTGGTTAGAATGTGGCAAAGAATCAGAAGTCATTCGGCTTATTGGAAATCAGTGTACCATCAGAATGATTTTGTAACTGATATTTCAAGGTTGCTTTAAGTGACAATTTGACCATCAGTAGCCGAGTTTCCATTACCCTTCAAATAGCGCAAATTGAAATGGCGAATTGAAAACAATTCGAAAAAAGGAATATTTCGCAAAACTGCAAGGGAAACAGTTTATTTTTCCCGCATTTACGGGTCACCTGACTTACATAAAAGTCGATCATTCTTTAAAGATGACGTGGTATGTTTGGACAGAAGACTAGACAGAGTTCTTTATTAAACTCATAAACTCATTAAAAGTATCACGGGAAAACTGGATTCTAAACAACAAAGAAATGCCACAATTGATCAAGACCTTGAAGCAGAAGGAGGGAGAAACACCTCATATGTACCGCTCACAAGTATAAGGGGCTTTCCTTGCCATTAATACTTGGATAACACACCTATGTCTCCTTCAATTTAAAATAATGGCTAGTGCAGTGACTGGGATATACATAAACCTATCAACATCCGTTTCCATGATTTTTGTAAGAACTTATCGCAAGAGGAAAAAAATATGCTTAGGTTTAGCTCTAGTTGTTTGTTTGAAGTCACCATTATGGTGATTAGTGTTTCCTTTCGTGCAGGGATGTCAAACTCATTTCCTGGAGGGCTACTGTCCTGCAGTTTAGCTCCAACCAGGCTTGTTGCGATAGTCTGTGTTGATAGTGTTGCTAGCTGCTTAGTGCTTCCCTTTAGTGGTGCACTTGGCCCTTCTATTGACCCTAGTGCACTTGGGCCTTGTTTTTATGTTGTTATCTCTGGTCACTATAACAGTGTTTATAAAACACATTTTCTGTAGCAAATGAATATCAAATAAGATCAAGTGATGTTGGCTATTTTTTTGTAGTGAAATTATCATCATACAATGGCCAGATTCTCTGACTTCATCCAAAGTGTTATCATGGATTATTTGCGGCATTCATAAATTTGTGTTTTGTGTTACCAAATCTCCAGCGTGAGATCCAGCAGTCTTGTGGAAATGAGATATTCTGAGTGATTTTGAACAAAATGTGGACAGGCACAGACATTAACAATCAGCAGAACTCAACAATGGTGACAATCAACAAAAAAGTTTCAGGCATGCATTGCAGCATGAATAAACTATGTAGCTGAATTGTCTTACTATTTTCTGCATTTATTTTTTGTTGGTTTTGTTGACTTTTGTCACCATTGTTGAGGTTTGCATGATGAGTGTTGATGTTTAAGTGTGTCTCCATAGCAGAGATGGGCACTCGAGTTAGAGACTCGGACTCGAGTCACATTTAAATAGTCTTCAGACTTGACTCGGACTCTAACTGAAATTACTTCAGACTTGACTCGGACTCGACCAAAGGACTCTATATTTTAAAAACGACTCAAGTCTTTAATCCTTAAAGTCCCCGTGAACCGGAAGTTGCAAACGACTTTTCTCCAGTGTTGTGATGTATTTCCAAGTGAAACGGAATATTGAACAGAGAGCAGGGTTTTACTTTAGCGCTCCTCCTCTCCATCTCTGCTCATGCAGACTAACGGTTTGAGGGGAGTGGTTAAGCATCTTCAACCCAAGCCGTCAAACTGACGTTATCAGAAAAGGAACGCCATTCCAGACCGGAAGTAACTTTTCAGATTTTGATTTAAGATTACCACGGCAAAAAAAAATTCTGTGTATTAACTTGCACGGATTAATTGTTCACCACAAGACTAGTAATATGCGCTAACAGAGTAAATAGAGTCAATTTTGATTTCATGTCGACTTTAACTAGGCCTACTGATATAATAAAAAAAAAAAGTGTTTTATTTGAATGGTTTTATAATTTCTGCATCACATATATTCCCCTACGTGTCGTGGTAGTTCGGACCCTTGTATTGCATGTAAACTCTGAAATGTCATAATGAAAGTCCCATGAAACATGACGGGAGAAACCGTGCCATATGTTCTTTCATTTGGGTTTATTAACATGTCAAATCGGCTAGATGCAAAGAATGTGGGCAAACAATTAAAGACACTGGAACAACAACATCAAATTTGATGAGACATCGCATCCACAAAGGTTAGTCACATTACATATTATACTGTGGTGCAGCTGCATGGCTCCTTTGGACTGCAATCCTGTTAAAACATTAACAAATAAAATCTGGTCTTTAAACATAGCACTATGTTTTACTTTTATCTATCTTTTCGAAGTATATGCAGCTTTTCTCTCTCTTAATGTATGTCTATAGAGAGAGGAGATAGAAGGATGTTAATCCATTTCTTACTTAAAGCGCATATCTTAACACGTCGCAATCAGCATGCGTACAGTTTTCTATTGACTTAAAATATTCAGAGGTTTGATATTTTCAGATAATGACTGTCGTCAATAACAACGTCGCTGTAAAACAAACTACTGTATAACAAACTACTGTATAACAAACCGCGACTGGCGCCATCTTGCGTCCACTTAGCGATTGTATTTAAAATAACTACTTGTCTTGTTGCCAGGACGATTGTTTAATACATTGTAATGTATTATAAAGTAACAAGCTGGATTTGCAGTATCCCTTAAATCTTAAGACCTTTATTACAAACAAAACAGATAATAGAAAGATCATATATATATATATATATATATATATATATATATTTTATTTTTTTGTATGGCATGAAATGATTCAAGACTCGACTCGGACTTGTGACAAAAGACTCCAGACTTGACTCAGACACCAGTGATAAAGACTTCAGACTTGACTCAGACTCCAGTGATAAAGACTTCAGACTTGACTCAGACTCCAGCTTAAAGACTTCAGACTTGACTCAAGACTCCAGATGAAAGACTTGTGAACATCTCTGCTCCATAGTCATTTAAAAGCTATTATTTTATAGATGTTGTTGCATCACCATGAAAATGTGGTTATATATATATATATATATATATATATATATATATATATTTATAAAATAGTGTAATTTTCCAAGATTGTACTACATACAACTGGTGCTATTGTTGAAGAAGAACTGACAATAATCCTTTAATTCATGTAGCCTGTTTTATGGAAAGCCACTTACCAAGATGGAAAATATGCAAAACTTTGCTACTCATCAAACAGTAATACCTAAAAAGAAGGCTCCAGCACCATGGTACAACATTGCATTCCTCTGTCCTTCTTTGACCCCCTGAGTCTCTTCCTCAAAGAGTAAAACTCTGACACACAGATGCTCTTTGTGACCATCGGACCAAGCTCATGCACTACACCGGGTGCAACCGTTTTTTTGCAACAGCTTTAGGCTGTCCACACTGGACATATCAAAGCGACCATTGCAAATACATTTGTCCTTCGTGTCAGAAGTAGCGCAGTTTACTGTCAAGGATTTGTTACACTGCATCCAGTGTAGACAGCATCACTATCTGCGTTTACATGGACCCTAATAATCCGACTGTAATCGGACTAGTAGCATAGTCAGAATAAAAAAGTCATGTAACCACGTCAATCGGACTGAATTGGTCAAATACGACTGAAATTTAATTTGGATTGTAAAGGGGGGGTTTAAACCTTTTCTAAAACCGAAACTGGAAAGTTCTACACGTGCGCAATGACGTAGAAATCAAAATGTAATTTTGTTTGATACAAAAGGTGTCCATGTAAACTTAACAAATGATTATGAGTTCTGTTGTCTTTTGTCACATTGCGCTTTGACGCTCACGTCCGATATAGACAGTGTCAGCGCTCGAGAGTAAATGTAAGTCAAAAACCAAGCTGACCTGAGCAAGTATCACTCTCTCCTGTCATCATTTTTCTCTCATGTTTCTGCTGCCAAGGTCTCATACTACCAGAACAAAATGAGCAACATCTCAAACGCCCACAACATTCTCCTCTCTACTATGTCCTAAGCTACCACCTACCACTACATCTCTAACTGCTCAGGGCTTTGCCATCTATTTTACCAAAAAGGTGGCAACTATCAGCAACCAGTTCTTTCACCCAAAACTATTCCTCTGTTCTCTCCCTTCTCTTAATCCTACATCAGTTTACAGACCAATCTCCCCCTTCTTTTCATTTCAAAGAGACCCTCTTGTTTGTTGCTGAAACTCTTTGGTTGTCAAGAGCGTACTCCACATCATCGGTCCTCATTCTACTGGAGCTAATCACTGGAGTATCTCAATGTTCAGTGGCTTGCGCGTCTCTTTTCCTCTGTATACAAATCTAATTGGGAATGATCATAAAGGCACATAGCTCCTCCTTCCACTGTAATGCATGTGAAATGCAGCTCTACCTGTCATTTCATGCATTCAAGTTCATGCATCAAACCTTCATTAACCGACAGTGGCGTTTATATCTGGGTGGAGAGTGGAGCATTTGAGTTTTCGTAGAACACAAACCAGATGGGAGCAGGTCCGGTGGAGAACAGTGACGGGATCTAGAACCTTCAGATGACACAGCTCATTTCTCCATCGCTGTAAGTTACCGAAAGCGAAACCACACACGGAAACCCGGTAGACACGTGTTTGTGCAGCATAGAGCGGATCTCTCGCACCATATGAAGTGACAGACAACTAGCTGTCCAGTCCGTTTCTGTTCACACAGCTTGGGTTTTTCAGTGCGGTTGTGAGTCCTAAAAATGTACAGGTGCGAGTTCAGTTATAGAGTGCAGTTGACACTCCTGTAAATAACTGAACTGTGTGTGAACGTAACCGTATTGAAAAAAAGTTTTTTTATTTTACTTTATTTACTTCTGGAATGTTTACTATGCAGCTGCGCTTGGGAAAGAAATCGCACGAGATGAGACCGCTACAATTATTAAGACCATTGATTAAGGACACATTTATACATAGTTAACTATATCAAAATTTATTTTCATATTGAATGACAGTCACAGTACAGCTTCAAATCTTTCAACGTCATTACGTAATGCATGGTGCACCGCAGAGCTAATGCAAGATGAGCATTTGTGGTTAAAAAGTATATATATACATTTTTATTTTATTTTTAGAAAATGACTGATGGTTTTGCTAGATAAGACCCTTATTCCTCGGCTGGGATCGTGTAGAGCCTGCACTGAAACTGCAATTTGGACCTTTAAACCATTGGACCCCATTGAAGTCCACTCTATGGAGAAAAATCCTGGAAAGTTTTCCTCAAAAACCTTAATTTCTTTTCGACTGAAGAAAGCAAGAACATCTTGGAATGACGTGGGGGTGAGTAAATGATCAGGAAATTTTAATTCTGAAGCGAACTACTCCTTAAACATTTTAAATGAACAAGGATAATTTGGAGCTATTAAGCATTTCAAAGTAACATTAATTACAGATGTGTACTAATGAACTTTTGTTAAACAAATTTTTACACATTATTGCACACAGCTCTACAACCTTTCATGCATGCAGCAACTCACTCGGATATGTGCTGTTAATGGGACAGAACTCTTAAAAGTAATTTGTATGGATAGTGCTCTTATAGGACAAAAGATAATAAACCTGCCATTGCAAAACTGTGTAACTTTCTTCTGTAGAACACACTTTGATGAATGTTTTGACTGTTTTTGTCAATAGCATGAAGTCCATCAGTACAGTGTATTAATAGTCTTTCACTCCTGCGCTGCTGTTTGAATGAATTCCTGCATTCTCTAGGGGCATTCTTGAGTGGGAAGCTAGTATGCAGCCACTGCAGTCCACCTCCATCTGCCACCAGTGCAAGCTGAGAATAAGAAAGGTCCTCACACACAGGCCTCGCTCTTTGATGCACTCTTTCATTTTACAGTTCATCTGACGAGGTAAACATGCAACAATTACAATTTCTCACAGGTGACCTGTTACTAATATACATTTTTAATACTATGGGCCAGATTTCCTAACAGCTTGCGTCAGCGCAAACCCTCTTTTGGCGTTAAAAAACTACTCTCAGGATTTACTAAAGACACGCAGAGAAAATTTAGCGCTGAAAAGTCATGGACAGTTGTTTTTGCGGCTGATCTTATTGCAGATATAATTGTAGGATTTTCCCTTTCAGACGCAAAATGTATGGGAGGAGAGTATTTAAATGAATCACGCAAGGTGATTTACTAAGGTTTACGACTGCCAATTTACTGGTATTTGCGCCATTATTTACCTCCCAAAAAAAGCACGTCTTAAACCAGACACTAATTTGCGCTGCTCTTGGTAGATCGTGTTGGTCATTATGGAAACTTTCCACTCACATCAACTCTTTTTTGGAATTGCGCTCTCACGCTAATTTGCCCTGTTTAGTAAATCTGACCCTTAGTTTCTTAAATAGGCTGTTCTTTTTCATGTTCAAAGAGATCAAGTTTCTGTGGTTTATATATAACAATTATAACTATTGTTTTTGGTCATTTAGAACAGTGTTCATTTAGAATAGTGATAAACAAATAAAAACATGAGAACATAGAAATCCAACATTGATAAATAAAGCATATTTGGCCACCAGTCACTTAGTAGTATATTTAATACACAAAACAGTTCAAGTGCCCCTATGATGCTTTTTTGAAAACTACCTTTCATGCAGTGTGTATTATGGCTGTTTGTGAATGTAAAAGGTCTGCAAAGCTTTGAAAAGATCAAAGTGCACGATAAATAAAGTTATGGTCTTAATAAGTCGAAATAAGTCGTCAGTAATTCTAGTCTCAATTCCTGTTACGAACCTTAACAATGTGCCAAATTTGTATGAAGCCAGCCTATGGTCATCATTGGCTGCTCGCTAACAACATCTTTGACCCTTGAACATTTTTAGGTATAGCTGAGACTGGAAGAGTTTGGTAGAAGACACTGATTTCTACGCAGCTAAAGCAAATACACTTTACATGCACTTCAATAGGCTGGAATTCATCCGGTAAAATTAATGCCATTGTTACTGTTCGAATCACTATGTATATCACTGAGGGAGATCTAGAGCTGAAATTCAGAAATGGTAATAGCCGTTTTGCTTCCGATACGCGATGTAAGCGGTAGACCAATCACAACAGACTGGGCCATATAAACCTATTACAGGAGACTCCAAAACAAATTTAGGAACCTTTACAAAAGAATATTACACTCAAGCATCTGCACATGGCCAGAGCTGTAGTCCTAAGTCCAGCAACTTGGTAAAAATCAAAGAGGAACCTGACATGGTCCATAGAGAACTGAAACATTCCTACAGACTGTAACAAGAACCACAGTGGGAGAGGGGACATCAGATTGACTGTACAAATGTGAATTGAATTGAACTAGGGGGGATGGGGTCATTGGTTTTCTCATGTGTGTTGGGCATATCTGCTGTGTTTGAAATTTATATTTAGTTAAACTATAAACTTTAACACATGCTTCTAGCTTTGGCGCAGACATTTGAAGGTAACTATCACTTCTTGAGTGGGGATTCCTCATCGTAATGCAAGAACACTTGTTAAGCATGTACAACAGGATTTCACACTTGCAAAGTTGGTCAAGCATTCACATCTGCCTTTTTTAACTTATTAAGTGTCTACTGTAGTCTAACAAGTGAAAATACGCACACACACACACACACACACACACACACACACACACACACAAAAGTTGGGTTTTCATGTTTTATGGGGACTTTCCACAGACATACAAAGACATACACCAACCCATCACATAAAACTTTCTGCATTTAAAAAAAAAACATCACTTAGAATGATTTATAAGCACGGGAACCAAAAGATATCCCCACAAGGACAAGGATTTCAGATATTGCCATCTTTTTGGGACATTTTGACACACACACACAGAATTCCATAGATTGATTTTGCAGACATTTTGATCTAACGCTGTTGTCAAATGACAAATGCTACAACACAAGGAATTAATCCAAAGGAAACAATAACATTAAAATCGCAAAGATGGCTAAAAATGCACACAGAGACAAGTCTGGTATTGTCATTAAGAGAGGATCCAACTGACCTAGAAGCCAAGAAGAGCCAGAAAGGAAGAGAGTTGACAGTGATAATGAGGAAGTACTTTCACTAGCAAAGAAAGCCCAGTTCTGCATTAAAACCTAACCTGTAGGTCTAAAGTACTTTGCACATGATCATGGCATGGGCAGGATGTGAAATGCAAGCCTTGATCCATGGAACAGAGCTGGGAGCTACAGAGCTTCAGGCTGACTTCAGCAAGTGTACTGAATAAGCTGTAACCAAACAAGTTATTTAATGTATAAACATATAAAACATGAATCAACAACATGTGAAAGTAATGATGCTGCAAAGTTTTCACACTAATGATACTGGACTGGTGCTAACGCCAACTATACTACTATACAACCTGAGGGTGATTGGCTTGAACACCCCAAAACATCAATTCTTTGCTCAAACTATAGTTCCCAAAATAATAATAGATAATTCAGAATGCTAAATTATTATCACTATAAGACTGTTTAGGTGTTACTGTGAATTCCTTATTAATTTTCCATGTTTTAGAGACTGGTTAGGAATAGGATATGGTATTAGGCCTATATATTCACAACGCGATGCACGTTTCGTACTGTAACTTCATTCATGTTCGGTTTTCTGTTTGCGTTCACATTTATGATGCCATGTGAAGATATATTGAAAAAGCACTCCATGATAGTCACTGAATAAATACATGTATTATTCATTGTTAATTGCATTTTTGGGGATATTAGCAATTCATTTCTGTTCATTTTATTTTGTGTCAACTGCACAGTAAAGCATATAACTGTAATGTGCAACACACAAGTGTGAGTAACAATGTTTTTACCATGTGTAACTATTACAGTCTGTTACAGATCACTGGATATTTCTCTTTTTCGGACCATTCTCTGTAAACACTAGAGATAGTGCGTGAAAGAGCCAGTAGATCAGCAGTTTCTGAAATGCTCAGACCAGGTCGTCTGGAACCAACAACCATGCTGCGTTCACCTAACCTAAGTCACATAAATCACCTTTCTTCCCTTCAGCAGATCGTTTTGACCATGTCTACTTTATATTGCAGGTCGTGTTGATCAATACGCCATTTCATGTTGCATTTTTATTGGCTAGTCAGTCAGTAGAACAGCAAACACACTGAATTTCTGACACTGTCAGAAAATGATCGCAGGCTATTTTTGGTCACAAGACCGTGACAACGGACGTTTTTGAACCTCTCTCTCTCTGTACGACATAGGAGCCACGACCATAGAAATCACCACGATTAATCATCTTTCATCTTGGACAGCCCAAAATCGTACAATGTGTACGGGCATAAAACAGTGGTTCCCAATCCTGATCCTGGAGTTCCCCCAGCACTGCATATCTAATCAAACACACTTGATTCAACTGATCAGCTCATTAGCAAAGACTCCAAGATCTCAAATGAATGTGTCAGATAAGAGAGACATCTAAAATGTGCACTCCTCCAGGACTGCTCCAAGATATCGGCATCAGCCAAAAAAAAAAATCAGTTGCAGATGACCACTATTAATTACTATGCTGTCGCAGACTGGAGTATCCTTGGTATTTGAGGTGTAGGTTCGTTGTATTCTGATTCAGGATCAGACTCTGGCTCAAACGTGTATGGCTGAATTTCACTGGTTGCCATTTTTTCAGCATCGGAAGTTATCAAAACAATTCCACACATGTAATGACGGGGACGGTGAAAATGACTTTAATATGCAAAACAGTTAGTGGCATCAAAATGGAGTGTTTTCAGGGTGCGTAACACTTGTAGATCGGTTAGCTTGGTTTGGTTGGTCCGGACACAAAAAATAAATACAAATTTAAAAAAAAAAATGTACATACATTCACAACCTGATTGGTCTGCCTTTATAGCATATTGCCTATTTTGAGATGGAACTTACCGAACATCCAAAACAATGCTGTGTGCTGGACTAAATGCACTCGTTGTATGTGCGTAGCCTGCATATTATGGTCTTTTGACCAGCTGAGAACTCGTGAAGAGCTTATATGTAAAAGCTTATGTGCAATTCCTGCTGCGAGAAGACGTCATTCTGCCTGTACCGAACTGCGGGCAATATCGTGACTATGACAAGAAAAAAACAAGTATGCGTGATCATTCTGTCCTTTTTAGGGTCTCATCTTCCTGTTTTTGTTTGTTCATATGTCTTTAATGTGGTTCGAATGAAATATGAACGCAACATGACCAGAGTTTGTTTGGTGCGCACCAGGGTTCAGATTGCAGCGTTCACACTTCAAATGAACCGCACTAACTAACCGCACCAGGGTTCGTTTTAATCGAAACAAACATGCCAAGTGTGAACACCCTCAAAGAGAGGGTCAAAAATAGGACAGAAAATAGCCTATTACTTCTAAATTATAATTTTTTGATGTAAAAAATCTTGCTAACATTACAAGTGGACCTCAGAGAACATTATAAAATAAAAAAAGCAGTTCATATTCATAACCCCTTTAAACATCATTGTCTCTTTTTCCATCCATCACTACTCCTTCTGTGTTTGCCAGTCCACTGCTGATGTCTGGAATCAAATCAAGTCTTATTTCAATAATAATGCTGGTCAAGAGACAGGAAATGTTTTCAAGCTCTTTCATTGGCCACACCAAGCCTCTGCGCTCATTGAGAACAACATTTATAATTTAGTTATAAATAATGTTATGGAAATTACATGAAAGTGCATTTCACAAAGCGCATCATCATCATCATATGATTGAATCAGTACATCCTAGAATACTATATACTATTAAAGGCCTCTTTACTTATTGTTTTAATATAAGGTTTAAGGTTTTTTGTAGAACCTGTACCATGAGGCTCTGATCGGATAAAGATGGTTGAGGTTCTGGTCTTCCTAAAGTAGATGTAGCAAAATGGCAGTGTTATGGTGGTCTAAGCACATTCATATTGGCTATGCATCTGAGAAACAAAATGTTCCTTTGTAATAGCTTACAAAGACAATGCTCTCTTCAGTGTGAACCAATCTTTTATTTATGACCTCATTCTAGAGTAGTGCTTTTGTCATTTCATTGTTGAAGTGTGTACATACAGAGACTTGAGTCATTCCTGAAAATTAAAAGGAACCAGTGTTTGATTGGAATACACAAATGACTGTGTGTGTGGTTTGTTGGCTGTGGGCACGAACTGCATGGGGTTGGGGGACTAGAGTATGTCGCTTACACAGTGCATTTAAACGCAAACGTAGGCCTATAGCTCTCACGTAGCTTTCTCACTATACACAGTTTTCTTGTGTGCACGTAATCAGTTTGTTTTTTCCATATGATCAGCTTTTGAAGGAAAGTCAGTGTGGTCCAAAGTTTTGAACAACTTTCTGTAAATAAATATTTTTCTGGGTTCTGTAGAACAAATAATTGCGGTTTGGTGACACATACTGTCAGGCTGGGCATACACTGTGCGATTTGTGTCATTTTTTTTGTCTTTGTCATTTTTTTAAAACCGAATTCGGACTCATGCAACTCTTTTTTTGAGTTGGGCCGATTTTCAGCTTTGTCATGTGTCGTGCAGTGTTCTTGCAGTGTACAGGGGGAAATGAGAGCCGATAATCCTCTCCCAACCGGCAATCGGATGGTCGGATGCATTTCTGGCATGTCAGAAATTTTGGTCGCCCCTTGTGAGGGTATCGTATAGTTGATAGAGTCGTTTGCCCTAATCTCAGTGTTTTGTTCCTCACTGCGCCTGCGCGAACACAGAAGTTAAATCATTTAATTTGAAAGAAAACGAAAAGGAGATCTTTAAGTTCTGTAACTGCAATTTAGCAAACTGTTGCTTACCTCCAGTTCGTGATGCAAAATGGATAAACCATATTACCCAAGTCTTCCAAGCCACCTGTGTATATACACTGGCGCCTCTTTTATTAATTTACTTGATCATTAATTTACTTCTTTAAATTTTCACTTTATTTACTCATTTACTTAATTTTTAGTCTACTTTATTTTATTATCATTGGAAATGTGAACCGTTGACCATCATTTGGCAATTGGTGATAAAGGAAAATGTCACGTTACAATATTGGAAATGTTTACATTTTAAAACATGAATGCGAGTCAGTGGATATCACACAACATTGTGCAAACTTTGCGTGAGAGTTACACTGGTGACGAAGTCTCAAACCAATTACTCACTATACAGAAATTGAAAGGTTGAAGATTGATAACGGTATTGGGAGGAGGAGAAGGAGGAGGAGGGGGAGGAGGAGGATGAGGATGAGAGGGAGGAGGAGGAGGAGGGAGTTATTGCGCATATTTCACACGTATAGAGTGAGCACATAAATCGTGAGCTTTGGCTTTACATCGCATGAGATTTACTCGTACAGTGTGAGTTGGTAACCTTGCTGAAATCGCACAGTGAATGCCTGCTTTAAGAATGAGTAAATAATGACAGAATTGAGCTAACCCTTTAAATCTAACCTGAGTATGGTCTTCACAAAAAAAAAAAAAAATCTTGTACATGCCAAATAATGTCCGTAAGAGTTAGGGTTACAGTGTAGTAATTATAAATATTAGAACAATTTATGAAAATGTATGGTTAGTCCTCAAAAGTACACAAAAAATGTCTGAATGTCACTGCATTAGAAACCAAACAACTGTTCATAGTTAATTTGATGAAGTACACCAGTGGTGATTCTGTTACACTTTTAGAATAAAAGGTTCCATATAGAACCTTAAAAGGTTCCGTCAGGCGCTTCATTTATTGAATGGGACCTTTAAGGGATTCCCATCATGGATCATTTAATGGACTTAGTTTTAATTAATTAATTAATATTGTTTTAATTCATTTCTAAATAGAATTTTATGAATTAAACAGCTCGGACGATTTATGAACGAACTGATCAATAAATGAACATGCACCCCAGGACACTGTGTGAATGATTTATTGTCAGTATGTATTTTATGATACAACCAACGGTCAATGTAACCCCACCGGTATCGTGTCTCCTAATTAATCCTCATTTAATGACTCACACTTTAGTGTGCATCACCTTCTCTTAGAATGCAGTGTGTGTTTGTTATATCTATCTGAGTATGAATGGACACAAACGGCCAGGCCTATGTCTAACCACACTTGAGATAGAGTCATAAATCCTTAAATCCCAAAAATGAATATTTCTTAGAATTAATAAACAATTAACGCTGAGTGTTCATGGGACAAACAGGTGGTTTGATTGTGATATAAATGTTACTACATTAAGTTAATTCTATTAGCTGATCCAAATATTCATAATAAATTATAACAAGTTATGATTGATTATTGATATTTCTTTAGAGCTAATTTGCTACACATCCCTTTCTCAGAAACATTGCTAGAAAGCTTGTTGTTAAATTGTTCATTTACTATAGATATTTCAAAAGCAAAGAAAGTCAAATGATTCACACACTTTATAATGTTACTTGACAGTGAGGAGAGAGCTTCTGTTGCATGTGCTTGATTATGTTCGCTCACTCAGCCATTTGGATTAAAACTAAATTGAATATGTACTGTAAGTAAAAACATGTTACATGATTCCTGTATAACAAGTGTTTCCTATCTCATTACAGAGTACTATACCACTGCACTGGAGCAGCTCTAAATATGCACTCTGTACATTTCGTTTGACGAGTAGTTTGATACATCACCATTGTACTTAGACACAGATTTCGACAAAGGCAGTGAGTCAACACCATCTTAGTCTCAGCCTCAGGTGAAGCCCACGGGCCGCTGGCTGAAAGTCTGATGCATATGGCAAGCTTAACTAGAAACACTTCAGGAGTCATTTTCAAAGTCGTTATCGGATTGGTTGAATTCCACAAGATATCTGGGAGATGTGTGTGTCGCGCTCTTTAACGGTCCGCCTGGAAACAAAGATGCCGTGACGCCAAACCCCCTCATGGAAGAAGAATATCATCGTCTTCACAACTGTGACAATGAGCGCTTATCAGGGTCATCTAAACGCTGGATTTTCAAAAGTATGTGAAGTATGGAAAGTATCCTGACGGCCTGTCCAACAAGAGTTTTACACACCAGTCTGTCACTGTAGAGACATCGACGTTCAATTTTCATGCCCCTAAACATGACGCAGAACAAAACAAACTGTGATTGGTTGTGTTACATGTCAGTCAGACGGGCTCTGGGCAGTCCTTGGCCAATGAAAGCTGTTATAGCTGTTATAGTTATATCTGCTGAGTCAAACACCATCTAGACAATCAAATACACAAGTTACCGACACAGGTGCTGTCCATAGAATTTTACTTAATACTCCTACTATTTTTAGCACGCAGCACGTCCTGTGACCGAAATGTCCTATTCGTTTTTCCAGTGTCCTTTATTAAAAAAGTAGTTACAAATGGACTTAGGATCAGTTTAAATGTTTTGAACTTGGAAGAAATGTTGACTGCACCTTTAAGACTGCTTTTCCTAAAACCATCATCATCATTCTAAATAGATTGTACAGAAGGAGAATGCAGCCCTGGACAATACTGGACCCCTGAAAAAATACTTGGTAGCTCTTTTGTGGGTAAGTGCTAACTCGTTTAAAATGGAAGAATCAGCAGGTGTTTTTACTTCATGTTTAAGTAGCAAAATGATCTGGAATTATGTTTTTTATATTGTTACAATACAATCAAGTCACAGAAACCCTAAAACTTGTTCACTTCAATCATGCTACACCACCAGTAAAAAAAAACCTGTCAACTCTCTAGTCACCTCTACATGCATTTTCTTGTCTCCTTTCCTCCAATTCCTTAGTCCCTGAAGCTTGTAGACTGTGGTTAATTCGTACACTTTGCTTTTTTCGTGGCCATGTAATTGCTCCTATCCGGTACTGACAAACATATAAATGCTTCCTGGGCTTTCCCAATAAACACACTCTGTAATAACAAAGTGGATGCCAAGTTATCCCAGTGCTAATTATTTTGCAATATTTTCAAATGATGAGTGGAAAAAAACAACATCTGGATCCCTTTCATTAAATGTTGTCAGCATTTTTAATTATTCTCGAATCTCGCTAAATCAGACAGTTGACTTACACCAACGTTTACTAGATCTACAAAATACCTCCTCTGGATTCTACTTTCCAGCAGCACATTTAAGCTCTTTTTCATGAGCCAACTTTACCAACTCCAGTTCAGCCTCTCGCTGACCTTAATTTTACATTCTCAAATTACAATGGTCGTTCACTCTCCCTCTCACTTTAACCTGCAAAGTCCCTGGTTTGAGTTCTGGTTGAGCTAAGAGGCCTTTCTGTGGGAATCTGCATGTTCTCCTTTGATGGCATAGGTTTCCTCTGGATTCTCTGGTTTTAACCCAACATGTAGGCCTATGTATATGCAACAAGCAAAAGGGGGTGCTGCAGAGCCCCTCCCTCCCCACGGCCATATTCTACCTTTTTGGAAAAAAATGCCCCCAAAATCGAATTAAAAACAGTAATAGTCCTTAAAAGAACAATCAGTTTGTCTATAACTGCTTAGGCCCTAATAATTGGTTTGCTCAACTGAGTTTTGAGTTCCTTAAATCTGCAGCCCAAACTGTATTGTAAAATTTCAGACACTGATGCATTTTATTTTGTCCAACTAGACGGAGATGGGGGTGGTGCAGTAATGTTTCAATTGCTGTACGTGGTCAGCATTCGTCCCTACAGCAAGAGCATGGATAGTAAGTGATGGCTACAGAGCGATAGTGTTGGAGGGCACACAGACACTGTTGTGCGATTCTAATAAAGACATGGTTTAGTGACATTTAAGCACAGAGTCAAGACAGAAAGATGGCGAGAGTGCAGCATAATTCCCTTTGGGTTGTACACTCCAGACAGCATATCCTAAACTCAGTATAACACCCTCAAGGGCATTCAGAAATCTCCCCCATCAAGTCTGAAGCAACGCCCTATTACATTAAACATGCAAGATAATCTAAACAGCAGACCGAAAAGAAATTGTGGGTGGGTAGCCAGTGTTAAAGAAAAAAACAAAAAACATTTGAAGAACATTTCAACTGATTCTGTCTATATTGTAAATGTCCATTGCGTCTAAAACTTAAAATAAAAATAAAAAATGACTTAAAGGTAGGGTGATATTAATCCAAATGACTTAACTAATATTGCTGATATCATTGTGATGAACAGAATAGGCTCGTTTGAGATGAGCAAAATCGAAGCAGAACCTATCAACGGTGATCACCGCGAGATGCATGCTGGTTAGAAATGTGTCTGAGTGCGGTCCACCTTGCTCTAATGTCATGCTAACTTATGTCAAAAAACTCTCGCAACAGCGAGGCGGACTTGTCGGATTCTGCAGTCGCGCGCAGTTGCTCTCCACCGACTGTGCTGATCAAAAGCACGATGAGAAACGACTTGCTGACGACACAGCTTAAAGGGGTCATATAATGCCATTTTTGTACAAGCTATTATGATTCTTTAGGGTCTAAATTAAAAGTTTGTAATATACTTTAATTAAAAATTCTCATTAGTATTGTAAGAAAACACTCATTTTACCTGGTCAAAAACAGCTCTGTTTTCAGCACGCCATTTAAGTGCATGTGTCTTTAAATGATAATGCGCTTTGCTCACCCCGCCCCTCTGTTCTGTGCATACACTGTAACACAATAACACAATAACCACGTGTTGTTCATTATAAACGTGGGATTATGAATTATATTGAGAACGTCGTACATAGAAAACATGCCATAATGTACCCGGAGTGTAAACCTTAGCCGCATTCATCGTGAAGCGTGCTAGCGATTTGCAAAGACTAATATAAATATTAATATAAAGGTTAATAAAACGTTACACTCACTTCAGTTCTTCTGGAGGTGCAGCAGGAACACGAATAGTTGGTACCGATCCTTTTTTCAGGAGCAGCTTCTTAAAACCAGCTTTATACTGACCCTGGTCTGGTGTGTGAAATGATTCGCGCAAACATGAAAGCATTGACGTTGATCGTGGGGAATATTCCCTTCGAAAACAAACTCAGCCACTGCGTCTTCAGCGGTTCGGATTTAGGAACATCAAAATGACTGCTGTGTTCGTTATTGCACCCAAGAACAGAACACCACAATCGCTTAGAAGCCATTCTGCTCATCTGCACTATGATTGACAGCTCGCTCACGAGCGAGGGCGGGTCTGTGTTGAAACGCTGCTGTCAATCAACAATCGTGGGAGGAGCGTCGATTTTGTGACGTCACAAAATCGAACGGCTTGATTTGAGAGAGGGGAAAACATATAAGAAGATAAAAAAAAAAACACTGGATGGATTTTTATCATTTTATGATGGTTGTGTACAGGCACTGCCAACACACATTTCAGTACAATCAACTTGTAAAAGTGCATGTACCATTATATGACCCCTTTAATGCTAATTGGTTTAAACAACCGTGATGTATTGATCTCTTTTAAAATGGTTGATTTTAAAACTCTGATATCATGTTTTTGGGTCATTGACGAATAAGGTTTTTAAAAGTGTAAAAAAATGTAATGGAGATATAATTAATTTTGAAATCATTTTTTTAGTTTTACTAAGCGTTAACAATGAAATTATGTTGTTTTTGCAATCAATTAACACTGCTTTTGTCATTTTTTACAAGATGGAAAAAAATTGTCACCAAAAAAGTAATTCGGTTTAACCATGAGTATATTTAAAATTATTAATTTGCAGACAATTATTCATGAACAAATCGGATTTGGCATTGATGTTGAGATGGTATATAGTGTGTAACACTGAATGACCAAGGCTGGTTATGCCGAATGACTATAGCTACAGAAGCACATTTTATTGTTAATATAATATTAATGTAAAAAAGTACATCAAACATTAAAAACATTTTTACAGACGAAACAACAGACGAAAATTAATTGTTGAATAAAGTCGTTATTTTTGTTGTTTTTTGCACGCAAAAAGTATTCTCGTCGCATGATAAAATTTTGACAGAATTTTCTTTTTTGGCTGAACTATCCCTTTAAAGACTCGGGGGTCAGATTCATTATATTGTTTATGGTCAATATACAACTTCTTTCTGCTTCCGTTTTGCCCTCATGATCCATATATGCCTCCTTTTCTTGATCCTTTTGGCCAAATTCATCAATTGACACTTGTTCTTTTTTTGCCACTGAGTTTTCTTCTTTGGTTACTAAAAATATAATTATACAACAACAACTACTACTACTACTACTACTACTAATAATAATAATAATAATAACAATAATATAATATTGGCAGGTGTTCCTGTTAATCACTCAGTTTTCTTTAGTTACTAAATGCAAAATAGAGCCGATCGTATGCGTTGTTACAGTATTATGATACAGTTACTACTATATATAGTATTATAATAATAGTAATAATAAAATAATATAAATAATAAAAACAAATTATACTTTTCTCTTCTTTTGGCAAGTATCTCTTCCTTTTTAACAGGATCAGCTTTGATCTTTTCCAGTAGCGAGCTGCTTTTTTCTTATTTGATAACGGCCTCTGCAAAAGTAAAATTCAGTCAAAATGATGTAATAATATACTCTGCACATTTCCTATTAATAAAATGTTGTATTTATTTATTCCAGATATGTACAAATATGACCAACATACATTGCTGTCATTCGGTACAACCAGTAGGTCATTCGGTATAACAAAATTTTCGGTATTACCAAATGACATTGTTGGTAATACCGAATGACAGTATTTTCAAACAATGCTAACAGGCTGATAAAATTCACTCCTCAGTTTCAGGTCAAATGCAATGCCAGATTGACAATAATCGGGTTATTTGATACAGTCATATTCCTTTTAGATGTTTATTTTTCAAAAACATTGATGATATTAATAATCCAGCCGTGTTATTTTTTCCCCCGTCGTATTTTTTCAACAGTAGGCCTCTTTAAATTAAAACCGTTTCTCATCATAGCTTCAAAGTGGCATACATCAAGAGGGGTAAACAATTTACTAATAAAGTTTGGGCAAATATCCTGATAATCACAGGGGTTCACATCTCCAAGAATCAAAATTGGTTGGTCAGAAAAGCGTATCCGTTATTTTATTCCTGGCTTCTACATTCTCCGGTCCCGCAACATAAATTAAAATGACAGTAATCTGTCTAAATTCCCGAGGTAAATAGAAAGGTCTAAAAGACACAGACAAGATGTCATAATCTGTAGTACATGTTCATGGATCTGAAAATGTGATGCCCATGTGTTATCTCACAAAAATACACAGTCCTCCTACCACAGACTTATAAGACGCAACTTCATCTCTGTCGGGTCTAATCATTGTGTTTCCATTGAAGGAAATATCCTGAATGTCTTCCTTTAAACCAAGTCTATGTAACATAACAAGTGACTTTGCCTAAAGTCACTGTCATATTTAACTTTCGCTGCCAATTCTCCATTTTATTCCTCAAGCAGCACACGTTAGACAAGATTCCTAGTAAGGGAGGTTATAAAGCTCTGAATGGTTTAACTCCTCAGTCCTTGAGCAAGCTCTTATCGACTGTGGGTGGTATCACTTTCGTGTTTAACACCTAACCACTGGAATAGTCTTCCTGTTGTTCGTTTATATCTAGATTAAAGACCCATCTTTTTAACATAGTCTTCACATAACAAACCATCACATTTCTATAATTTAAATCCCTTAAACGATTGTTAGGCTGCATAAATTAGGTCAACCGGAACCGGGAACACTTCCCATAACACCCGATGTATTTGTTACATCGTAAGAGGAATGACATCTATCCTAGTATTATCTGTCTGTCTTATCCTTATCCCGAGGTTACCGTAGTCGGCCGGATCCCGTCCGTATCCATACCAGAGGGTAGACCTGCACCCTGAGACGACCACAACGTAGCCTTGAATGTCAGAGGAGACCATGACAACTAGACGAGCCCTAGAGACAAAGTCCCTGTGAAGGAAGGCGCGCAGGCATGCCCGAAGCCAATCAAGATTTGTGTGTTTTACATGTGCTTCAGACACAGGTCACTCCGGGACGCGTTCCCATAACACCACAGTGTCAAGTTCCTTCGAAAGGGACTTCTCAAAGAGCATGCAAGTACTGAATTGAGTTCTCTTTCGCGTCTTTTTGCGCTTGAATTTTTTAATTGGCAAGGCATAAAAACACATGCAAATGATGAAGCAGCACTGACTGGATTGGGCAAGTGACAGTTCTGTCAACTGTCCCGAGCATCATTTACGCTGGCACCAGGCCCTGAAGGACCTTTGAAATAACTGAATTTGGCCTAATGAAAGTGTAATGCAGTCAAGTCCTGCCTGGAACTACTTTAGCTGTGCGTTTACTGGAAAATTATTGCCACCTTAGAACATTCGTCAGCCAATCAGAATCAAGCATTTAACAGAACTGTGGTATAAAAGCAAATAATCCACACATAAGATGAAGTCAACAGAAGTACAAGTAACTTGGATGAAGCATTTGCATTCAGTATAGATACTATAACTGTAGATTTGAACTGAAGATTTATAGAGGAATAAACAAAAAATGCCACGTCAAATTTTCTGACAATAAACAATACTGCCATATAACATCCCATGTAATTTTAATCATACAGTCTTTTTATTTAATTGAAAAAATGATCAAAGTAAATGATGGTCAATGTCATAAAGAACAAGTCTGATCAATTGCTTCATTTTTCAAGATTACTGGCTAATTTCTGGAAGATTCAGAATATTGGTTTCGATTACTTTTCGAATTATCGTCCAGCCCCATCTCAAATATAAAAATAGTCATGGATCTTTCAGTGTTGAATCTTGTACATTTTTGGTCAGGGTGTTTTTTTTAATTCAGCAATTATTTTGTCTTGTGTGTATGAAATTGCTTATTCAAGGCAGTAATTTATTTAAAATTTTGCTCCCATTTTGTAGATTCTGCCAAATGTATGAAAACGTATGACCCTGTATGAGCTTCTGTTTGTATGTATAAATGGAGCTACTGCTTTCTTCAACATGAGAACAGAATTATCTGCAAGAATCACTGACGCAAATAATGTAATTTACCAAAAACCTAAACAGTTGCAGTTAACTAGCAGTGAGCAATTAGAGAAATCCCCCACCCCCGGGTGTGACCCAGGGTGACCTCGCTCTCATTAAGTGCCATAGGCAGGGAAGAGTGGGGGAAGTGCAAGTGGTTTCTGTAAGACTTCGGAGTGCAGTTCAAACTATGAGACTCTGTTTTCTTCTTTTGAAAAGTGAAAGGAATGAATACAGTTAATGTGTATAGTATTATGAAACAGAGGTTTGACAGGATTGGGAGGTATAGATGGAAAAATGAACAAGTCTTGAGTAAAAAAAGTAGACAAAACAAAATGTAGACAAAAGATTTAGACTTCCTGCAAATGTTATGGTTGAGAGAGTACATGTTCATTCCCACAGCTATGTGCTCTATTGGCCTTCATTCCCAAAACAAAGCCTTGAATACAACCTCACTGAGTGCCCTCTGACTTATCACATGGCCCTAAAACTGCAAACAGCCTGCAGTGGGGGACCGCAAATGCGACACTAAGCAGTAGGGCTATACTTAATATATCTTCTTAATATTTAACTGGCTCAGAAATGGCTTATTTTTGCTACTTGTCCTGTTGTCGTTTTTCAGAGGGACTATCTTTTCAACCAAAGAGTCACTGTTGCCAAATAGATGTTTAATGCATGAACAGTAAAAATAACCAGTGAAATGCTGTTAAATTATATATATATAAAAAAAAAAAAAAAGGTTTAGATCCGATTTATTAAATCTGACAGTTATCGATTAACATGAAAGTTAATTTGGGACTAAACTCAGCAGAGAAAGAAATATTCTCTCACTTTCAAATGCATTTATTTCCAGTAAATGTCGTCACATGTAAATATTTGTAGAAGTATAAAAAGATTTAACAACTGAGACATAAACTGAACAAATTTGAAAGATAATTGATGAACGAAAATGGACAAAAGTCCTTGAACAAAGGGGGGGTCAATATCAAAGCACCTTTTTACACCTGGTCACTTCATGTGTTTTCTCTGATCGTGAAAAGACCAGGTATAAATGCCCTCTGAAACACTTTCGAGATGGATTTAAATCCGATCACTCAAACCACTTCGTTTGAGACGCATTATAGATGAAACTGGTCAAAATGCATCTGCTTGTTGAAACCACATACAGTATGTAAATTTTACTGCTCCTAAAATGTAAAAAAATAAACATGTGAGAGTGTGTTATAGGCTATATGAAATATTATGGCCAGATATGACAGTGCTACTGCAAAACACACGCAGCAGATGAGCTGAGTATCTCTTCAGCATGCCAAATCGCAACCTGCTGCAAGTGAAAATGAAAGTAAGTCGCAGATGCTCAAAACACAACCATCTTCTTTAAAAGTAATGAGACTCAATGATCTTATCAGTGCTGATGCCGCTCTTTCTGCTATTGCGGTCTTTGATCTTGAAATTAGCTGATGATGAATAAAATACAACTCATATCTGCTTTTGTTGATGTGAACTCTGTTTAATTTGCACAACAGATATTCGATAAGTAAAAATGCATGAAGTGACCAGGTATAAACAGGCTCAAAAGGTTTGGCCACAAGTTGCTTGAAGTACTACAGTGGACCCTCTGCTCTGCATATTTTGTATATTAATATACCTGATTCAGACCATCAGCTCATTAGGAGAGAGTGACATGTGGCACATAAAATAGACATACAAAATGTGCAAAGAGTTGAGAACCACTGGTTTAACCCTGCTCCTGAAGAATCCCCAACACTGCACGTTTTCTTTGTCGCCCTGATCAAACACACCTGACTCAACGCATCGGCTCATTCCGAGAAACTCCAGGACCTGTAATGGGTGTGTCAGAAAGATGAGACTTTCAAAATGTGCATCCTGTGGATCCTCTAGGAGAAACAGTGGTTTAAACTATACGATTTAAGCAGTTTTCTCCTATTAAAAAAAAACAAAAAATGATATATATATATATATATATATATATAGCAAAAGGAGGTTGCAAAAAAGTATTTATTTGCCAATAATTGCGAATAATTAATAATATATTATGAATAATTCTTTCAATTAATTAACTTCAGTGAAAGGTTAGAGTTTTGCTAATTTTTTTAATGAATGATCAAAAGGACAAACAATGCAGATTTTTTTTTTTTTACAGCCATCTTTGATTATATTTATCAGGGGTGGCAATAATTCTATGAACTGTATATAGTTATAGTTTAGTTTGAAATGTTACAATTACCAGTTGAAACTGTTCATCTGTGTAGCTTGAAAATGTAAATAATTGTTCTTCTGTTTTTTTTTTTTTTTTTTTATTTAACCTTTATTTAACCAGGTTATCTCATTGAGATTTAAAACCTCTTTTCCAAGAGAGACCTGGCCAAGATGACAGTGTATTGACAGCGCACAGTAACAAATATAAACAACCAACACACATACATAAACATAAACAATCAACATTAGACTACTTAAAAATACGTATTAAAAACAGTGACAGCAATTTATAGCATCTATTTCCAGAGATTTCATGTAGTGTTTAAATTGACCAAAAGAAATCAGATTTTGCAACTTCAAATCAATCTGCAATGTGTTCCATGTGGAAGGGGCTGCATAACTAAAGGCCTTCTTACCAAGCTCTGTACGGACCATAGGTACAGACAACAAATACAAATTACCAGAGCGCAAATTGTAGGAACAGTTGCTGCGAGACATATAAGTGCAAAGATAAGAAGGGAGCATATCCAACATAGACTTATAAATAAACATAAGCCAATGAATGTGCCTCCTCATTGATAATGAAGGCCAATTTGTCATTTTATACAAAGTACAATGATGTGTTGATGCTTTACATGCAGTCACAAATCTTAGTGCACTATGAAAGACAGTATCCAATAAAGATAAACATTTATCAGGCGCATTTCTATAGAGCAGGTCACCATAATCAGGTGCAGTGAGAAATGTTGCAGCAACCAATCTCCTCCTGGTTTTCCAAGAAAAACAGGCTTTGTTTCTAAAATAAAATCCTATTTTTAATTTGAGCTTCTGTACCAATTTTTCAATGTGCAACTTAAAAGAGAGCTGATCATCAATTAATATACCCAAGTACTTCAATCTGTTCTCCATGTATAGTAGAAATATTTGGAAGACTTTCAAGAGACTTCTTAGATTTTGAAAAGAGCATAGTCTTAGTTTTCTCAACATTTAAAACTAGTTTAAGATGATACAGTTGTGCCTGAACAAGATTGAAAGCGGTTTGTAGATGTGAAAAAGCTTGGTGTAAAGTTGCAGCCTTACAATAAATAACGGTATCATCCGCATAAAAATGAAAATGAGCTTGTGGGATGTCTTGACCCAAGTTATTAATATAAATAGTAAATAAAATTGGACCCAAAACTGTACAGTGCAAAACTGTTGCACTGAGTTTAGTTACCCACAAATACTCAAACACAGCAGTGTATTAAAGCTATCTCATGTGAAATCTACATCTACTTGTGGTCAAAGTCAGTCATGATAGCAGAAGAGAGACTTGGTGAAAGATAAAATGCAAAGAGAGCAAAAAGGTGCCTCAGACCAGGCCTGATTCTGCTGACCTGGTTCTTCGTGCCAACACACATCCATCCAAACAAAATGAAGATGTACAAAGCAAAATATCAAAGAGGAAGGCTCCGGAATCAGACTGGAAGACTCCTGAGAAGATCCTCCTTAAAAGACCCTCATGGTCACTATAGCATATGGACACTGGAGTGGTTTGTTCCCCCCAATTTACTTATGCGCAAACAACTGAAATGCTCAAACTTCCAAACCAATAAAAAAGTGATGTGACCTATAAGAATGCAGTGAGAATGCCCCAAAAATTCATTGGGACAAAAAAGGAGTTGTTGTCTTATTATTGTTTTGTATTTATATCAGGGATTGGCAACTTAGTGCCAATCACTGGCAATGTGACATAATCCTTTAAACAGTAATACATTTATATTTATTTTGGTTTTGTAGCTATTGCTGGAATGACATTCATAAAATGAAATTAATGGTTTAAAAAAGTTCTGTTGTAACCTTGTGTTATCTCCCTGCCTTAACAATGGACAGAGCAACACAGAGTGCTAGTCAGTGTCACATGTATTCAAATTTCTCATAGATATCACACAAACTCATGCAAACATGCACAACATAAGCAACAACAACAACAACAACAACAAATCTAGAATGTAGGGTTGAACATTTATAAAATACAATTGAAAAGTGCACTAAAGTCACAAAGTGCTGATTGGCTGTTGGCTGAGAGGTTTACCTTTAGTACAGTGGGGACACCTGTAATTTGCTGATTGGTAATGTCTCAGATACATGGTTAAGGAAAGAATAAAAGAAGACCATTACCAATGATCATTTTTTGTTTTCTCTTTGGGCTCTCTGAGTCTCCCGGCCACCAACACCAGATGCCCAGATCAACCTGACTACCACCCCTTCCCCCCCCGTCCATTTCCAACTTTCTTCAATAAATAATTCTCCAACATTCATAGTTGTGGCGTGGTCCTTGCACGTGAAAGAAAACAAAATGTCCAAACTAGTTGATTGAATGTTAACCTTTAAGGGCTATCTATGGTAATAAAATCACATTCTAACAATGCTCACATATGTACTTTGCCTTTCTAACTGCGTATTTGTGCCATTAGTTAAACATGGCAGAGGATGGAAATAATGTCCATCATGATGATAACCTTTTTCAGTCATTCTGCAATCCTACAGCATGACACCACCCTAAGGCACCTTTTCACTCAAAACTTAGTTACATTTAAACAAACTCCTTACATTTAAGGTATAGTGAAATACGGAGCAAAACATAAATGTGCACTTGTAAAAAATACCAAAAATAAGTAACTACAATGTTTAGTTGCAGCAGCACTAAAGTGTTGTAATTGCATTCACATGTTCATATGTTGTTGAACTGCATTAATGAATGAGGCTAGAACTACACTGCAAATCAATAATACTGTATTAATATCATCAATCCTTGCCACTGTATTCATTAACAACCTAGCCGTTGGCCCTGGAGCCCCCAGTCCACTGCACACTTCAGATGACATCTCAATCAAACACACCTGATTATCGATTCAACTGATCATTAATTCCAAGACCTGGAGTGGGTGTGTCAGATAAGAGAGACGTCCAAAAATGTGCAGTGCTGAAGAGGGAGAGCCAGGGTTGGAAACCGCTGCTCGCTGCTCACTGCTACAGCCCAGCACTACATTCCTCTGCGCCGTTTCACTACGAGCGTCACTGAGCTGTTTATTTGATGAAGAACATCGTTATAGATCCAAAACAAGACATGCACCGCTAACAGAGGCCATTAGTGGCCCACAGACACGGTCGTTTTCGAACACTCACCTTGTTCATTTACAACTTCCACGACCATTCGCCGCAGAATAAGACCTCACTACATGCGTGAAAACGAAATGCAATGTTTGGCGAAAGAGAGATTTTCCTCTATTTCCCGTTAGGTCGGGGATCCGGGCACAGTACGACTCTCTTTACGCAAATAACTGGAAAATGGTGCACACATTGTCTTGTCCGTCCACCAAACAGCATCAAAATAAGGCAAAAGGAGCCCTGTCCTTGTCCGCATGTCTTACCGTTATAGTAGCATTCCTTACGGCATTGGATGCGGTTTGCCGTATCTCAGCGGCGCTTCCCGGCTTCAGTAGGCTTTTCGTAAATCTCCGGGTCGATTCCGCTGCCATTTCTTCATCGGTACATTCGGGGCTACGATCTGCAGTGTGTGCCACGAATCCGTAATGTGTTCAATCACGTTGAAATCGAAAGACTGCAAACGCGCGTCCTTCGTCTCACTGTCGCTTCCACTCAGCAGCTTTACTACAGCGCGGTGGGCAGGGCTCGGGTTACTCAGCAATCATACAGATCGTGCTCTTGGAATTCAGCATTTTAGTATCATTCCCAAGCACTGCCAGTAAAGAAGGAACAATAATGCAAACCCTGATCGGGTCGAGCGATGGATTATAATAGCCTAATTGAGATGAATGTATTCATGTGGTTCACAGACCAGTCTTTCTTTAATTGATTCCACATCATCAGAATGTCAAATGCCGTGCATACAAGTCAACAGATCAAGTGCATTTAAACGTTCATTGACCGAGATTATAATTAATATGACACTAAGTCGCCCGACATCTTGAAAATATGTTTTATGGCCGATTCCTCACGTTGACAGTTAATGCAGGAAAATATATTTTACAGTCCGTATGTATGGATTACATTACTGCGATAATCTCGGTGAGCATGTCATTTTAACCAAACTGTCTGGAAGTGGTGGTGGTGATGGTGGTAGAAGTGCGCGCGTGAAAGCATTCATGGACTTTAGCGCCATCGCGCGTCATCTCCACAAAACAGAACACACATTATTACAAAAGCATGTCAAAAGTGGTTGGTTCTGGAGCCTCAGCAATACTGTCATGACGTAATTTCTCGAAATAATGGGTCGCACTGGATTTTTTTCTTTTTTTTTAGATAAAGGTCAACAAACCATAGCAGGGCCATGCACAGACATTTTGGGGGGCAGGTGCTCAAGTGAGAAAATGGGTACCCTCTTATAATTATTTATAAAATGTGAAGTTACATATTGATCATCTTTTAATTCATTTCACTATTTAACATTATACGATACATCATTTTTGGACGTTCATTTTCTTTAATTTTAAATTGTACTCAAAACTTTGTAAAAGTACAAATAATTTCTGTAAATTAAAAATTCAGCTGTTATTTTAGGTATTGTGACATTACTGACAAATTGCAGTAATTCACATTTTTTATACATAAAATATTTTTCATAGTTTTTTTTTTCTGTTTTCTTAAATTACATAAAATTGTATGCAAAATTACACTGTAATTAAACAGTAACAAAACAGTTAAATGATAAAACGGTTGAATGACTGGCAAGCCAAAAAAACCTGTAACATTAAAGTAAAAAATCCTAAATTAAAATACTGAAAAAACAACCTAAAATCAAAGGAAAAGGTATTTCCTGAATTATCACAATCATATATCTTAATTGTAAAAAAAAATCATAAAAAAAAAAAAAAAACGGTCAAATGACTGGCAGCTACGGCTGCCAAACAAAAACCATAAAATTCAAGTAAAATATCTTAATTTAAATAAAGTGCAAAAAACTTTAACAGACATTTGATGTCACCATGATGGAGATCAGTGTTTGCTTTAGTTGGGCTCTTGACCCTTTCATTTTTAACATTAGTTTTATTATGGCAATAAATGCAGGAGAAAATGTCATCAGATGTTGTTCACTTATTGGTAATGTTGTAGTCATCATGTGGTGTAGTTGTGGTTGTAGTCATAATATGTTAGCTTAGGTTACATAAATTATAGAGAGAGAATTTCATTTTATATATAGACTATGATTAATGTCACAATCTGATATCCTGAAATTAAAATATATAGGCTATATATAGTATACAGAAAAAGTTTTGAGCTGTTTTTTTCTTTTTTTCTTTATAAGTATAGAGACATCAAGGATCAACATATCAACAAAGCTTTTTTTTTTGTGACGGGTTCAGAGTTGATCTTTCATTGTCACCATTGTTGCGATTCATACGCTGATTCTTGAGTCTATATGATCCTGTCAAAACATTTTCTGTATAATGACTTCATAAAATCTTTCAGAGTATCACAGCACAGCAGGATTGGTGTGCATAATTACCTATTTATATTTAAAGACTTAATCAGATATTAGACTTCAGGTGATAAAATAAATCAGGCCACTACATGATGACTATCATCACTAAAAAGGGAACAATATCATCTGATCTGAGAATTTCTTGGGTTTCTACGATAACAAATATGCATCAGAAACACTCTGTTAAAGCAGCTGGAGAAAAACTAATGTTAAAAACTGAAGAGTCAAGAGCACAACTAAAGCAAACACTGATCAGCAAAATGGTGACATCAAACTTGATTATTTTCAATAAAACATCAACTTCTAAACCTCTGTTAATTCTCAATAAGAATGTTAGTATGAAAGATCTTAAGAGATCTTGAGAGATTTAGGGGCAGTTTCCCGGACATGGATTAAGCTAAAATGGCCATTTAAACTAGATTAACAGAAATCTGCTTTCTCTGTCATGGCCTTAAATAGTCCTAGATTTAGTTTAGTCCAGAGTTTAATAAGATGATTTCCTGGAGGAATATCATACTCCAGGACTAAATTGAGGCTTAAAATAAATCCTATCAGGAGGCAGGTTTAACTTCAGATTAACATTGTGTTTCAAAGAAGACACATGCATTACTTGGATATATATATTTATTTAAATATTTCATTTCATTTTTGTTTGTTTTTCGCACCATTGTATCAGGTTTCTAGTTCAAATGTGATTGGTTTTATTTATTTGTTTGTTTATTTATTTAACAGGGACAATGCAGTTAAACATAGTTACAATACAAATCCTGCAACTGATGCGCAGCGTATAGAGTTTATAGCTAATTCTAATTTTCAACTCCTGTCTCTGGTTTGGCTTAAGTACATTATAAAAAAGATCCAAGTATAAAACATTCACATTTCTTCAAACACACACACACACACACACTGAAAAATGACAATATTTAAAAACGGCTACAGTTTTGGTTTGTCTTTAGCCACAACTTAAGCCTGGAAGTGAACTTTTTTAAGTCAGATCCCACTAAACAAAATGATGTCCAAAAGACATTTTCAACCTCTTTGTCACAAAAGTCGGACGTTGAAAAGACGTCCACTGAGGAGCCAGAATGAAAGTTTTTATGACGTCTTTTTTTGACGTGTTCTGCACGTCCGATATAGACGTTCGTAAAAGTATTGTTGTCGCTTGATAAACTTAAGGTTGAGCCACTGTAGTCACTTGGACTGTTTTAACAATGTCTTTACTAACTTTTCTGGACCGGCAGAATGAAATTGCCTAGAAGCCTATGAAGGAGTGATCCAGATCTCAGATTTCATCAAAAATATCTTAATTTGTGTTCCGAAGATGAATTATGAAGTCTTACGGGTTTGGAGCAACATGAGGGTGAGTAATTACTGACAGAATTGTAATTTTTGGGTGAACTAACCCTTTAACACCGTTTCCATTTCATTTAAATGTTGATATGAAAATATATATATAATTTTTTTTTTTTAGCTATAATGTAGCATTTCAAATGTATGATAATCATATGAAATTTTCAGCTTTTTTTACTTTTTGATGTGCTGTAAAAGTGTGCGCTTATAATTCACATGGTTGTGTTAATAAAAAAATAAAGTTGAAAGAATGGTGCAGAAACATTCTATTAACCTTAAAATAAGATTTTAACATGAAAGAAAGTGGACTTTCTGTTCACTTTCTGTTCACATTCAATGTTCTTTAAATGTTGTATTGTTAATAAAATTGTTGGGGAAAGAACGTTGCAGGAACGTTATGCTTACCTTAAGATAACGTTCTGTGAATGTTATGCTAACCTTAAGATAAGACATTTCCACGGTTTTAGAACATTTCAAATCAACGTTCCCACAACCAAAATGGAATGTTTGGAAAACGTTCTCAGAACATAATTTTGTTAGCTGGCCACCAAATCCATTCTGGTAGCCTGGATGCCAGCCAAACTTAGCCCCGCCCACAACATTTTTAGGTCGGGAAATTCGGTCTGGACTTGATCCGTTGTGGAGCAATCAAATTGTCAGGGCGGGCTTTATACAATGATGGCCAGATGATCAACAGTAACGTAATCATCCATGTCACCAAAGAGCGCTTGGGTGGAATTCGTTTACAACTAAGATGACTGCCGCTGGAGAATTGAGATTTCACGAGTTCACACTACAAATAAGTCAGAAAGAATAAATGCATATTTGGCGTGCTGTCCGAGGAGAGGGCTCCGGGTTCGGTATTCGGCCCGAACCCAAAGTACTCCCCCCGTATTCCAGGCTGTGGAAGAACAAGCCAAGAGTGAGTGGAGGGATGCTGAAAACTGTCAAGGAATGTTAGGTGAGTTGACAGAGTGAATAAATATATGCTTCCTCTCATGCTGATAGGGGAGACATGGTAATTGTTTGATGACATGTTGATTGGATTGATTATTTGAACGTGCTCCTCATAAACTTTGTTTATGAAACATCATGTGTAGATTCCGCCATCGTTTTAACAGCGCATTAATTTTAAAAGAGGAACAGAGAACCGCGATCAAGGCATTTGTCGATCGGAAAGATGAATGAAGAACATACGTCATTTACTCAGTTGCTCTGATTGGATTTAGGTCTATCCACTGGAACAGAACAATACATCCACACCGAGCAAACTTGAACTAATATAAACTTCTACTTATGATTGATTTTCAGACCGAGCAAACTTGAACTAATATAAACTTCTTCTTATGATTAATTTTCACACTTTTATCATATAGTGACCAGTGGTGTTGTAAATACCTAAAGAGTTACATATGCAAAGTAAGCATACATGTAAGTGGCTACATGTGGTGTGATAAAACTTCAAGACCCTAGGCATAGTTGTCTATAAAAATCTCAACACAGAAATTATGAGAAGAGCAACATGAAAACAAATAAGAAGATCCCGTCAAAGTCTAGAACTCTTGATTAGTTTGATTGCATAATAACCCAATGGATGAAATGCAAAGCAAGTACATATATATTATGTGGAGGGCAGGCTACACGAATAAACAAAGTATGCAAAGTGGCGAAATGGATAGCTGGGTCCTACCACCTTTGTGAGAACTTGCTGGGACCCGAGGGGTAGATATGCTTCTTGCAAAAGCTTCAGCAGATACCAATGGGGAACAGGCTTTGACCCCCATAGGCGACATCTTTTCCCTTCAAGGTTGAGTCACAGAACATCACTGGAACAGAACAATACATCCACACAGAGCAAACTTGAACTAGTATAAACTTCTTCTTATAATTCATTTTCACTCTTTTATCTTATAGTGACCAGTGTGTTGTAAATACCTAAAGAGTTACATATGCCAAATAAGAAAACATGTAAGTGGCTACATGTGGTGTGATAGACCTTCAAGACCCTAGGCATATAGTTGTCTATAAAAATCTCATACAGCAATCATGAGAACAGCACCATTAAAACAAATAAGAAGATCCCATCAAAGCCTAGAACTCTTGATTAGTTTGATGGCATGATAACCCAATGGATGAATTGCAAAGCATGTGCATATTTATTCTCTGGAAGGCTATACGAATAAACAAGGTATGCAAAGTGGCGAAATGGATCGCTGGGTCCTACCACCTTGATGAAAACTTGCTGGGACCCGAGGGGTATATATACCTCTTGCAAAAGCTTTAGCAGATACCTTTGGGGAACCAAATCCGTGAAGCGCTCCATATTTTTGCAGCTGTGATCAAGCCTGCTTCACTGGACTTGATTCATCCCCTCCTGCCACTCTTTATTTTCATTCTTGTTCTCCTGTGTAAAGCACTGGTGCATCTCCAATGTCTATAGGGCCCTCTCAGTTTTCCTGCCAACTCTTTTTTTTTAATGCTTGTTCGCTGGGGCCATAAGGGTGTGAACCCATAGGCGATATCTTTTCCCTTCAAGGTTGAGTCACAGAACATCACTGGAACAGAACAATACATCCACACAGAGCAAACTTGAGCTAAAATAAACTTCTACTTATGATTAGTTTTCACATTTTTATCATATAGTAACCAGCGGTGCTGTAAATACCTAAAGAGTTACATATGCCAAGTAGGCATACATGTAAATGGCTGCATGTGGTGTGATTGAACTTCAAGACCCTTGGCACAGTTGCCAATTGTCTAGCAATCATGAGAACAGCCAAATGAAAATACACAACAGCAACCCATCAAAGTCTAGAACTCTTGATTAGTTTGATTGCATGATAGCCCAATTAATGAATTACAAAATGTGTGAATATTTATCCTATGGAAGGCAGGCTACACTAATAAACAAGGTTTGCAAAGTGGTGAAATGGCTCTCTGGGCCCTACCACCTTGGTGAGGACTTGCTGGGACCCCAGGGGTACATATGCTTCATATGAGTCATGCTTTTTCGCCATGTTAAAGCAGTGCCTATGCTGAACGTAGACCGATTCAGAGAAAAAATCAAAGGATAATTCGAGAAAAAATATGTGAAGTCCTTAACGTTTTTCTTTTTTCCCGACGCCTGACCGAGGGTCTATGCCTCAATGTCTCCAGGGCCCGGTTTTTCAAAAGGTTTAATCCGGATAAAATTGATCCGGATTTAGTAATCCTTTTTTTTTTTGCGATCCGTGATCACGTAATCCACCTTACTTTTGAGCCAGTTTTTCAAAGCAACATCGGATTGGATAGGAACTTTTCAGGATCACCAAATCCTGTTTACTAGAGCCTTAAATGGAACCAACAGTGTAGCCTACTGGCTTAGCAAAGAACAGCAGTTGGCAAAATACCGGTGGCCACAAATAACCGTTGTTTATTTTAACTGTCATATCTTACCGCAATCTGAAAGCTGTTGATACTGCATTATTTTGTACCTCCGTTTCCTCTTCTAATCTCTCTGATGTCTTTGATATCTCTTCACCCTCACTGATACTATCTAACTATAACTCCATAATCTCGGATATCTTAGATAAGCATGCTCCTGTCAAGACCAGAAGTGTCCCTTCCACACATTCGTCTCCTTGGTACACTCCTGAGCTCCGTATCTTAAAGGCCACTGGTAGACGGCTTGAGCGTTACTACAGGAGAACTGGCCTGACTGTTCACCATTTGGCATTTACTGAACATATCAAAAAGTACAAATCGGCCCTGAACCTGGCTCGTTCCAGTTTTGTATCTGCTACAATTAACAAATCAAGCAACAGGCCAAAAGCATTATTTAACACAATAAATAAACTTACCAAACCTCCATCTCATGTTGCTCTAGCTTCTGATGAACTTTGCACTTCATTCTTGACCTATTTGCTAGAAAAGACAGATGCCGTAAACCAGTGCCTCTTTAATGATGCTACTAACATTAGTTATGTGCCGAATCAACCTGGTCAATCCCTGTCTTTCTTTTCTCTGTCTACTCCTTCTTCTGTCTCTGAGTTAATCTTGAAATCCAACCCTTCATCTTGTCATCTTGACCCTGCTCCTACTACTCTTCTGAAACGTTGCCATTCAGTTATTTCTGCACCTATCTCTCACTTCATCAATGCATCTCTTACCTCTGCTTAATTTCCTCTGTCACTCAAAACTGCAGCTGTTACCCCTGTTCTCAAGAAACCCAACCTTGATCCCTCAGTTTTATCTAATTATCGTCCCATTTCAAATCTCCCCTTCATAGCTAAATTACTAGAAAGTACTGTTGCCTCCCAGCTTCAGTCTTTTCTAGTTGAAAATAATCTTTTTGATCCTTTTCAGTCTGGTTTTCGCCCTTTGCATAGTACTGAAACTGCACTAGTTAAGGTACTGAATGATCTGCTTCTCTCTGGTGACTCTGGTTCTCTGTCTATGCTCCTGCTGCTTGACCTCAGCTCTGCCTTCGATACCGTCTCCCATCAACTACTCATTTCGCGCCTTTCGGATGTGGGTATTTCTGGTGCTGCTCTTTCCTGGTTTTCCTCCTATCTCTCTGACAGACTATTCTACATTTCACTTCAGAATTTTCGCTCACCTACTGTCCCCCTGAAGCAAGGTGTCCCTCAGGGATCCGTTCTTGGGCCATTATTATTCATAATCTATATAATACCTCTTGGTCAGATCCTCCGCCGTCATGGTTTTAATTATCATTTTTACGCTGACGACATTCAATTATATACTGCCTGTACATCGACTTTATCTCTCACAACTGACAAAATCTCTGCTTGTGTACATGAAATAAAAGATTGGCTTCATTCAAATTTTTTAAAACTTAACATGGACAAAACTGAGATTATTTTCACTGGACCTCCGTCACTCAATAATAAAATTCCCACCAACTTCACCTGTGAGATCGCTGGCTCTCTTATCAAACCATCTAGTACTATTAAAAATCTTGGTGTAATTTTTGATTCCTCTCTATCTTTTCACTCTCACATTAATTCTATCACTAAATTGGCATTCTTTCATCTACGTCGTATCGCTCAGCTCCGTCCCTTTATCAGTATCTCAGATGCTGAAACTGTCATCCATGCATTTGTCACCTCACGTCTTGATTACTGCAATGCACTTTTCATTGGCCTATCAGCTAGCTCCATTTCCAAATTACAATACATTCAAAACTCTGCTGCCAGACTACTCACCCACACCAAGCGTTCTGCACATATTTCCCCAATTCTGCATGATCTTCACTGGCTTCCTGTGGCTTACCGTATCAAATTCAAAATTCTCCTTCTCACTTTTAAGTCTCTGCACGGCCTGGCGCCCCCCTATCTCTGTAACCTGCTTCTCCCCTACACCCCGACTCGCTCTTTACGATCCGCTGATTCTAGCCTTCTCGTCGTCCCTCGGCATCGCCTTGCCTCAATGGGGGGCAGATCATTCAGTGTTGTTGCGCCCAAAATGTGGAACTCTCTCCCCCGATCACTCTGTTCTGTTAACACTATCTCTGAATTCAAATCCATGCTCAAAACTCACCTATTTTCTGAATGTTATAATTCTTAATTTTCCAAAAAATTTTTTTTTTTTTTTTTTTTTTTTTTTTTCTCAGTTATATCTGTTTGTATTCTGCTGGTTGCCGCCCCATCTACCAAATTTTTCACTTACTGTACTCAACTGCCTACTGTTGTCCTGTCTGCTGTCTTTGTCAACTGCCTTTATTGTTGTTTGTTTATTGTAAAGCGTCCTTGAGCTCTGGAAAGGCGCTATATAAATAAAACTTATTATTATTAATTTTAAGAAACAGAAACACTGTAATAAACAGAAACATTTTACTTTCCTTATTTTATTATAATGTTAAATTGTAGATTTTGTTGTTTTACCATATCTCATTAGATGTGACATGCTTCATATATGCTTCAAATATGAAGAAATGTATATATCATCAGTAAACATTGATTTTGTGATCATTCACTTAAAAAAAAAACCTCTCTGGTTTTATTTGGTTCGAAAAATCACAACTGAATCCACCCTTCTGATGGGATCAGGATAATCCTGTTTTTTTGGATCAAATAGATCCTAATCCGAGTTCAAAATTCTGAAAAACCCAAAGGGCAGGTTTGATCCAGATCAAATTTAAGATCGGATTACATGATCTGATCTTAGTTCAGAATCCCTCTTTTGCTTTTGAAAAACCCATTTCCAAGATTTGATCCAATCCGTGATCCGAAATCCCACTGGATTACTTTTGAAAAACTGGGCCCAGAGGATTAACTCCTCCTGCTGCAGATCGTGTCCAGTTACATCGAGTGCATGCAACCTTGGCACAGACAGCAAAGCACTTTCTGTTTTTCTGCCAACGCATTTTTTTCTCGAAAACCTGGAGGACACAGCCCATTCAGAGCTTATATTTTGGTACCATCGATAAGTCTGCCCACCCACCCCATTCTTTCAGTAGATGAAATCTTCCATCATACATCATGGTGGAATTGACCATATGTGAACCCTAAAGCTCTAAGATACCCTATCCCTAAACTTATTGAGCTGTTGCATCAATCATTGTGTCCAGCAAGGTTTGCAGTGGCGCAGGGGCGGATCTACAGGGGGGCAAGGGGGGGCAGGTGCCCCCCCACTCTAGAGCCTTGCCCCCCCAGCTGCCCCCCTAACTTTGATTATCCAAAAACTGTACCTTTAAAAACAACCCGCCACTTTGTCCAATACATTTACCAAAAGTGAACAATTTCATTTTTAATTTTAAATGTATTATTCGCCCCTCCCCCTGCCCCTCAAATACTTAGCTACGTCCCTGATTCAAACGTGCAGAGCGGCGTTCGCTCAGTCTGGCTCACACACACAGCAAGTCTGCTGCGGTGCGGTGGCTGTGCAACCCGACTGGAGAGACTGAGCTGCCCCAGAGCCTCTGAAGGTGAAGTGAGTTTCCCCAGGTGTAGTTTAAACACACGTTTAACTTAAAGTTACATTTGTAATTAATGTATTGTATGCTAAAGACGATTCAGCATCAGCAAAAACAGCGAGTCTATTACGTTAGCCAAAATCAGCGGTCAAATTGCTCCCTCGTGATAGGTAAGAGCACTCTTCCCTTTGATTAGCCTATTTTTTATTTTTAGTAAAGACAAGAACAGCTTAATAAAAAATAAAAAATATTGTGGGGCGGCGCTAGGGCTGGGCTAAGGGGGCTTAAGCCCCGAATGTTTTTAGTAAAGCCCCGAATATTTTTTTTTAATTGCCTTTCTCAGAGCAAAACAATTAATCAGAAAAACAAATGTGAATAAGATTACAGCGGCCTCGATTACCTAATCATGAACAGTGCAGTTTTATATATATTTTTCCCTTTGCAAGGTACGACGTGCTTTTGCAGCATTGAGCATTGTAGCCAATCACAGACATGTCTGTTGAACACATCGGCCAATATGTGTCGCTGTGCTGAAGATGTGTTTTGCGCGAGCTCACCGAGTTCACGTTCGCAAACCTGTCATTATTATTGGCAATAAACTTAAGATGCAATCATGCAAATAAGAGATTCACTTGATATTCTTGATGTTACTCTGATGCACTACATTACGCAACGCTCTGTTTGTTGTTAGGAAGACTAAAGTTCAGCGGTCTAGCTCATCAATGTCAAAATGATTAAAGACGTAAACGAATGCTTGGTAAAATGTAAGAAGATAAACATTTAATATTCAACTGTTTTACAATATGTTCAACTACCGACAGTATCCGGTGACGCAAATTATTGTAATTATAAGTTTTTAATTATAATAAGAACTTGAGTATTGTCCGCTGTTTTATACTTCTAGTCCACTGCATCTTGGACACAATTATTGTACTTTTTTTATATTTTCATTTAGCTTTTTATACTTTTACTTTTTAAAAGATGCACAGTTTTGTTTTGTTTGAACACTGGGCTTATTCCTGTTGTGAATTAAAAACCTTTGTAGTGTGTAAGGGCATGATTAAACAATAACTACTGTAGTTTAAAAGTGTTTTTGTGTTTGTTTCTCTCCGACATTTATATATAGGGATTCCCATGTATTGTCTACCCCTGCCACCCTGCCAAGACCTCTTGCCCCCCCTTTGCCCCCCCTTTGCCCCCCCTTTGCCCCCCCATGTAAAATTTTCTAGATCCGCCACTGCAGTGGCGAGATGGCTCGCTGGGCCCTACCACCTTGGTGATAGCTCGCTGGAACCCGAGGTGTATGTAACCCAGGCTACTAGTAAACAAATAAGTATGTGAGTTAATCGAAAAAGAACAGCTGAAAAAAAAGAGAAAAAGACTGTTCTAGACTGAAAAGAGAATCACCCAATCACACATTGCACTGCAGTGACTGACACTTCTGTGAGCCAATGGCAGCAGCGCATCAGGTTGCGCAAGTCCCTCTTTGAATGCGAGCGGCAGATGAGAGAAAGCAAGTCAGAGAACGCAGCTGTGCGGAGTAATCTCCAGAAATTTCCCGCATTTAAGCTAAAGAGTCAGAGTGAAAAGAGACCAGATAAAATAAAGTTGAATATTTGAATGAAACGTTGATAAGCTGTCATCGGAGCGAGAAGAGGACGAGTCAAAGAAATAGTGACTGATGCAGACCAACGTAACTTTAAAGTGCTGCGTATTAACTTCCCTGCTTGAATATAGACTATTTTCTTGCCTTGGTGAGTCCTATTTCAAATATAAACTTGATAATATACAAGGAAAAAATGTTGCAGATTTTTCAGCGAACTTATGAGGTTGATATTAACTTGATATTAGTATGTGCGTGCTTAACGATCTAGCCAGCTAGTCTGCACGCGGTGACGCGGGCTAAAGCTAGTCAAATGTGAAAAAAAGCTAGGGAGTCAATGAAATATGACGCAGATTCATGTTTAATTGTCAACGTGTTTAATAAGTTGAAATATTGAGTTAATTTGTGCTTTACTGTACATGTGAATTGTAAATGAGACTGAATTGAGTATTAATTATTGGTTCTGCCTTGTGTTTTTACAAGGCTGGGTTTTTTGTGAGAGATTGTGATTCACCATCAGAAGTGTTCCTGTTCCATATCGGACACACGAGACGCAATAAGCGTATGAGCACGGCGAGCCATCCACGAACTCGATTCCCTTGTTGAACTGTGCTCATCATCTCTGGTAGGAGAATTCTTTTCTTTTTTGTTTCGTTGCTCTTGGTCAAAAAGAGCTTGGACTCATTGCGAACTGTTTTTTATTATTTTTCTCCTCTCCATCTTCATCCAAAAGACATTGACTTTGAACTGAACTGTCCTAAACGAACGAACATTTTCTTGAACTGAGTCAATTGATTCTGTTCGTCTGAGTCGATTCCACCAATTGAATCTTGAGCATTTGATTCACAACCTGAAAAGAATACCACAGTTTTTAGGGAAAAAGTGTTTATTTGAATTTGAAAAGTGAAATTGAGAATTCATTCTGTACATTGAATCAAATTGACTGTTTATATGAATTCTGAGTATTCAAGTGAATGCATTATTTTGTTTGAGAATATTGCTTACTGTTTCCTTGAAGTATTGAATTTTTCCAATTGTTTTATTTTTATTTTATTTTATTGCACAAAGAGAATAATCTGATTTACATCTGAGTCGAGCTGTTAAGGTTGCTCATTCAAGTACTTACAAAAGAGTGTGGAGAACAAATATTGTCACTTATTGTCCATTGCTAATTAGTTGATTACATTGTGATTTGCATATTTCAAACAACAAAAATAAAAAAGATCATTCAGGGCTCGAAATTAACTTTTTTACTTGGTAGCACTGGTGCTCCCAACTTCAAAAAGTTAGGAGCACCAGCAAACATTTAGGAGCACCCACCAAAAATTAAGGAGCACCACAACTACAAATTATATATTAATAAATTTTATTTCATCCTGTGGCCAAGATTTGAAATTTGGTCTTCTGGCTCTATATCATCTCACCCCGATGATATTGGCACATGATTTGTCATTTGACATAAATTTAGTGAAGGCAAGCTCTTCTTTGGCGATGGTGTATGCGGTGTTATATTCATAGACAGTATGGTTATATTTGACGTATCCTGCCGATTAAAAGCCTTAATAATTGAACCTGATTTGTTTGCCACACACCTGTCCCTGCATTTTTTGCTTGGCACTTGGCACTCTATTGCTATTAATATGCTGTATTAATCTTTGTTAATCTTAGTTAATAAAAATACAGCTGTTCATTGTTCATTAATGTTACTTCACACAGTGCATTAACTATGTAAAAAAATATATATAATAAATTCAATAATGTATAGGCTATTAGTAGCCCAAATGTTGAAATTAACATTAACAACATTAACAAATTAACAAAGTGCAGTTTTTTTTTAATAGTACAACTGTGTTAACTAGAATTTAATAAGTGGAACATTATTGTAAAGTGGTACCAATTTGTTATACACCCATTCAGACGTCTCGTGAGTGTGTTGGACAGATCAGTTGTTTTAACCATTCATTAAAGTGAATCGGTTCAAATGAGTCATTAGTTCGCGAATCGGAGTGTCATTAGTGGAAGTGTAGCATACGGCAAGCGTTGTGTGATTATCCCGGTAGTTTATTTTTTAGCACAATTCACACTCCACGGTAATTTAGGAGAAAAAAAAAATCTCCGAATGCTCCACGTGAAACTTCGGTCTTCCGCCCTTTTTCTATCGTGTCAAATGATTTTGATTAATATGCGCGAGGGAGAGAGAGCAAGACAGCGCTCGTGTTGTTTGAAGACGTGAGAGTGCGCGCGCGCGGCCGGGGCTTTCTCTCGTCAAGCGCAGCAGTCACTCACGCACCGATCAAAGGCTTTGGCGGCCGCCAAAAAAAATCAATGCAGGAAAAACCCCGGGATTGGTTATATAACGTTGGATAGAATGACGGTCCGGCCATTGCGTATCAGCGCACATAAGGTACACACTGTGAAGTAATTTGCAAACGTTTTTTAGAGAAATGAAAACAGGTCGCACCACAACCATTATTTGCACTCGCACAAATGCTCCCAAATATATTTTTAGGTCGCACAGATTAAATTTCAGGAGCATATGCGACCAAAATGGTCGCAATTTCGAGCCTTGTCATTTTACTTTAATATAAACCCTCAGTTGAATCATAAAAAAGACTCTGTTGATAATTCACCACCACTGTGCTGCCTTCCTCTCTCCAGTAGTCGCACCTATCTTCTGATCCTTTGGCCCATAATGAAATACTCACCAGTGTGACACGTACCATGCTACATGTACATATGCCTTGAGCGGGCCAGCAGGCTTGTGCTTGCTAAGGCAGCACATATACTAAAATATATATGGCCCCTGCGAAAGGATGACACGCAAATCCGTGAAGCGCTCCATATTTTTGCAGCTGTGATCAAGCCTGCTTCACTGGACTTGATTCATGCCCACTCTTTATTTTCATTCTTGTTCTCCTGTGTCAAGAACTGGTGCATCTCCAATGTCTATAGGGCCCTCTCAGTTTTCCTGCCAACTCTTTTTTTTTTTAATGCTTGTTCGCTGGGGCCATCAGGGTGTGAACCCATAGGCGATATCTTTTCCCTTCAAGGTTGAGTCACAGATCATCACTGGAACAGAACAATACATCCAAACTTGAGCTAAAATAAACTTCTACTTATGATTAGTTTTCACATTTTTATCATATAGTAACCAGCGGTGCTGTAAGTACCTAAAGAGTTACATATGCCAAGTAGGCATACGTGTAAATGGCTACATGTGGTGTGATTGAACTTCAAGACCCTAGGCACAGTTGCCGGTTGTCTAGCAATCATGAGAACAGCCAAATGAAAATACACAACAGCAACCCATCAAAGTCTAGAACTCTTGATTAGTTTGATTGCATGATAGCCCAATTAATGAATTACAAAATGTGTGAATATTTATCCTACGGAAGGCAGGCTACACTAATAGACAAGGTTTGCAAAGTGGTGAAATGGCTCTCTGGGCCCTACCACCTTGGTGAGGACTTGCTGGGACCCCAGGGGTATATATGCCTCAAATGAGTCGTGCTTTTTCGCCATGTTAAGGCAGTGCCTATGCTGAAAGTCGACCGGTTCAGAGAAGAAATCAAAGGATAATTCAAGAAAAAATATGTGAAGTCTTTAACGTTTTTTTTTTTTCGACGCCTGGCCGAGGGTCTATGCCTCGGTGTCTCCAGAGGATTAACTCCTCCTGCTGCAGATCGTGTCCGGTTACATCGAGTGCATGCAACCTTGGCACAGACAGCAAAGCACTTTCCGGTTTTCTGCCAACTAATTTTTTTCTCGAAAACCTGGAGGACACAGCCCGTTCAGAGCTTGTATTTTGGTACCATCGATAAGTCTGCCCACCCACCCCATTCTTTCAGTAGATGCTCTCATACATCATGGTGGAATGGCCATATGTGAACCCTAAAGCTCTAAGATACCCTATCCCTAAACTTATTGAGCTGTTGCATCAATCATTGTGTCCAGCAAGGTTTGCAGTGGCGAGATGGCTCGCTGGGCCCTACCACCTTGGTGATAGCTCGCTGGAACCCGAGGTGTACATATGCCTTGAGCGGGCCAGCAGGCTTGTGCTTGCTAAGGCAGAACATATACTAAATTTGGATCGATACAGAGAAGATTAGCATGGCCCCTGCGAAAGGATGACACGCAAATCCGTGAAGCGCTCCATATTTTTGCAGCTGTGATCAAGCCTGCTTCACTGGACTTGATTCATGCCCACTCTTTATTTTCATTCTTGTTCTCCTGTGTCAAGAACTGGTGCATCTCCAATGTCTATAGGGCACTCTCAGTTTTCCTGCCAACTCTTTTTTTATTTTTTTAATGCTTGTTCGCTGGGGCCATCGACGAGTGTGTCCACTCCCTTTCTTTAGCAGATGTCGTTGGGGAACAGGGTGTGAACCCATAGGCGAAATCTTTTCCCTTCAAGGTTGAGTCACAGAACATCTCTGGAACAGAACAATACATCCACACAGAGCAAACTTGAGCTAAAATAAACTTCTACTTATGATTAGTTTTCACATTTTTATCATATAGTAACCAGCGGTGCTGTAAGTACCTAAAGAGTTACATATGCCAAGTAGGCATACGTGTAAATGGCTACATGTGGTGTGATTGAACTTCAAGACCCTAGGCACAGTTGCCGGTTGTCTAGCAATCATGAGAACAGCCAAATGAAAATACACAACAGCAACCCATCAAAGTCTAGAACTCTTGATTAGTTTGATTGCATGATAGCCCAATTAATGAATTACAAAATGTGTGAATATTTATCCTACGGAAGGCAGGCTACACTAATAGACAAGGTTTGCAAAGTGGTGAAATGGCTCTCTGGGCCCTACCACCTTGGTGAGGACTTGCTGGGACCCCAGGGGTATATATGCCTCAAATGAGTCGTGCTTTTTCGCCATGTTAAGGCAGTGCCTATGCTGAAAGTCGACCGGTTCAGAGAAGAAATCAAAGGATAATTCAAGAAAAAATATGTGAAGTCTTTCACGTTTTTTTTTTTCTACGCCTGGCCGAGGGTCTATGCCTCAGTGTCTCCAGAGGATTAACTCCTGCTGCAGATCGTGTCCGGTTACATCGAGTGCATGCAACCTTGGCACAGACAGCAAAGCACTTTCCGGTTTTCTGCCAACTCATTTTTTTCTCGAAAACCTGGAGGACACAGCCCGTTCAGTACTTGTATTTTGGTACCATCGATAAGTCTGCCCACCCACCCCATTCTTTCAGTAGATGCTCTCATACATCATGGTGGAATTGGCCATATGTGAACCCTAAAGCTCTAAGATACCCTATCCCTAAACTTATTGAGCTGTTGCATCAATCATTGTGTCCAGCAAGGTTTGCAGTGGCGAGATGGCTCGCTGGGCCCTACCACCTTGGTGATAGCTTGCTGGAACCCGAGGTGTACATATGCCTTGAGCGGGCCAGCAGGCTTGTGCTTGCTAAGGCAGCACATATACTAAAATTGGATCGATACAGAGAAGATTAGCATGGCCCCTGCGAAAGGATGACACGCAAATCCGTGAAGCGCTCCATATTTTTGCAGCTGTGATCAAGCCTGCTTCACTGGACTTGATTCATGCCCACTCTTTATTTTCATTCTTGTTCTCCTGTGTCAAGAACTGGTGCATCTCCAATGTCTATAGGGCACTCTCAGTTTTCCTGCCAACTCTTTTTTTATTTTTTTAATGCTTGTTCGCTGAGGCCATCGACGAGTGTGTCCACTCCCTTTCTTTAGCAGATGTCGTTGGGGAACAGGGTGTGAACCCGTAGGCGAAATCTTTTCCCTTCAAGGTTGAGTCACAGAACATCTCTGGAACAGAACAATACATCCACACAGAGCAAACTTGAGCTAAAATAAACTTCTACTTATGATTAGTTTTCACATTTTTATCATATAGAAACCAGCGGTGCTGTAAGTACCTAAAGAGTTACATATGCCAAATGGCTACATGTGGTGTGATTGAACTTCAAGACCCTAGGCACAGTTGCCGGTTGTCTAGCAATCATGAGAACAGCCAAATGAAAATACACAACAGCAACCCATCAAAGTCTAGAACTCTTGATTAGTTTGATTGCATGATAGCCCAATTAATGAATTACAAAATGTGTGAATATTTATCCTACGGAAGGCAGGCTACACTAATAGACAAGGTTTGCAAAGTGGTGAAATGGCTCTCTGGGCCCTACCACCTTGGTGAGGACTTGCTGGGACCCCAGGGGTATATATGCCTCAAATGAGTCGTGCTTTTTCGCCATGTTAAGGCAGTGCCTATGCTGAAAGTCGACCGGTTCAGAGAAGAAATCAAAGGATAATTCAAGAAAAAATATGTGAAGTCTTTCACGTTTTTTTTTTTCGACGCCTGGCCGAGGGTCTATGCCTCAGTGTCTCCAGAGGATTAACTCCTCCTGCTGCAGATCGTGTCCGGTTACATCGAGTGCATGCAACCTTGGCACAGACAGCAAAGCACTTTCCGGTTTTCTGGCAACTCATTTTTTTCTCGAAAACCTGGAGGACACAGCCCGTTCAGAGCTTGTATTTTGGTACCATCGATAAGTCTGCCCACCCACCCCATTTTTTCAGTAGATGCTCTCATACATCATGGTGGAATTGGCCATATGTGAACCCTAAAGCTCTAAGATACCCTATCCCTAAACTTATTGAGCTGTTGCATCAATCATTGTGTCCAGCAAGGTTTGCAGTGGCGAGATGGCTCGCTGGGCCCTACCACCTTGGTGATAGCTCGCTGGAACCCGAGGTGTACATATGCCTTGAGCGGGCCAGCAGGCTTGTGCTTGCTAAGGCAGCACATATACTAAAATTGGATCGATACAGAGAAGATTAGCATGGCCCCTGCGAAAGGATGACACGCAAATCCGTGAAGCGCTCCATATTTTTGCAGCTGTGATCAAGCCTGCTTCACTGGACTTGATTCATGCCCACTCTTTATTTTCATTCTTGTTCTCCTGTGTCAAGAACTGGTGCATCTCCAATGTCTATAGGGCACTCTCAGTTTTCCTGCCAACTCTTTTTTTATTTTTTTAATGCTTGTTCGCTGGGGCCATCGACGAGTGTGTCCACTCCCTTTCTTTAGCAGATGTCGTTGGGGAACAGGGTGTGAACCCATAGGCGAAATCTTTTCCCTTCAAGGTTGAGTCACAGAACATCTCTGGAACAGAACAATACATCCACACAGAGCAAACTTGAGCTAAAATAAACTTCTACTTATGATTAGTTTTCACATTTTTATCATATAGAAACCAGCGGTGCTGTAAGTACCTAAAGAGTTACATATGCCAAATGGCTACATGTGGTGTGATTGAACTTCAAGACCCTAGGCACAGTTGCCGGTTGTCTAGCAATCATGAGAACAGCCAAATGAAAATACACAACAGCAACCCATCAAAGTCTAGAACTCTTGATTAGTTTGATTGCATGATAGCCCAATTAATGAATTACAAAATGTGTGAATATTTATCCTACGGAAGGCAGGCTACACTAATAGACAAGGTTTGCAAAGTGGTGAAATGGCTCTCTGGGCCCTACCACCTTGGTGAGGACTTGCTGGGACCCCAGGGGTATATATGCCTCAAATGAGTCGTGCTTTTTCGCCATGTTAAGGCAGTGCCTATGCTGAAAGTCGACCGGTTCAGAGAAGAAATCAAAGGATAATTCAAGAAAAAATATGTGAAGTCTTTCACGTTTTTTTTTTTCTACGCCTGGCCGAGGGTCTATGCCTCAGTGTCTCCAGAGGATTAACTCCTGCTGCAGATCGTGTCCGGTTACATCGAGTGCATGCAACCTTGGCACAGACAGCAAAGCACTTTCCAGTTTTCTGCCAACTCATTTTTTTCTCGAAAACCTGGAGGACACAGCCCGTTCAGTACTTGTATTTTGGTACCATCGATAAGTCTGCCCACCCACCCCATTCTTTCAGTAGATGCTCTCATACATCATGGTGGAATTGGCCATATGTGAACCCTAAAGCTCTAAGATACCCTATCCCTAAACTTATGGAGCTGTTGCATCAATCATTGTGTCCAGCAAGGTTTGCAGTGGCGAGATGGCTCGCTGGGCCCTACCACCTTGGTGATAGCTTGCTGGAACCCGAGGTGTACATATGCCTTGAGCGGGCCAGCAGGCTTGTGCTTGCTAAGGCAGCACATATACTAAAATTGGATCGATACAGAGAAGATTAGCATGGCCCCTGCGAAAGGATGACACGCAAATCCGTGAAGCGCTCCATATTTTTGCAGCTGTGATCAAGCCTGCTTCACTGGACTTGATTCATGCCCACTCTTTATTTTCATTCTTGTTCTCCTGTGTCAAGAACTGGTGCATCTCCAATGTCTATAGGGCACTCTCAGTTTTCCTGCCAACTCTTTTTTTATTTTTTTAATGCTTGTTCGCTGAGGCCATCGACGAGTGTGTCCACTCCCTTTCTTTAGCAGATGTCGTTGGGGAACAGGGTGTGAACCCATAGGTGAAATCTTTTCCCTTCAAGGTTGAGTCACAGAACATCTCTGGAACAGAACAATACATCCACACAGAGCAAACTTGAGCTAAAATAAACTTCTACTTATGATTAGTTTTCACATTTTTATCATATAGAAACCAGCGGTGCTGTAAGTACCTAAAGAGTTACATATGCCAAATGGCTACATGTGGTGTGATTGAACTTCAAGACCCTAGGCACAGTTGCCGGTTGTCTAGCAATCATGAGAACAGCCAAATGAAAATACACAACAGCAACCCATCAAAGTCTAGAACTCTTGATTAGTTTGATTGCATGATAGCCCAATTAATGAATTACAAAATGTGTGAATATTTATCCTACGGAAGGCAGGCTACACTAATAGACAAGGTTTGCAAAGTGGTGAAATGGCTCTCTGGGCCCTACCACCTTGGTGAGGACTTGCTGGGACCCCAGGGGTATATATGCCTCAAATGAGTGGTGCTTTTTCGCCATGTTAAGGCAGTGCCTATGCTGAAAGTCGACCGGTTCAGAGAAGAAATCAAAGGATAATTCAAGAAAAAATATGTGAAGTCTTTCACGTTTTTTTTTTTTCGACGCCTGGCCGAGGGTCTATGCCTCAGTGTCTCCAGAGGATTAACTCCTCCTGCTGCAGATCGTGTCCGGTTACATCGAGTGCATGCAACCTTGGCACAGACAGCAAAGCACTTTCCGGTTTTCTGGCAACTCATTTTTTTCTCGAAAACCTGGAGGACACAGCCCGTTCAGAGCTTGTATTTTGGTACCATCGATAAGTCTGCCCACCCACCCCATTCTTTCAGTAGATACTCTCATACATCATGGTGGAATTGGCCATATGTGAACCCTAAAGCTCTAAGATACCCTATCCCTAAACTTATTGAGCTGTTTCATCAATCATTGTGTCCAGCAAGGTTTGCAGTGGCGAGATGGCTCGCTGGGCCCTACCACCTTGGTGATAGCTCGCTGGAACCCGAGGTGTACATATGCCTTGAGCGGGCCAGCAGGCTTGTGCTTGCTAAGGCAGCACATATACTAAAATTGGATCGATACAGAGAAGATTAGCATGGCCCCTGCGAAAGGATGACACGCAAATCCGTGAAGCGCTCCATATTTTTGCAGCTGTGATCAAGGCTGCTTCACTGGACTTGATTCATGCCCACTCTTTATTTTCATTCTTGTTCTCCTGTGTCAAGAACTGGTGCATCTCCAATGTCTATAGGGCACTCTCAGTTTTCCTGCCAACTCTTTTTTTATTTTTTTAATGCTTGTTCGCTGGGGCCATCGACGAGTGTGTCCACTCCCTTTCTTTAGCAGATGTCGTTGGGGAACAGGGTGTGAACCCATAGGCGAAATCTTTTCCCTTCAAGGTTGAGTCACAGAACATCTCTGGAACAGAACAATACATCCACACAGAGCAAACTTGAGCTAAAATAAACTTCTACTTATGATTAGTTTTCACATTTTTATCATATAGTAACCAGCGGTGCTGTAAGTACCTAAAGAGTTACATATGCCAAATGGCTACATGTGGTGTGATTGAACTTCAAGACCCTAGGCACAGTTGCCGGTTGTCTAGCAATCATGAGAACAGCCAAATGAAAATACACAACAGCAACCCATCAAAGTCTAGAACTCTTGATTAGTTTGATTGCATGATAGCCCAATTAATGAATTACAAAATGTGTGAATATTTATGCTACGGAAGGCAGGCTACACTAATAGACAAGGTTTGCAAAGTGGTGAAATGGCTCTCTGGGCCCTACCACCTTGGTGAGGACTTGCTGGGACCCCAGGGGTATATATGCCTCAAATGAGTCGTGCTTTTTCGCCATGTTAAGGCAGTGCCTATGCTGAAAGTCGACCGGTTCAGAGAAGAAATCAAAGGATAATTCAAGAAAAAATATGTGAAGTCTTTCACGTTTTTTTTTTCTACGCCTGGCCGAGGGTCTATGCCTCAGTGTCTCCAGAGGATTAACTCCTGCTGCAGATCGTGTCCGGTTACATCGAGTGCATGCAACCTTGGCACAGACAGCAAAGCACTTTCCAGTTTTCTGCCAACTCATTTTTTTCTCGAAAACCTGGAGGACACAGCCCGTTCAGAGCTTGTATTTTGGTACCATCGATAAGTCTGCCCACCCACCCCATTCTTTCAGTAGATGCTCTCATACATCATGGTGGAATTGGCCATATGTGAACCCTAAAGCTCTAAGATACCCTATCCCTAAACTTATTGAGCTGTTGCATCAATCATTGTGTCCAGCAAGGTTTGCAGTGGCGAGATGGCTCGCTGGGCCCTACCACCTTGGTGATAGCTCGCTGGAACCCGAGGTGTACATATGCCTTGAGCGGGCCAGCAGGCTTGTGCTTGCTAAGGCAGCACATATACTAAAATTGGATCGATACAGAGAAGATTAGCATGGCCCCTGCGCAAAGCTCACCGTTCGTTCTTCTCTGTTTTCGCGCACGCGCAGTGGCGCCTCCGCGCCTGCGCGGTCGTAGAAGCGAGGCGCCCTCGAGACGCGGGTTCGAATCCCGGCCGAACCACAAAACATTACGTTTACGTTTACATCTATCGCGCGCGTCGATGTGATAAATAAAAGTTATTTATATTATTTATATGTCAACGTATAAATAGAAGTTACATGCAGCGTACCGTTTGTTTGTTTTTTCTTCAGTAACATAATAAATGTCAATTAAATATCAGTTGTTGTTGTTGTTGTTGTTGTTGTATTTATATTATGCCTATTTTATATGTCAATGCATAAATAAAAGTTACATGCAGTGTATTATTTGTTTCACCTTTTTCTTCAGTAAAATAATTGTTGTTATATTATATTTATATTATGCCTATTTTATATGTCAATGTATACATAAAAGTTACATGCAGTGTATTATTTGTTTGTTTCACCTTTTTCTATGTATAAATAAAAGTTACATGCCGTGTATTATTGTTTCACCTTTTTCTTTTGTATAATATAATTATCAATTAAAGTTTTACCTTTTTCTTCAGTAAAATAAATATCAATTAAATATCAGTAGTAGTTGTTGTTGTTGTTGTTGTTGTTGTTGTTAAACACCAAACACAGCAGCAGTAGGCTACAGTGTGAAATAGATTATTTATTTTAAACTACAATAAAACATTAATAATAAAGCATCAGCGCAGACACGTGGCGTAACTGTTCTGTCCAGAGATGCAGAACAAGGCTTTATTCCTCTTTTTTTAAACCACATCAATCACAGCAGACAGACACATAGTATAAGCGCTCAGTACATAATGCAGCAGCATTACAGTGTGAAGTACCTGTGGCATACAAGGCTTTTTTTAAAAACCACATCAATCACAGCAGACAGACACATATTATAAGAGCTCAGTACAGACATGGATGGATACATAACACAGTAGCATTACAGTATGTGAAGTAGACCCATAGTACAAGAGCTCAGTACAGACCTACATGAATACATAACACAGCAACACTACAGTGCGAAGTACCTGTGGCATACAAGGCTTTTTTTAAAAACCACATCAATCACAGCAGACAGACACATAGAGTATAAGAGTATAGACATGCATGGATACAGCAGTCCGGTATCTTGCATCGCAGCCACTGGACGTAACTCCAAAGACAGTGACCACATTAATGAACATACCCACATGTCCAAAAGGCCTATATAACTTGTCAGCGCATAAAATCAGAACAGCACAAAGGCATGACAATGTGTTATACAGGTGTGAATGGGACAGACAATGTTTTTTTTGTTTTTTCTTAAACCATATGATAGGCAGCAGACACACAGTATAGGCCTACATAACTTGTCAGTGCAAAGAATCAGAATAGTACAAAGGCATGACAATGTTACACAGGTGTGAATGGGATACACAATGTTTTTTCAAGCACAAGTGTCACTGTGCTGTAGAAGAGTTGAGGTGTGGACCGGTGTTTGTAGAAAGCCTCCACACCGCGGCAAGGTCCCGGTCCTTGTGGAGGGTAAAGTCAATGTCTTTAACAAAAACACACAACACTGCAAACAACTATATACAACACCTGCCCCAGCGAGAACGCGAAATCAGTCCGGGGCTCGACCCTGGTCCCTGTCCTTCATCTCCCTCAGCCAGTCCTCCACACTCTTACCCGCCGCGGCAGAGCAAAAATGTACATTGCCGTAGCGGGTGTGTCCGGTCTCCCTCCGCTTCGGCTGGCCGCATTTTCTGCACCTCTGTACTTGTGGCACGCCGGCCCGGGCAGCGACGACTGTTCCTGCCGCTGCCCTCTGCTCAGCCTTCTTCCTCCTCAGCCATTCCGTTTTGTACATGAATTCAGGCTGAGGAGGGGGAGCAGGAGGTGCTGCCTGCACCGCTTGTTGTCCCTGCTGTCCTGGCAACAGCTGCAGTGCAGGCAGCTGAGGGCCGGCGTGATGTGCGGCGGCCAGCGGCAGAGGGAGGACGTGTGGGGCTGGCGTTGTCCGAGGGAGCGTTGGGATGGGGAGCGCCCTCACACTCTGCTGGGGCAGTGAGAGGTCCAGAAGGAGAGGCTGTGTAGCCGGAAAAGGTCCTGTTGCAGCTGCAGCAGCCGGTAGTACGGCCAGGACAGCAGCTGAGGGGGCAGGCGGTAAAGGCGCCAGTAAACGTACTGGCGCTGGCAGAACAGGCACCGGTGCTGCCACAGCCGGTGCTGCTGCCAGAGTTACCGCCGCCCTTGACGCCGCTGTCGTCGCCTGGCCTGTAGGCACCGCCGTTGCTGCTGCCGGAGGACGATCCACCGCCGCCGCTGCTGGGCCCGGCGCCGCCGCCGCGGAACCTGCCGCCGCCGCCGCGGAACCTGCCGCCGCCGCCGCGGAACCCGCTGCCGCTGGTGGTCGTCCCTCTGCTGCAACGCCTGGAGCTAGCACGGTCCTCTCCTTCTCCCGCTGCGTCCTGGTGAACCTGAGAACAGATTTCAACGTAGTGTTTTAGTTACATGTGCGATTTTGAGAGCATGTCATTCAAGCATGTCATTCCCATAACACTGCCCAAAGCATCAAACATACCACAGCGAGAGGGTCCTGCAATTCAGCTCATAGAGCTGTATGGGCGCCCGAGCCATCAGCCTCTGGTGGCCCAGCACAAGGTCCCGGATGTGCTGGTACCGAAGCAGTATGCTGTCCCACCGCGACCTCCGGGCACCGTGCAGACGGGTGCCCGAGGGGATCAAGCGGCAGAGCTGGGTGCATACTGCCTCAACCAGCCGGCTTGCGCTGGGACTGCTGGCAGGTCCAGAGGTCTGTCCGACCAGGCAGCTGCGGACAACGGACAAAAACAATGACAGATATGAGCATGATAAGAGCAACATTACATAAAGCAGCTTGTGTGTACATCAGGGAAATGTATGATGGAAGTGTAGCCTTACCGTCTCAAGCTTTCCACACCAGGTATACTGGTGCGGCTTGGCTTCGCTGCCATGAAGCGCCCCCGAGCTGGCCTGTCCCTGTAGCGGGGAGGGTAGACTACTCGGGCCCTGTCGTGTGGTGACAGGGCCTCGTAGAGCCCGATGAGCTCATCTACCCTCCCCTCGGACAAGGCCGGGTCGTGACGCAACCCCACCAAGGCCGTGGCCAACTGGACCACGGCCAGGTACCCCGGCTGGTCATCCGGTCCTCTGTAGTCCTGCAGACACACAAGCAGAGACGGAAAACAATAAGTCAGTTGGACGGAACAGAGCGAGCGCAGCTTTTGGTGATGCGAGATGCACTGCAGTCGCAGACCGCAAAGAGGTGGCGTGCTTACCTCAGCAGCCTGCTGAGGCTCTGGCGAGGACCGGCCGGGGGAGTGGGGTGCGGGCTCGAGGGGACCGGTCGGACGGGATGGCTCGGGCGCGGGTGCGTCAGCCGGTTGCCCTGACCGCGGGTCCGTCTGAGGAGCTGGGAACTCGCCGGGCACGTGGAGGGTGAGGTCCTCCACCTCCTGCTGGCCGTCGGCGAGCTCGTCGTCCTCGACGAGTGGGGGAATGTCCCCCCCCGCGTCCGGAATGTCAGGGTCCAAGCTGACGTCCTGCAGCACTCTGCCCGTCTGGGAGTACAGGTACTCGATCCCGATGAGTTCCCCTGAAGTACAACAACACAAATCGCATCAGTCAGTCTGGTACACAAATATCATTCGGTGCGGACGTGTGTGAGCGCCGCGGTGGCTTGAGCGTTCTTACCGGTGTACTCCCTGGGCTTGGTGTAATCCTTGACCACACTCGTGCCAAGCACCCTTTGGCTGAGCTGGTCAAGGGAGTGCTGCAGGGGGCCATTGTAGGAGCGGAGCAGCGGACGTCCCTCCTGTGCCACGGACGCCGCCCTGTCCTCGTTCCACCGCGTCAACCCCTCCAGGAGAAACGCCTGGAAGTGCCAGGGATTGGCACTCTCTCCTGAGGAGGAACACAGATGCGTTTAGCAGTTTATTCAGTGCACACAATGTGAATGACAATGAGTCGATGACAGTGAAAGATTGACATGACAGTGAAACATGTGGTCTACCTGGAATGAAGCGGTTGAGGTGCAGGTGGAACGACTCCAGGGACGTGGAGCCTCGCGCACAACGGTACACCGGCAGGCTGATCCCCCCCTTGGTCAGCCTGCCCGTCTCGGTGTACAGCTCCACGCCCGGCGGGTCCTGGATGCACCGGAGGTGGCGCCGCTGCTCCGTCCAGATTGCCTGGATGCGGTCTTGGTCCAGCAGGGGAATCCCCACGGTGTCTCGTCCGTTGGCACCGCCGAAGGTTTCCAGGAGGTCACCGATCAGCCGCTCCGTCTCCGCCGCTCCACGCGTGCGGCGACGGCAGTGGAGAGCCATATCCCTGCGGCTGACGTGCCTCCACACTCCGGCGTCGGACGAGAAGGTCATCCCCTGCGCCTCAAGCGTCCTCTTCTTGGCTCTGAGCAACCGGGCTGCGTCCTCTGGGTCCCACAGGAAGATGCACGAAGACAGCTGCTGCAGGAAGGGCTTGTACAGCTGGTGGCTCTCTGTGGTGACACCTGACGCGAAGCGCCGCATCAGGTGCCAGATGTCCAGCCGGACCACCAGCTTGTCCCACTTCCCAAACATGTCAGCTGTCTTGGATCCCCCGCGGGAAGAACAACAGTCCCGGTCAACGTAGAGGAGCTGAGGCGGCTCCACCCCAGCGTCCCGATACCGCCGCATTAACCCCGCAGCCATGGACAACAGGCCGGCACCCTCGGTGTCCGTGAGCACGGACATGAGCACCTGTCCGTGCTCGTTGCCAACGTTGGTTGACCATGCTGCGGTCTGGGCGGCAGCACCGGCGAGCTTCCGGGTCACCTGTTTGAAAGAACAAAGCATCTCAGTAAGGCTGCACGCACATAGCCAGAGCATGATATACATAGCACCACATTTACCTTCTTGGTCGAATCCATCTTCAGGACCGTCCCAAAGACGGAGGTGACCCGGGCCTTCACGTCCTCCAGGCGGGAGAGGATGTCGTGGCAGTACACCAGCAACAGCCACGCGTACTGGGGCACGGGTGGCGGTTGCGGTGGTGGGGTGCACATGCGCACGACACCTCGCGACGTGAAGGGCTCCATGACGCTGAGGTAGTGTATGGACCGCCGCATCCAGGCCTCTGTGTGTGCCTCACAGAGTTTTTTGTACAGCTGCGTGGCGCTGTTCCCCCGAGTACGCTCACGCAGCTGGATGATAACCCGCCGGTCGCAGGCAAGCCTACAGAGAAGCACATCACATCATGTGTTACAGAAGAAGAGCCACACACAGACACACCGACAGTGTTCAGACAACTACTTACTTGTAGGTGAGGATTGCCGGGAAGAGGGCGCGATGCCCCTCTCCCAGCTGACCCACGACCTCCTGCGACCAGGCAGCTACCTTCCTCTTACACCGACAGCACTCCAGGTACTCGGTGGCCATCAAGTACCAGCCGTCGATGTCCAGGACCCTCCGGATGGTCCTGTAGAGCCCACACTTCGTGAGGGCCCTATTACAGCATGTCGGCCGGACGCCCCACAGACGCAGGGGCGTCCAGAGGAACAGCCGACACGCGAAGAAGGCAGCTGGTGAGGCGGGTGGCTGAGCGTAACTCGGCCGGGGCTGAGGGGGGTCCCACCACAGCTTGAGGTCTGTGGTGAGTTTGGTCCTCCCCTCGCTGTCGGTCTTGAACAGCGCCCGGCCGATCCACTCCTGCTCTTCCACGGTGAGAGCTGTCCGCCAGCTCTCAGGCAACCGGGACTGTGAGGGGAAAAAAACAACACAAATAAATACACCGTAAGGAGGCTGAGAGGAGGTGCTACATGCAGTTTGACAGTCAACTCCACTGAGTTGTGCGTCCATGAGTTCGGGCACGTGTGTGTTTGTACCTCAGCCGAAGCAGGAGTGGGTGTTGCGGGCTGCTCCACCTTCCTCTCCTTCCTCTTCCTCTTCGCCGGCGCTGGTGCCAGGGTGGCCTCCCCAGATGGCGTCTCCTCCACGGAGACGCGACGGGGCTCCTCCCTGGTCAACGCCGGAGCCCGGGCCGGAACAGCGAGCAGAGGTGGAGCAGCCGCAACTCGAGGTGGTGGCGGTGGGAGGGGTGGGAGAGGGATGGAGGACAATGCTGGAGAAGGTGGAGATGGAGGCCTCACCACCAGCGGGAGTGCCTGAAGGACCTGTACGTGAGCTTCAGACACATTCACACACAACAAAATGGCATCAGTACAATGATAGTCATTAGACAGTCACAATGATAGTGATTAGATGACGTGCAGCATGCCAGTGATTAGATGACGTGTGGCCTGCCAGTGATTAGATGACGTGCGGCATGCCAGAGATAGGGCAGATGGTTTAGTGCTACAAGGTGAATGTTAAGAGATGCAGCAGGGCCAAGGGAAGTAGACATGTGAAGGTGTTTAATCAAATCTACATTACCACTACGTTAGTGAGGATGGCACATCTACCGCCGACAAAGACGGCTACATTACCTGCCAAACCTACCTTTGTCTTTCAAGCATCAGCTGTAGCGACCAGTAAAAGAAACCATTACAGTTTATACAAAAAATACTAACAGAAGAATATATATTGAAGGCAAATGTTACAGTGTGACACGTCCAGTGTGGTGCCAGTTACCTGTTTCTAAGTCAGTGGCCATCTGGACCAGTTCCTCGTCCGTCACCTCTGTGGTGGGGGGCGGCGGCGGCGGAACCGAGGGGCGCTGGTCTCTGACGGATGTAGACACCGCTGTGGGGGGAGGGGGGTTGGGCAATGGTTAGTTAATCCTGTACAGTGAACCTCTGTTGTGTTAAAGAGAAAGAAAGAGATCTACCTGGAACTGCAGGCCGTGCTGGTGTGGTCATCAGCTTCCTGACCTTGGCCTGCAGCTCACCTGGGGCCATTGGACGCCTTCCCAGTAGGGCCGAGAACATGGGAGCGATCGGCTTGCGGGGCGGCAGCGCGGTGGAAGCAGCGGCCTTGCTGGGGCCACTGCTGGTGGTGGTGCTGCTGCTGCTGGGAGGTGGGGGTGTAGCAGCCGCCTCTGCCGACCGCTCCTTGTCTCGACCCAGGATGTACTTCCTGGCGGCGTCCATCGAGGTCCCAGGCTGCGGTGTCTTCCGTCGTAGCCACTTGACAAAGCTGCAAGACAATGATCAAAGATTAACACGCATATCAACAAGTCACAGCACCCTGTCAACAGTCCACTGCCCTTCACCACAACAGGACTTACGTCTGGTGCTTTTTTTCTGTGGAGTCGTACAGGTCCTTCAGGGTGGCCTCCTTGTAGTCCCCAAAGCCAACAAGCGCCTCGCCCTCACACCCGGGCTGAGTGGCGCGAGCCCGGGCCTCCTCGTGCGCCCGGTGGTACCTTAGCTGTTCAGCAAAGGCAGGGTGGGCGCACGAGTACCGGGCGAGTGCGTCCTTGTTGGCCATAAGGGGACTGTCGGAGGCACTTTTCTCCCGCTCCCGCTGGTGGCTGGCAACCAACTGCGTGGTGTAGCCCACGTCGTTCTCCAGGAGCCAACGGAACGTTTGACCCTGGTACTTGCCAAACTGGATGCTGTGGCAGCCCAGCACCAGCATGCGGTTACCAGGGTCACCGCCCTTGGAGACGACGTGGGCTTGGGCCTCCTTCTCCACCTCCTCCGGCTTCTTGGCCCTCGCAGCAGCGGCGGTCCCGCGTGGCCCCTTAGCGGCGATGAAGGCCACCGCCTCATCAGAGGCCCGCAGGAGAAGCTGCTGCGAGGCCGTAAATTTTAAATTTGCTAAATCCATCTTAACAATGACAAGAAATGACACAGCACAGCATTAAACAAGCATTACAGGTTAAACTATGTGTTAATTGCCATATTAACAGGAATATCACACATCAGATTAATGATATACCAGTACTACACATTCACTATTGAAATATTAACATTAACAAATTAACATAACGTGACACAACAGGTAAATAATGACCCCAGGGTTAGCCCCCCATTCATTGGCAGCCATTAAACAAACAGGCTTATTGTTAATGCATAAAACATACACTTAAACTTTATATTTTGATTTCACGTGGTAATATTCTAATCTTAGGGGTCTAAAGATACTAACTGTATGGTCTTTTCATAATTTAATTTTGTTTTCAGAGATCGTCACATGTTGTCCCATTAATTTCCAATGCAATGCATTACATTACATGCTAGCGATCTCTCAAAATGTATTTAATCTTTGATCAGACTACCTGGTTATCTTCCTTAGACCCTGTAGATGTAGTTACTACAGTTTGGAGTCGAAATTCGAAGTGTAAATATGGTTTAAATGTGTAAACCGGACGCCTGACGTTGACGTTCACGTTAATTAACTAACGTATCTTTTAAATATCAAAACCAGCGATTGACGGCAAGATGTAATAATACATCGACAAATTCCATGTCAGTGCATTGTAAAAGTACTCTGGGAAGACAATGTTATATCAGTACATTCGTAATATTCTATTTATTTTTGTTTTACTCACTCGGCGAAAACACTCGGTGGCTAACAGCTGTGGGTGTCAGGTCCGGTTTGTTTATGGTTGCTATGACAATTTGACAAACGCTCGATAATCCGAGCTGCTGATTGGCCCAAAACGCTCGATAATTCGAGCTGCTGATTGGCCCAAAACGCTCGATAATCCGAGCTGCTGATTGGCCCAAAGCTGAAAACGCTCGAAAAACGCTCGATTTTCCGAGCTGCTGATTGGCCCAAATCTGAAAACGCTCGATAAACGCTCGATTTTCCGAGCTGCTGATTGGCTGGCATCCAGAGACCATTGCTGGGCAGAGAGCGAAAGGATGACACGCAAATCCGTGAAGCGCTCCATATTTTTGCAGCTGTGATCAAGCCTGCTTCACTGGACTTGATTCATGCCCACTCTTTATTTTCATTCTTGTTCTCCTGTGTCAAGAACTGGTGCATCTCCAATGTCTATAGGGCACTCTCAGTTTTCCTGCCAACTCTTTTTTTTTTTTTTTTAATGCTTGTTCGCTGGGGCCATCGACGAGTGTGTCCACTCCCTTTCTTTAGCAGATGTCGTTGGGGAACAGGGTGTGAACCCATAGGCGAAATCTTTTCCCTTCAAGGTTGAGTCACAGAACATCTCTGGAACAGAACAATACATCCACACAGAGCAAACTTGAGCTAAAATAAACTTCTACTTATGATTAGTTTTCACATTTTTATCATATAGTAACCAGCGGTGCTGTAAGTACCTAAAGAGTTACATATGCCAAGTAGGCATACGTGTAAATGGCTACATGTGGTGTGATTGAACTTCAAGACCCTAGGCACAGTTGCCGGTTGTCTAGCAATCATGAGAACAGCCAAATGAAAATACACAACAGCAACCCATCAAAGTCTAGAACTCTTGATTAGTTTGATTGCATGATAGCCCAATTAATGAATTACAAAATGTGTGAATATTTATCCTACGGAAGGCAGGCTACACTAATAGACAAGGTTTGCAAAGTGGTGAAATGGCTCTCTGGGCCCTACCACCTTGGTGAGGACTTGCTGGGACCCCAGGGGTATATATGCCTCAAATGAGTCGTGCTTTTTCGCCATGTTAAGGCAGTGCCTATGCTGAAAGTCGACCGGTTCAGAGAAGAAATCAAAGGATAATTCAAGAAAAAATATGTGAAGTCTTTCACGTTTTTTTTTTTCTACGCCTGGCCGAGGGTCTATGCCTCAGTGTCTCCAGAGGATTAACTCCTGCTGCAGATCGTGTCCGGTTACATCGAGTGCATGCAACCTTGGCACAGACAGCAAAGCACTTTCCGGTTTTTTGCCAACTCATTTTTTTCTCGAAAACCTGGAGGACACAGCCCGTTCAGTACTTGTATTTTGGTACCATCGATAAGTCTGCCCACCCACCCCATTCTTTCAGTAGATGCTCTCATACATCATGGTGGAATTGGCCATATGTGAACCCTAAAGCTCTAAGATACCCTATCCCTAAACTTATTGAGCTGTTGCATCAATCATTGTGTCCAGCAAGGTTTGCAGTGGCGAGATGGCTCGCTGGGCCCTACCACCTTGGTGATAGCTTGCTGGAACCCGAGGTGTACATATGCCTTGAGCGGGCCAGCAGGCTTGTGCTTGCTAAGGCAGCACATATACTAAAATTGGATCGATACAGAGAAGATTAGCATGGCCCTGCGAAAGGATGACACGCAAATCCGTGAAGCGCTCCATATTTTTGCAGCTGTGATCAAGCCTGCTTCACTGGACTTGATTCATGCCCACTCTTTATTTTCATTCTTGTTCTCCTGTGTCAAGAACTGGTGCATCTCCAATGTCTATAGGGCACTCTCAGTTTTCCTGCCAACTCTTTTTTTATTTTTTTTAATGCTTGTTCGCTGGGGCCATCGACGAGTGTGTCCACTCCCTTTCTTTAGCAGATGTCGTTGGGGAACAGGGTGTGAACCCATAGGCGAAATCTTTTCCCTTCAAGGTTGAGTCACAGAACATCTCTGGAACAGAACAATACATCCACACAGAGCAAACTTGAGCTAAAATAAACTTCTACTTATGATTAGTTTTCACATTTTTATCATATAGTAACCAGCGGTGCTGTAAGTACCTAAAGAGTTACATATGCCAAATGGCTACATGTGGTGTGATTGAACTTCAAGACCCTAGGCACAGTTGCCGGTTGTCTAGCAATCATGAGAACAGCCAAATGAAAATACACAACAGCAACCCATCAAAGTCTAGAACTCTTGATTAGTTTGATTGCATGATAGCCCAATTAATGAATTACAAAATGTGTGAATATTTATGCTACGGAAGGCAGGCTACACTAATAGACAAGGTTTGCAAAGTGGTGAAATGGCTCTCTGGGCCCTACCACCTTGGTGAGGACTTGCTGGGACCCCAGGGGTATATATGCCTCAAATGAGTCGTGCTTTTTCGCCATGTTAAGGCAGTGCCTATGCTGAAAGTCGACCGGTTCAGAGAAGAAATCAAAGGATAATTCAAGAAAAAATATGTGAAGTCTTTCACGTTTTTTTTTTCTACGCCTGGCCGAGGGTCTATGCCTCAGTGTCTCCAGAGGATTAACTCCTGCTGCAGATCGTGTCCGGTTACATCGAGTGCATGCAACCTTGGCACAGACAGCAAAGCACTTTCCAGTTTTCTGCCAACTCATTTTTTTCTCGAAAACCTGGAGGACACAGCCCGTTCAGAGCTTGTATTTTGGTACCATCGATAAGTCTGCCCACCCACCCCATTCTTTCAGTAGATGCTCTCATACATCATGGTGGAATTGGCCATATGTGAACCCTAAAGCTCTAAGATACCCTATCCCTAAACTTATTGAGCTGTTGCATCAATCATTGTGTCCAGCAAGGTTTGCAGTGGCGAGATGGCTCGCTGGGCCCTACCACCTTGGTGATAGCTCGCTGGAACCCGAGGTGTACATATGCCTTGAGCGGGCCAGCAGGCTTGTGCTTGCTAAGGCAGCACATATACTAAAATTGGATCGATACAGAGAAGATTAGCATGGCCCCTGCGAAAGGATGACACGCAAATCCGTGAAGCGCTCCATATTTTTGCAGCTGTGATCAAGCCTGCTTCACTGGACTTGATTCATGCCCACTCTTTATTTTCATTCTTGTTCTCCTGTGTCAAGAACTGGTGCATCTCCAATGTCTATAGGGCACTCTCAGTTTTCCTGCCAACTCTTTTTTTATTTTTTTAATGCTTGTTCGCTGGGGCCATCGACGAGTGTGTCCACTCCCTTTCTTTAGCAGATGTCGTTGGGGAACAGGGTGTGAACCCATAGGCGAAATCTTTTCCCTTCAAGGTTGAGTCACAGAACATCTCTGGAACAGAACAATACATCCACACAGAGCAAACTTGAGCTAAAATAAACTTCTACTTATGATTAGTTTTCACATTTTTATCATATAGAAACCAGCGGTGCTGTAAGTACCTAAAGAGTTACATATGCCAAATGGCTACATGTGGTGTGATTGAACTTCAAGACCCTAGGCACAGTTGCCGGTTGTCTAGCAATCATGAGAACAGCCAAATGAAAATACACAACAGCAACCCATCAAAGTCTAGAACTCTTGATTAGTTTGAGTGCATGATAGCCCAATTAATGAATTACAAAATGTGTGAATATTTATCCTACGGAAGGCAGGCTACACTAATAGACAAGGTTTGCAAAGTGGTGAAATGGCTCTCTGGGCCCTACCACCTTGGTGAGGACTTGCTGGGACCCCAGGGGTATATATGCCTCAAATGAGTCGTGCTTTTTCGCCATGTTAAGGCAGTGCCTATGCTGAAAGTCGACCGGTTCAGAGAAGAAATCAAAGGATAATTCAAGAAAAAATATGTGAAGTCTTTCACGTTTTTTTTTTTCGACGCCTGGCCGAGGGTCTATGCCTCAGTGTCTCCAGAGGATTAACTCCTCCTGCTGCAGATCGTGTCCGGTTACATCGAGTGCATGTAACCTTGGCACAGACAGCAAAGCACTTTCCGGTTTTCTGCCAACTCATTTTTTTCTCGAAAACCTGGAGGACACAGCCCGTTCAGAGCTTGTATTTTGGTACCATCGATAAGTCTGCCCACCCACCCCATTCTTTCAGTAGATGCTCTCATACATCATGGTGGAATTGGCCATATGTGAACCCTAAAGCTCTAAGATACCCTATCCCTAAACTTATTGAGCTGTTGCATCAATCATTGTGTCCAGCAAGGTTTGCAGTGGCGAGATGGCTCGCTGGGCCCTACCACCTTGGTGATAGCTCGCTGGAACCCGAGGTGTACATATGCCTTGAGCGGGCCAGCAGGCTTGTGCTTGCTAAGGCAGCACATATACTAAAATTGGATCGATACAGAGAAGATTAGCATGGCCCCTGCGAAAAGCTCACCGTTCGTTCTTCTCTGTTTTCGCGCACGCGCAGTGGCGCCTCCGCGCCTGCGCGGTCTTAGAAGCGAGGCGCCCTCGAGACGCGGGTTCGAATCCCGGCCGAACCACAAAATATTACGTTTACATCTATCGCGCGCGTCGATGTGATAAATAAAAGTGATTTATATTATTTATATGTCAACGTATAAATAGAAGTTACATGCAGTGTACCGTTTGTTTGTTTTTTCTTCAGTAACATAATAAATGTCAATTAAATATCAGTTGTTGTTGTATTTATATTATGCCTATTTTATGTCAATGCATAAATAAAAGTTACATGCAGTGTATTATTTGTTTCTTGTTGTTATATTATATTTAGATTATGCCTATTTTATATGTCAATGTATAAATAAAAGTTACATGCAGTGTATTATTTGTTTGTTTCACCTTTTTCTATGTATAAATAAGTTACATGCCGTGTATTATTGTTTCACCTTTTTCTTTTGTATAATATAATTATCAATTAAAGTTTTACCTTTTTCTTCAGTAAAATAAATATCAATTAAATATCAGTAGTAGTTGTTGTTAAACACCAAACACAGCAGCAGTAGGCTACAGTGTGAAATAGATTATTTATTTTAAACTACAATAAAACATTAATAATAAAGCATCAGCGCAGACACGTGGCGTAACTGTTCTGTCCAGAGATGCAGAACAAGGCTTTATTCCTCTTTTTTTAAACCACATCAATCACAGCAGACAGACACATAGTATAAGCGCTCAGTACATAATGCAGCAGCATTACAGTGTGAAGTACCTGTGGCATACAAGGCTTTTTTTAAAAACCACATCAATCACAGCAGACAGACACATATTATAAGAGCTCAGTACAGACATGGATGGATACATAACACAGTAGCATTACAGTATGTGAAGTAGACCCATAGTACAAGAGCTCAGTACAGACCTACATGAATACATAACACAGCAACACTACAGTGCGAAGTACCTGTGGCATACAAGGCTTTTTTTAAAAACCACATCAATCACAGCAGACAGACACATAGAGTATAAGAGTATAGACATGCATGGATACAGCAGTCCGGTATCTTGCATCGCAGCCACTGGACGTAACTCCAAAGACAGTGACCACATTAATGAACATACCCACATGTCCAAAAGGCCTATATAACTTGTCAGCGCATAAAATCAGAACAGCACAAAGGCATGACAATGTGTTATACAGGTGTGAATGGGACAGACAATGTTTTTTTTGTTTTTTCTTAAACCATATGATAGGCAGCAGACACACAGTATAGGCCTACATAACTTGTCAGTGCAAAGAATCAGAATAGTACAAAGGCATGACAATGTTACACAGGTGTGAATGGGATACACAATGTTTTTTCAAGCACAAGTGTCACTGTGCTGTAGAAGAGTTGAGGTGTGGACCGGTGTTTGTAGAAAGCCTCCACACCGCGGCAAGGTCCCGGTCCTTGTGGAGGGTAAAGTCAATGTCTTTAACAAAAACACACAACACTGCAAACAACTATATACAACACCTGCCCCAGCGAGAACGCGAAATCAGTCCGGGGCTCGACCCTGGTCCCTGTCCTTCATCTCCCTCAGCCAGTCCTCCACACTCTTACCCGCCGCGGCAGAGCAAAAATGTACATTGCCGTAGCGGGTGTGTCCGGTCTCCCTCCGCTTCGGCTGGCCGCATTTTCTGCACCTCTGTACTTGTGGCACGCCGGCCCGGGCAGCGACGACTGTTCCTGCCGCTGCCCTCTGCTCAGCCTTCTTCCTCCTCAGCCATTCCGTTTTGTACATGAATTCAGGCTGAGGAGGGGGAGCAGGAGGTGCTGCCTGCACCGCTTGTTGTCCCTGCTGTCCTGGCAACAGCTGCAGTGCAGGCAGCTGAGGGCCGGCGTGATGTGCGGCGGCCAGCGGCAGAGGGAGGACGTGTGGGGCTGGCGTTGTCCGAGGGAGCGTTGGGATGGGGAGCGCCCTCACACTCTGCTGGGGCAGTGAGAGGTCCAGAAGGAGAGGCTGTGTAGCCGGAAAAGGTCCTGTTGCAGCTGCAGCAGCCGGTAGTACGGCCAGGACAGCAGCTGAGGGGGCAGGCGGTAAAGGCGCCAGTAAACGTACTGGCGCTGGCAGAACAGGCACCGGTGCTGCCACAGCCGGTGCTGCTGCCAGAGTTACCGCCGCCCTTGACGCCGCTGTCGTCGCCTGGCCTGTAGGCACCGCCGTTGCTGCTGCCGGAGGACGATCCACCGCCGCCGCTGCTGGGCCCGGCGCCGCCGCCGCGGAACCTGCCGCCGCCGCCGCGGAACCTGCCGCCGCCGCCGCGGAACCCGCTGCCGCTGGTGGTCGTCCCTCTGCTGCAACGCCTGGAGCTAGCACGGTCCTCTCCTTCTCCCGCTGCGTCCTGGTGAACCTGAGAACAGATTTCAACGTAGTGTTTTAGTTACATGTGCGATTTTGAGAGCATGTCATTCAAGCATGTCATTCCCATAACACTGCCCAAAGCATCAAACATACCACAGCGAGAGGGTCCTGCAATTCAGCTCATAGAGCTGTATGGGCGCCCGAGCCATCAGCCTCTGGTGGCCCAGCACAAGGTCCCGGATGTGCTGGTACCGAAGCAGTATGCTGTCCCACCGCGACCTCCGGGCACCGTGCAGACGGGTGCCCGAGGGGATCAAGCGGCAGAGCTGGGTGCATACTGCCTCAACCAGCCGGCTTGCGCTGGGACTGCTGGCAGGTCCAGAGGTCTGTCCGACCAGGCAGCTGCGGACAACGGACAAAAACAATGACAGATATGAGCATGATAAGAGCAACATTACATAAAGCAGCTTGTGTGTACATCAGGGAAATGTATGATGGAAGTGTAGCCTTACCGTCTCAAGCTTTCCACACCAGGTATACTGGTGCGGCTTGGCTTCGCTGCCATGAAGCGCCCCCGAGCTGGCCTGTCCCTGTAGCGGGGAGGGTAGACTACTCGGGCCCTGTCGTGTGGTGACAGGGCCTCGTAGAGCCCGATGAGCTCATCTACCCTCCCCTCGGACAAGGCCGGGTCGTGACGCAACCCCACCAAGGCCGTGGCCAACTGGACCACGGCCAGGTACCCCGGCTGGTCATCCGGTCCTCTGTAGTCCTGCAGACACACAAGCAGAGACGGAAAACAATAAGTCAGTTGGACGGAACAGAGCGAGCGCAGCTTTTGGTGATGCGAGATGCACTGCAGTCGCAGACCGCAAAGAGGTGGCGTGCTTACCTCAGCAGCCTGCTGAGGCTCTGGCGAGGACCGGCCGGGGGAGTGGGGTGCGGGCTCGAGGGGACCGGTCGGACGGGATGGCTCGGGCGCGGGTGCGTCAGCCGGTTGCCCTGACCGCGGGTCCGTCTGAGGAGCTGGGAACTCGCCGGGCACGTGGAGGGTGAGGTCCTCCACCTCCTGCTGGCCGTCGGCGAGCTCGTCGTCCTCGACGAGTGGGGGAATGTCCCCCCCCGCGTCCGGAATGTCAGGGTCCAAGCTGACGTCCTGCAGCACTCTGCCCGTCTGGGAGTACAGGTACTCGATCCCGATGAGTTCCCCTGAAGTACAACAACACAAATCGCATCAGTCAGTCTGGTACACAAATATCATTCGGTGCGGACGTGTGTGAGCGCCGCGGTGGCTTGAGCGTTCTTACCGGTGTACTCCCTGGGCTTGGTGTAATCCTTGACCACACTCGTGCCAAGCACCCTTTGGCTGAGCTGGTCAAGGGAGTGCTGCAGGGGGCCATTGTAGGAGCGGAGCAGCGGACGTCCCTCCTGTGCCACGGACGCCGCCCTGTCCTCGTTCCACCGCGTCAACCCCTCCAGGAGAAACGCCTGGAAGTGCCAGGGATTGGCACTCTCTCCTGAGGAGGAACACAGATGCGTTTAGCAGTTTATTCAGTGCACACAATGTGAATGACAATGAGTCGATGACAGTGAAAGATTGACATGACAGTGAAACATGTGGTCTACCTGGAATGAAGCGGTTGAGGTGCAGGTGGAACGACTCCAGGGACGTGGAGCCTCGCGCACAACGGTACACCGGCAGGCTGATCCCCCCCTTGGTCAGCCTGCCCGTCTCGGTGTACAGCTCCACGCCCGGCGGGTCCTGGATGCACCGGAGGTGGCGCCGCTGCTCCGTCCAGATTGCCTGGATGCGGTCTTGGTCCAGCAGGGGAATCCCCACGGTGTCTCGTCCGTTGGCACCGCCGAAGGTTTCCAGGAGGTCACCGATCAGCCGCTCCGTCTCCGCCGCTCCACGCGTGCGGCGACGGCAGTGGAGAGCCATATCCCTGCGGCTGACGTGCCTCCACACTCCGGCGTCGGACGAGAAGGTCATCCCCTGCGCCTCAAGCGTCCTCTTCTTGGCTCTGAGCAACCGGGCTGCGTCCTCTGGGTCCCACAGGAAGATGCACGAAGACAGCTGCTGCAGGAAGGGCTTGTACAGCTGGTGGCTCTCTGTGGTGACACCTGACGCGAAGCGCCGCATCAGGTGCCAGATGTCCAGCCGGACCACCAGCTTGTCCCACTTCCCAAACATGTCAGCTGTCTTGGATCCCCCGCGGGAAGAACAACAGTCCCGGTCAACGTAGAGGAGCTGAGGCGGCTCCACCCCAGCGTCCCGATACCGCCGCATTAACCCCGCAGCCATGGACAACAGGCCGGCACCCTCGGTGTCCGTGAGCACGGACATGAGCACCTGTCCGTGCTCGTTGCCAACGTTGGTTGACCATGCTGCGGTCTGGGCGGCAGCACCGGCGAGCTTCCGGGTCACCTGTTTGAAAGAACAAAGCATCTCAGTAAGGCTGCACGCACATAGCCAGAGCATGATATACATAGCACCACATTTACCTTCTTGGTCGAATCCATCTTCAGGACCGTCCCAAAGACGGAGGTGACCCGGGCCTTCACGTCCTCCAGGCGGGAGAGGATGTCGTGGCAGTACACCAGCAACAGCCACGCGTACTGGGGCACGGGTGGCGGTTGCGGTGGTGGGGTGCACATGCGCACGACACCTCGCGACGTGAAGGGCTCCATGACGCTGAGGTAGTGTATGGACCGCCGCATCCAGGCCTCTGTGTGTGCCTCACAGAGTTTTTTGTACAGCTGCGTGGCGCTGTTCCCCCGAGTACGCTCACGCAGCTGGATGATAACCCGCCGGTCGCAGGCAAGCCTACAGAGAAGCACATCACATCATGTGTTACAGAAGAAGAGCCACACACAGACACACCGACAGTGTTCAGACAACTACTTACTTGTAGGTGAGGATTGCCGGGAAGAGGGCGCGATGCCCCTCTCCCAGCTGACCCACGACCTCCTGCGACCAGGCAGCTACCTTCCTCTTACACCGACAGCACTCCAGGTACTCGGTGGCCATCAAGTACCAGCCGTCGATGTCCAGGACCCTCCGGATGGTCCTGTAGAGCCCACACTTCGTGAGGGCCCTATTACAGCATGTCGGCCGGACGCCCCACAGACGCAGGGGCGTCCAGAGGAACAGCCGACACGCGAAGAAGGCAGCTGGTGAGGCGGGTGGCTGAGCGTAACTCGGCCGGGGCTGAGGGGGGTCCCACCACAGCTTGAGGTCTGTGGTGAGTTTGGTCCTCCCCTCGCTGTCGGTCTTGAACAGCGCCCGGCCGATCCACTCCTGCTCTTCCACGGTGAGAGCTGTCCGCCAGCTCTCAGGCAACCGGGACTGTGAGGGGAAAAAAACAACACAAATAAATACACCGTAAGGAGGCTGAGAGGAGGTGCTACATGCAGTTTGACAGTCAACTCCACTGAGTTGTGCGTCCATGAGTTCGGGCACGTGTGTGTTTGTACCTCAGCCGAAGCAGGAGTGGGTGTTGCGGGCTGCTCCACCTTCCTCTCCTTCCTCTTCCTCTTCGCCGGCGCTGGTGCCAGGGTGGCCTCCCCAGATGGCGTCTCCTCCACGGAGACGCGACGGGGCTCCTCCCTGGTCAACGCCGGAGCCCGGGCCGGAACAGCGAGCAGAGGTGGAGCAGCCGCAACTCGAGGTGGTGGCGGTGGGAGGGGTGGGAGAGGGATGGAGGACAATGCTGGAGAAGGTGGAGATGGAGGCCTCACCACCAGCGGGAGTGCCTGAAGGACCTGTACGTGAGCTTCAGACACATTCACACACAACAAAATGGCATCAGTACAATGATAGTCATTAGACAGTCACAATGATAGTGATTAGATGACGTGCAGCATGCCAGTGATTAGATGACGTGTGGCCTGCCAGTGATTAGATGACGTGCGGCATGCCAGAGATAGGGCAGATGGTTTAGTGCTACAAGGTGAATGTTAAGAGATGCAGCAGGGCCAAGGGAAGTAGACATGTGAAGGTGTTTAATCAAATCTACATTACCACTACGTTAGTGAGGATGGCACATCTACCGCCGACAAAGACGGCTACATTACCTGCCAAACCTACCTTTGTCTTTCAAGCATCAGCTGTAGCGACCAGTAAAAGAAACCATTACAGTTTATACAAAAAATACTAACAGAAGAATATATATTGAAGGCAAATGTTACAGTGTGACACGTCCAGTGTGGTGCCAGTTACCTGTTTCTAAGTCAGTGGCCATCTGGACCAGTTCCTCGTCCGTCACCTCTGTGGTGGGGGGCGGCGGCGGCGGAACCGAGGGGCGCTGGTCTCTGACGGATGTAGACACCGCTGTGGGGGGAGGGGGGTTGGGCAATGGTTAGTTAATCCTGTACAGTGAACCTCTGTTGTGTTAAAGAGAAAGAAAGAGATCTACCTGGAACTGCAGGCCGTGCTGGTGTGGTCATCAGCTTCCTGACCTTGGCCTGCAGCTCACCTGGGGCCATTGGACGCCTTCCCAGTAGGGCCGAGAACATGGGAGCGATCGGCTTGCGGGGCGGCAGCGCGGTGGAAGCAGCGGCCTTGCTGGGGCCACTGCTGGTGGTGGTGCTGCTGCTGCTGGGAGGTGGGGGTGTAGCAGCCGCCTCTGCCGACCGCTCCTTGTCTCGACCCAGGATGTACTTCCTGGCGGCGTCCATCGAGGTCCCAGGCTGCGGTGTCTTCCGTCGTAGCCACTTGACAAAGCTGCAAGACAATGATCAAAGATTAACACGCATATCAACAAGTCACAGCACCCTGTCAACAGTCCACTGCCCTTCACCACAACAGGACTTACGTCTGGTGCTTTTTTTCTGTGGAGTCGTACAGGTCCTTCAGGGTGGCCTCCTTGTAGTCCCCAAAGCCAACAAGCGCCTCGCCCTCACACCCGGGCTGAGTGGCGCGAGCCCGGGCCTCCTCGTGCGCCCGGTGGTACCTTAGCTGTTCAGCAAAGGCAGGGTGGGCGCACGAGTACCGGGCGAGTGCGTCCTTGTTGGCCATAAGGGGACTGTCGGAGGCACTTTTCTCCCGCTCCCGCTGGTGGCTGGCAACCAACTGCGTGGTGTAGCCCACGTCGTTCTCCAGGAGCCAACGGAACGTTTGACCCTGGTACTTGCCAAACTGGATGCTGTGGCAGCCCAGCACCAGCATGCGGTTACCAGGGTCACCGCCCTTGGAGACGACGTGGGCTTGGGCCTCCTTCTCCACCTCCTCCGGCTTCTTGGCCCTCGCAGCAGCGGCGGTCCCGCGTGGCCCCTTAGCGGCGATGAAGGCCACCGCCTCATCAGAGGCCCGCAGGAGAAGCTGCTGCGAGGCCGTAAATTTTAAATTTGCTAAATCCATCTTAACAATGACAAGAAATGACACAGCACAGCATTAAACAAGCATTACAGGTTAAACTATGTGTTAATTGCCATATTAACAGGAATATCACACATCAGATTAATGATATACCAGTACTACACATTCACTATTGAAATATTAACATTAACAAATTAACATAACGTGACACAACAGGTAAATAATGACCCCAGGGTTAGCCCCCCATTCATTGGCAGCCATTAAACAAACAGGCTTATTGTTAATGCATAAAACATACACTTAAACTTTATATTTTGATTTCACGTGGTAATATTCTAATCTTAGGGGTCTAAAGATACTAACTGTATGGTCTTTTCATAATTTAATTTTGTTTTCAGAGATCGTCACATGTTGTCCCATTAATTTCCAATGCAATGCATTACATTACATGCTAGCGATCTCTCAAAATGTATTTAATCTTTGATCAGACTACCTGGTTATCTTCCTTAGACCCTGTAGATGTAGTTACTACAGTTTGGAGTCGAAATTCGAAGTGTAAATATGGTTTAAATGTGTAAACCGGACGCCTGACGTTGACGTTCACGTTAATTAACTAACGTATCTTTTAAATATCAAAACCAGCGATTGACGGCAAGATGTAATAATACATCGACAAATTCCATGTCAGTGCATTGTAAAAGTACTCTGGGAAGACAATGTTATATCAGTACATTCGTAATATTCTATTTATTTTTGTTTTACTCACTCGGCGAAAACACTCGGTGGCTAACAGCTGTGGGTGTCAGGTCCGGTTTGTTTATGGTTGCTATGACAATTTGACAAACGCTCGATAATCCGAGCTGCTGATTGGCCCAAAACGCTCGATAATTCGAGCTGCTGATTGGCCCAAAACGCTCGATAATCCGAGCTGCTGATTGGCCCAAAGCTGAAAACGCTCGAAAAACGCTCGATTTTCCGAGCTGCTGATTGGCCCAAATCTGAAAACGCTCGATAAACGCTCGATTTTCCGAGCTGCTGATTGGCTGGCATCCAGAGACCATTGCTGGGCAGAGAGCGAAAGGATGACACGCAAATCCGTGAAGCGCTCCATATTTTTGCAGCTGTGATCAAGCCTGCTTCACTGGACTTGATTCATGCCCACTCTTTATTTTCATTCTTGTTCTCCTGTGTCAAGAACTGGTGCATCTCCAATGTCTATAGGGCACTCTCAGTTTTCCTGCCAACTCTTTTTTTTTTTTTTTTAATGCTTGTTCGCTGGGGCCATCGACGAGTGTGTCCACTCCCTTTCTTTAGCAGATGTCGTTGGGGAACAGGGTGTGAACCCATAGGCGAAATCTTTTCCCTTCAAGGTTGAGTCACAGAACATCTCTGGAACAGAACAATACATCCACACAGAGCAAACTTGAGCTAAAATAAACTTCTACTTATGATTAGTTTTCACATTTTTATCATATAGTAACCAGCGGTGCTGTAAGTACCTAAAGAGTTACATATGCCAAGTAGGCATACGTGTAAATGGCTACATGTGGTGTGATTGAACTTCAAGACCCTAGGCACAGTTGCCGGTTGTCTAGCAATCATGAGAACAGCCAAATGAAAATACACAACAGCAACCCATCAAAGTCTAGAACTCTTGATTAGTTTGATTGCATGATAGCCCAATTAATGAATTACAAAATGTGTGAATATTTATCCTACGGAAGGCAGGCTACACTAATAGACAAGGTTTGCAAAGTGGTGAAATGGCTCTCTGGGCCCTACCACCTTGGTGAGGACTTGCTGGGACCCCAGGGGTATATATGCCTCAAATGAGTCGTGCTTTTTCGCCATGTTAAGGCAGTGCCTATGCTGAAAGTCGACCGGTTCAGAGAAGAAATCAAAGGATAATTCAAGAAAAAATATGTGAAGTCTTTCACGTTTTTTTTTTTCTACGCCTGGCCGAGGGTCTATGCCTCAGTGTCTCCAGAGGATTAACTCCTGCTGCAGATCGTGTCCGGTTACATCGAGTGCATGCAACCTTGGCACAGACAGCAAAGCACTTTCCGGTTTTTTGCCAACTCATTTTTTTCTCGAAAACCTGGAGGACACAGCCCGTTCAGTACTTGTATTTTGGTACCATCGATAAGTCTGCCCACCCACCCCATTCTTTCAGTAGATGCTCTCATACATCATGGTGGAATTGGCCATATGTGAACCCTAAAGCTCTAAGATACCCTATCCCTAAACTTATTGAGCTGTTGCATCAATCATTGTGTCCAGCAAGGTTTGCAGTGGCGAGATGGCTCGCTGGGCCCTACCACCTTGGTGATAGCTTGCTGGAACCCGAGGTGTACATATGCCTTGAGCGGGCCAGCAGGCTTGTGCTTGCTAAGGCAGCACATATACTAAAATTGGATCGATACAGAGAAGATTAGCATGGCCCTGCGAAAGGATGACACGCAAATCCGTGAAGCGCTCCATATTTTTGCAGCTGTGATCAAGCCTGCTTCACTGGACTTGATTCATGCCCACTCTTTATTTTCATTCTTGTTCTCCTGTGTCAAGAACTGGTGCATCTCCAATGTCTATAGGGCACTCTCAGTTTTCCTGCCAACTCTTTTTTTATTTTTTTTAATGCTTGTTCGCTGGGGCCATCGACGAGTGTGTCCACTCCCTTTCTTTAGCAGATGTCGTTGGGGAACAGGGTGTGAACCCATAGGCGAAATCTTTTCCCTTCAAGGTTGAGTCACAGAACATCTCTGGAACAGAACAATACATCCACACAGAGCAAACTTGAGCTAAAATAAACTTCTACTTATGATTAGTTTTCACATTTTTATCATATAGTAACCAGCGGTGCTGTAAGTACCTAAAGAGTTACATATGCCAAATGGCTACATGTGGTGTGATTGAACTTCAAGACCCTAGGCACAGTTGCCGGTTGTCTAGCAATCATGAGAACAGCCAAATGAAAATACACAACAGCAACCCATCAAAGTCTAGAACTCTTGATTAGTTTGATTGCATGATAGCCCAATTAATGAATTACAAAATGTGTGAATATTTATGCTACGGAAGGCAGGCTACACTAATAGACAAGGTTTGCAAAGTGGTGAAATGGCTCTCTGGGCCCTACCACCTTGGTGAGGACTTGCTGGGACCCCAGGGGTATATATGCCTCAAATGAGTCGTGCTTTTTCGCCATGTTAAGGCAGTGCCTATGCTGAAAGTCGACCGGTTCAGAGAAGAAATCAAAGGATAATTCAAGAAAAAATATGTGAAGTCTTTCACGTTTTTTTTTTCTACGCCTGGCCGAGGGTCTATGCCTCAGTGTCTCCAGAGGATTAACTCCTGCTGCAGATCGTGTCCGGTTACATCGAGTGCATGCAACCTTGGCACAGACAGCAAAGCACTTTCCAGTTTTCTGCCAACTCATTTTTTTCTCGAAAACCTGGAGGACACAGCCCGTTCAGAGCTTGTATTTTGGTACCATCGATAAGTCTGCCCACCCACCCCATTCTTTCAGTAGATGCTCTCATACATCATGGTGGAATTGGCCATATGTGAACCCTAAAGCTCTAAGATACCCTATCCCTAAACTTATTGAGCTGTTGCATCAATCATTGTGTCCAGCAAGGTTTGCAGTGGCGAGATGGCTCGCTGGGCCCTACCACCTTGGTGATAGCTCGCTGGAACCCGAGGTGTACATATGCCTTGAGCGGGCCAGCAGGCTTGTGCTTGCTAAGGCAGCACATATACTAAAATTGGATCGATACAGAGAAGATTAGCATGGCCCCTGCGAAAGGATGACACGCAAATCCGTGAAGCGCTCCATATTTTTGCAGCTGTGATCAAGCCTGCTTCACTGGACTTGATTCATGCCCACTCTTTATTTTCATTCTTGTTCTCCTGTGTCAAGAACTGGTGCATCTCCAATGTCTATAGGGCACTCTCAGTTTTCCTGCCAACTCTTTTTTTATTTTTTTAATGCTTGTTCGCTGGGGCCATCGACGAGTGTGTCCACTCCCTTTCTTTAGCAGATGTCGTTGGGGAACAGGGTGTGAACCCATAGGCGAAATCTTTTCCCTTCAAGGTTGAGTCACAGAACATCTCTGGAACAGAACAATACATCCACACAGAGCAAACTTGAGCTAAAATAAACTTCTACTTATGATTAGTTTTCACATTTTTATCATATAGAAACCAGCGGTGCTGTAAGTACCTAAAGAGTTACATATGCCAAATGGCTACATGTGGTGTGATTGAACTTCAAGACCCTAGGCACAGTTGCCGGTTGTCTAGCAATCATGAGAACAGCCAAATGAAAATACACAACAGCAACCCATCAAAGTCTAGAACTCTTGATTAGTTTGAGTGCATGATAGCCCAATTAATGAATTACAAAATGTGTGAATATTTATCCTACGGAAGGCAGGCTACACTAATAGACAAGGTTTGCAAAGTGGTGAAATGGCTCTCTGGGCCCTACCACCTTGGTGAGGACTTGCTGGGACCCCAGGGGTATATATGCCTCAAATGAGTCGTGCTTTTTCGCCATGTTAAGGCAGTGCCTATGCTGAAAGTCGACCGGTTCAGAGAAGAAATCAAAGGATAATTCAAGAAAAAATATGTGAAGTCTTTCACGTTTTTTTTTTTCGACGCCTGGCCGAGGGTCTATGCCTCAGTGTCTCCAGAGGATTAACTCCTCCTGCTGCAGATCGTGTCCGGTTACATCGAGTGCATGTAACCTTGGCACAGACAGCAAAGCACTTTCCGGTTTTCTGCCAACTCATTTTTTTCTCGAAAACCTGGAGGACACAGCCCGTTCAGAGCTTGTATTTTGGTACCATCGATAAGTCTGCCCACCCACCCCATTCTTTCAGTAGATGCTCTCATACATCATGGTGGAATTGGCCATATGTGAACCCTAAAGCTCTAAGATACCCTATCCCTAAACTTATTGAGCTGTTGCATCAATCATTGTGTCCAGCAAGGTTTGCAGTGGCGAGATGGCTCGCTGGGCCCTACCACCTTGGTGATAGCTCGCTGGAACCCGAGGTGTACATATGCCTTGAGCGGGCCAGCAGGCTTGTGCTTGCTAAGGCAGCACATATACTAAAATTGGATCGATACAGAGAAGATTAGCATGGCCCCTGCGAAAAGCTCACCGTTCGTTCTTCTCTGTTTTCGCGCACGCGCAGTGGCGCCTCCGCGCCTGCGCGGTCTTAGAAGCGAGGCGCCCTCGAGACGCGGGTTCGAATCCCGGCCGAACCACAAAATATTACGTTTACATCTATCGCGCGCGTCGATGTGATAAATAAAAGTGATTTATATTATTTATATGTCAACGTATAAATAGAAGTTACATGCAGTGTACCGTTTGTTTGTTTTTTCTTCAGTAACATAATAAATGTCAATTAAATATCAGTTGTTGTTGTATTTATATTATGCCTATTTTATGTCAATGCATAAATAAAAGTTACATGCAGTGTATTATTTGTTTCTTGTTGTTATATTATATTTAGATTATGCCTATTTTATATGTCAATGTATAAATAAAAGTTACATGCAGTGTATTATTTGTTTGTTTCACCTTTTTCTATGTATAAATAAGTTACATGCCGTGTATTATTGTTTCACCTTTTTCTTTTGTATAATATAATTATCAATTAAAGTTTTACCTTTTTCTTCAGTAAAATAAATATCAATTAAATATCAGTAGTAGTTGTTGTTAAACACCAAACACAGCAGCAGTAGGCTACAGTGTGAAATAGATTATTTATTTTAAACTACAATAAAACATTAATAATAAAGCATCAGCGCAGACACGTGGCGTAACTGTTCTGTCCAGAGATGCAGAACAAGGCTTTATTCCTCTTTTTTTAAACCACATCAATCACAGCAGACAGACACATAGTATAAGCGCTCAGTACATAATGCAGCAGCATTACAGTGTGAAGTACCTGTGGCATACAAGGCTTTTTTTAAAAACCACATCAATCACAGCAGACAGACACATATTATAAGAGCTCAGTACAGACATGGATGGATACATAACACAGTAGCATTACAGTGTGTGAAGTAGACCCATAGTACAAGAGCTCAGTACAGACCTACATGAATACATAACACAGCAACACTACAGTGCGAAGTACCTGTGGCATACAAGGCTTTTTTTAAAAACCACATCAATCACAGCAGACAGACACATAGAGTATAAGAGCTCTGTATAGACATGCATGGATACAGCAGTCCGGTATCTTGCATCGCAGCCACTGGACGTAACTCCAAAGACAGTGACCACATTAATGAACATACCCACATGTCCAAAAGGCCTATATAACTTGTCAGCGCATAAAATCAGAACAGCACAAAGGCATGACAATGTGTTATACAGGTGTGAATGGGACAGACAATGTTTTTTTTGTTTTTTCTTAAACCATATGATAGGCAGCAGACACACAGTATAGGCCTACATAACTTGTCAGTGCAAAGAATCAGAATAGTACAAAGGCATGACAATGTTACACAGGTGTGAATGGGACACACAATGTTTTTTCAAGCACAAGTGTCACTGTGCTGTAGAAGAGTTGAGGTGTGGACCGGTGTTTGTAGAAAGCCTCCACACCGCGGCAAGGTCCCGGTCCTTGTGGAGGGTAAAGTCAATGTCTTTAACAAAAACACACAACACTGCAAACAACTATATACAACACCTGCCCCAGCGAGAACGCGAAATCAGTCCGGGGCTCGACCCTGGTCCCTGTCCTTCATCTCCCTCAGCCAGTCCTCCACACTCTTATCCGCCGCGGCAGAGCAAAAATGTACATTGCCGTAGCGGGTGTGTCCGGTCTCCCTCCGCTTCGGCTGGCCGCATTTTCTGCACCTCTGTACTTGTGGCACGCCGGCCCGGGCAGCGACGACTGTTCCTGCCGCTGCCCTCTGCTCAGCCTTCTTCCTCCTCAGCCATTCCGTTTTGTACATGAATTCAGGCTGAGGAGGGGGAGCAGGAGGTGCTGCCTGCACCGCTTGTTGTCCCTGCTGTCCTGGCAACAGCTGCAGTGCAGGCAGCTGAGGGCCGGCGTGATGTGCGGCGGCCAGCGGCAGAGGGAGGATGTGTGGGGCTGGCGTTGTCCGAGGGAGCGTTGGGATGGGGAGCGCCCTCACACTCTGCTGGGGCAGTGAGAGGTCCAGAAGGAGAGGCTGTGTAGCCGGAAAAGGTCCTGTTGCAGCTGCAGCAGCCGGTAGTACGGCCAGGACAGCAGCTGAGGGGGCAGGCGGTAAAGGCGCCAGTAAACGTACTGGCGCTGGCAGAACAGGCACCGGTGCTGCCACAGCCGGTGCTGCTGCCAGAGTTACCGCCGCCCTTGACGCCGCTGTCGTCGCCTGGCCTGTAGGCACCGCCGTTGCTGCTGCCGGAGGACGATCCACCGCCGCCGCGGAACCTGCCGCCGCCGCCGCGGAACCCGCTGCCGCTGGTGGTCGTCCCTCTGCTGCAACGCCTGGAGCTAGCACGGTCCTCTCCTTCTCCCGCTGCGTCCTGGTGAACCTGAGAACAGATTTCAACGTAGTGTTTTAGTTACATGTGCGATTTTGAGAGCATGTCATTCAAGCATGTCATTCCCATAACACTGCCCAAAGCATCAAACATACCACAGCGAGAGGGTCCTGCAATTCAGCTCATAGAGCTGTATGGGCGCCCGAGCCATCAGCCTCTGGTGGCCCAGCACAAGGTCCCGGATGTGCTGGTACCGAAGCAGTATGCTGTCCCACCGCGACCTCCGGGCACCGTGCAGACGGGTGCCCGAGGGGATCAAGCGGCAGAGCTGGGTGCATACTGCCTCAACCAGCCGGCTTGCGCTGGGACTGCTGGCAGGTCCAGAGGTCTGTCCGACCAGGCAGCTGCGGACAACGGACAAAAACAATGACAGATATGAGCATGATAAGAGCAACATTACATAAAGCAGCTTGTGTGTACATCAGGGAAATGTATGATGGAAGTGTAGCCTTACCGTCTCAAGCTTTCCACACCAGGTATACTGGTGCGGCTTGGCTTCGCTGCCATGAAGCGCCCCCGAGCTGGCCTGTCCCTGTAGCGGGGAGGGTAGACTACTCGGGCCCTGTCGTGTGGTGACAGGGCCTCGTAGAGCCCGATGAGCTCATCTACCCTCCCCTCGGACAAGGCCGGGTCGTGACGCAACCCCACCAAGGCCGTGGCCAACTGGACCACGGCCAGGTACCCCGGCTGGTCATCCGGTCCTCTGTAGTCCTGCAGACACACAAGCAGAGACGGAAAACAATAAGTCAGTTGGACGGAACAGAGCGAGCGCAGCTTTTGGTGATGCGAGATGCACTGCAGTCGCAGACCGCAAAGAGGTGGCGTGCTTACCTCAGCAGCCTGCTGAGGCTCTGGCGAGGACCGGCCGGGGGAGTGGGGTGCGGGCTCGGGGGGACCGGTCGGACGGGATGGCTCGGGCGCGGGTGCGTCAGCCGGTTGCCCTGACCGCGGGTCCGTCTGAGGAGCTGGGAACTCGCCGGGCACGTGGAGGGTGAGGTCCTCCACCTCCTGCTGGCCGTCGGCGAGCTCGTCGTCCTCGACGAGTGGGGGAATGTCCCCCCCCGCGTCCGGAATGTCAGGGTCCAAGCTGACGTCCTGCAGCACTCTGCCCGTCTGGGAGTACAGGTACTCGATCCCGATGAGTTCCCCTGAAGTACAACAACACAAATCGCATCAGTCAGTCTGGTACACAAATATCATTCGGTGCGGACGTGTGTGAGCGCCGCGGTGGCTTGAGCGTTCTTACCGGTGTACTCCCTGGGCTTGGTGTAATCCTTGACCACACTCGTGCCAAGCACCCTTTGGCTGAGCTGGTCAAGGGAGTGCTGCAGGGGGCCATTGTAGGAGCGGAGCAGCGGACGTCCCTCCTGTGCCACGGACGCCGCCCTGTCCTCGTTCCACCGCGTCAACCCCTCCAGGAGAAATGCCTGGAAGTGCCAGGGATTGGCACTCTCTCCTGAGGAGGAACACAGATGCGTTTAGCAGTTTATTCAGTGCAGACAATGTGAATGACAATGAGTCGATGACAGTGAAAGATTGACATGACAGTGAAACATGTGGTCTACCTGGAATGAAGCGGTTGAGGTGCAGGTGGAACGACTCCAGGGACGTGGAGCCTCGCGCACAACGGTACACCGGCAGGCTGATCCCCCCCTTGGTCAGCCTGCCCGTCTCGGTGTACAGCTCCACGCCCGGCGGGTCCTGGATGCACCGGAGGTGGCGCCGCTGCTCCGTCCAGATTGCCTGGATGCGGTCTTGGTCCAGCAGGGGAATCCCCACGGTGTCTTGTCCGTTGGCACCGCCGAAGGTTTCCAGGAGGTCACCGATCAGCCGCTCCACGCGTGCGGCGACGGCAGTGGAGAGCCATATCCCTGCGGCTGACGTGCCTCCACACTCCGGCGTCGGACGAGAAGGTCATCCCCTGCGCCTCAAGCGTCCTCTTCTTGGCTCTGAGCAACCGGGCTGCGTCCTCTGGGTCCCACAGGAAGATGCACGAAGACAGCTGCTGCAGGAAGGGCTTGTACAGCTGGTGGCTCTCGGTGGTGACACCTGACGCGAAGCGCCGCATCAGGTGCCAGATGTCCAGCCGGACCACCAGCTTGTCCCACTTCCCAAACATGTCAGCTGTCTTGGATCCCCCGCGGGAAGAACAACAGTCCCGGTCAACGTAGAGGAGCTGAGGCGGCTCCACCCCAGCGTCCCGATACCGCCGCATTAACCCCGCAGCCATGGACAACAGGCCGGCACCCTCGGTGTCCGTGAGCACGGACATGAGCACCTGTCCGTGCTCGTTGCCAACGTTGGTTGACCATGCTGCGGTCTGGGCGGCAGCACCGGCGAGCTTCCGGGTCACCTGTTTGAAAGAACAAAGCATCTCAGTAAGGCTGCACGCACATAGCCAGAGCATGATATACATAGCACCACATTTACCTTCTTGGTCGAATCCATCTTCAGGACCGTCCCAAAGACGGAGGTGACCCGGGCCTTCACGTCCTCCAGGCGGGAGAGGATGTCGTGGCAGTACACCAGCAACAGCCACGCGTACTGGGGCACGGGTGGCGGTTGCGGTGGTGGGGTGCACATGCGCACGACACCTCGCGACGTGAAGGGCTCCATGACGCTGAGGTAGTGTATGGACCGCCGCATCCAGGCCTCTGTGTGTGCCTCACAGAGTTTTTTGTACAGCTGCGTGGCGCTGTTCCCCCGAGTACGCTCACGCAGCTGGATGATAACCCGCCGGTCGCAGGCAAGCCTACAGAGAAGCACATCACATCATGTGTTACAGAAGAAGAGCCACACACAGACACACCGACAGTGTTCAGACAACTACTTACTTGTAGGTGAGGATTGCCGGGAAGAGGGCGCGATGCCCCTCTCCCAGCTGACCCACGACCTCCTGCGACCAGGCAGCTACCTTCCTCTTACACCGACAGCACTCCAGGTACTCGGTGGCCATCAAGTACCAGCCGTCGATGTCCAGGACCCTCCGGATGGTCCTGTAGAGCCCACACTTCGTGAGGGCCCTATTACAGCATGTCGGCCGGACGCCCCACAGACGCAGGGGCGTCCAGAGGAACAGCCGACACGCGAAGAAGGCAGCTGGTGAGGCGGGTGGCTGAGCGTAACTCGGCCGGGGCTGAGGGGGGTCCCACCACAGCTTGAGGTCTGTGGTGAGTTTGGTCCTCCCCTCGCTGTCGGTCTTGAACAGCGCCCGGCCGATCCACTCCTGCTCTTCCACGGTGAGAGCTGTCCGCCAGCTCTCAGGCAACCGGGACTGTGAGGGGAAAAAAACAACACAAATAAATACACTGTAAGGAGGCTGAGAGGAGGTGCTACATGCAGTTTGACAGTCAACTCCACTGAGTTGTGCGTCCATGAGTTCGGGCACGTGTGTGCGTGTTTGTGTGTTTGTACCTCAGCCGAAGCAGGAGTGGGTGTTGCGGGCTGCTCCACCTTCCTCTCCTTCCTCTTCCTCTTCGCCGGCGCTGGTGGCAGGGTGGCCTCCCCAGATGGCGTCTCCTCCACGGAGACGCGACGGGGCTCCTCCCTGGTCAACGCCGGAGCCCGGGCCGGAACAGCGAGCAGAGGTGGAGCAGCCGCAACTCGAGGTGGTGGCGGTGGGAGGGGTGGGAGAGGGATGGAGGACAATGCTGGAGGAGGTGGAGATGGGGGCCTCACCACCAGCGGGAGTGCCTGAAGGACCTGTACGTGAGCTTCAGACACATTCACACACAACAAAATGGCATCAGTACAATGATAGTCATTAGACAGTCACAATGATAGTGATTAGATGACGTGCAGCATGCCAGTGATTAGATGACGTGTGGCCTGCCAGTGATTAGATGACGTGCGGCATGCCAGAGATAGGGCAGATGGTTTAGTGCTACAAGGTGAATGTTAAGAGATGCAGCAGGGCCAAGGGAAGTAGACATGTGAAGGTGTTTAATCAAATCTACATTACCACTACGTTAGTGAGGATGGCACATCTACCGCCGACAAAGACGGCTACATTACCTGCCAAACCTACCTTTGTCTTTCAAGCATCAGCTGTAGCGACCAGTAAAAGAAACCATTACAGTTTATACAAAAAATACTAACAGAAGAATATATATTGAAGGCAAATGTTACAGTGTGACACGTCCAGTGTGGTGCCAGTTACCTGTTTCTAAGTCAGTGGCCATCTGGACCAGTTCCTCGTCCGTCACCTCTGTGGTGGGGGGCGGCGGCGGCGGAACCGAGGGGCGCTGGTCTCTGACGGATGTAGACACCGCTGTGGGGGGAGGGGGGTTGGGCAATGGTTAGTTAATCCTGTACAGTGAACCTCTGTTGTGTTAAAGAGAAAGAAAGAGATCTACCTGGAACTGCAGGCCGTGCTGGTGTGGTCATCAGCTTCCTGACCTTGGCCTGCAGCTCACCTGGGGCCATTGGACGCCTTCCCAGTAGGGCCGAGAACATGGGAGCGATCGGCTTGCGGGGCGGCAGCGCGGTGGAAGCAGCGGCCTTGCTGGGGCCACTGCTGGTGGTGGTGCTGCTGCTGCTGCTGCTGGGAGGTGGGGGTGTAGCAGCCGCCTCTGCCGACCGCTCCTTGTCTCGACCCAGGATGTACTTCCTGGCGGCGTCCATCGAGGTCCCAGGCTGCGGTGTCTTCCGTCGTAGCCACTTGACAAAGCTGCAAGACAATGATCAAAGATTAACACGCATATCAACAAGTCACAGCACCCTGTCAACAGTCCACTGCCCTTCACCACAACAGGACTTACGTCTGGTGCTTTTTTTCTGTGGAGTCGTACAGGTCCTTCAGGGTGGCCTCCTTGTAGTCCCCAAAGCCAACAAGCGCCTCGCCCTCACACCCGGGCTGAGTGGCGCGAGCCCGGGCCTCCTCGTGCGCCCGGTGGTACCTTAGCTGTTCAGCAAAGGCAGGGTGGGCGCACGAGTACCGGGCGAGTGCGTCCTTGTTGGCCATAAGGGGACTGTCGGAGGCACTTTTCTCCCGCTCCCGCTGGTGGCTGGCAACCAACTGCGTGGTGTAGCCCACGTCGTTCTCCAGGAGCCAACGGAACGTTTGACCCTGGTACTTGCCAAACTGGATGCTGTGGCAGCCCAGCACCAGCATGCGGTTACCAGGGTCACCGCCCTTGGAGACGACGTGGGCTTGGGCCTCCTTCTCCACCTCCTCCGGCTTCTTGGCCCTCGCAGCAGCGGCGGTCCCGCGTGGCCCCTTAGCGGCGATGAAGGCCACCGCCTCATCAGAGGCCCGCAGGAGAAGCTGCTGCGAGGCCGTAAATTTTAAATTTGCTAAATCCATCTTAACAATGACAAGAAATGACACAGCATTAAACAAGCATTACAGGTTAAACTACGTGTTAATTGCCATATTAACAGGAATATCACACATCAGATTAATGATATACCAGTACTACACATTCACTATTGAAATATTAACGTTAACAAATTAACATAACGTGACACAACAGGTAAATAATGACCCCAGGGTTAGCCCCCCATTCATTGGCAGCCATTAAACAAACAGGCTTATTGTTAATGCATAAAACATACACTTAAACTTTATATTTTGATTTCACGTGGTAATATTCTAATCTTAGGGGTCTAAAGATACTAACTGTATGGTCTTTTCATAATTTAATTTTGTTTTCAGAGATCGTCACATGTTGTCCCATTAATTTCCAATGCAATGCATTACATTACATGCTAGCGATCTCTCAAAATGTATTTAATCTTTGATCAGACTACCTGGTTATCTTCCTTAGGCCCGGTAGATGTAGTTACTACAGTTTGGAGTCGAAATTCAAAGTGTAAATATGGTTTAAATGTGTAAACAGGACGCCTGACGTTGACGTTCATGTTAATTAACTAACGTATCTTTTAAATATCAAAACCAGCGATTGACGGCAAGACGTAATAATACATCGACAAATTCCATGTCAGTGCATTGTAAAAGTACTCTGGGAAGACAATGTTATATCAGTACATTCGTAATATTCTATTTATTTTTGTTTTACTCACTCGGCGAAAACACTCGTGGCTAACAGCTGTGGGTGTCAGGTCCGGTTTGTTTATGGTTGCTATGACAATTTGACAAACGCTCGATAATCCGAGCTGCTGATTGGCCCAAAACGCTCGATAATCCGAGCTGCTGATTGGCCCAAATCTGAAAACGCTCGATAAACGCTCGATTTTCCGAGCTGCTGATTGGCTGGCATCCAGAGACCATTGCTGGGCAGAGAGCGCAAGGATGACACGCAAATCCGTGAAGCGCTCCATATTTTTGCAGCTGTGATCAAGCCTGCTTCACTGGACTTGATTCATGCCCACTCTTTATTTTCATTCTTGTTCTCCTGTGTCAAGAACTGGTGCATCTCCAATGTCTATAGGGCACTCTCAGTTTTCCTGCCAACTCTTTTTTTATTTTTTTAATGCTTGTTCGCTGAGGCCATCGACGAGTGTGTCCACTCCCTTTCTTTAGCAGATGTCGTTGGGGAACAGGGTGTGAACCCATAGGCGAAATCTTTTCCCTTCAAGGTTGAGTCACAGAACATCTCTGGAACAGAACAATGCATCCACACAGAGCAAACTTGAGCTAAAATAAACTTCTACTTATGATTAGTTTTCACATTTTTATCATATAGAAACCAGCGGTGCTGTAAGTACCTAAAGAGTTACATATGCCAAATGGCTACATGTGGTGTGATTGAACTTCAAGACCCTAGGCACAGTTGCCGGTTGTCTAGCAATCATGAGAACAGCCAAATGAAAATACACAACAGCAACCCATCAAAGTCTAGAACTCTTGATTAGTTTGATTGCATGATAGCCCAATTAATGAATTACAAAATGTGTGAATATTTATGCTACGGAAGGCAGGCTACACTAATAGACAAGGTTTGCAAAGTGGTGAAATGGCTCTCTGGGCCCTACCACCTTGGTGAGGACTTGCTGGGACCCCAGGGGTATATATGCCTCAAATGAGTCGTGCTTTTTCGCCATGTTAAGGCAGTGCCTATGCTGAAAGTCGACCGGTTCAGAGAAGAAATCAAAGGATAATTCAAGAAAAAATATGTGAAGTCTTTCAAGGTTTTTTTTTTCGACGCCTGGCCGAGGGTCTATGCCTCAGTGTCTCCAGAGGATTAACTCCTCCTGCTGCAGATCGTGTCCGGTTACATCGAGTGCATGCAACCTTGGCACAGACAGCAAAGCACTTTCCGGTTTTCTGCCAACTCATTTTTTTCTCGAAAACCTGGAGGACACAGCCCGTTCAGAGCTTGTATTTTGGTACCATCGATAAGTCTGCCCACCCACCCCATTCTTTCAGTAGATGCTCTCATACATCATGGTGGAATTGGCCATATGTGAACCCTAAAGCTCTAAGATACCCTATCCCTAAACTTATTGAGCTGTTGCATCAATCATTGTGTCCAGCAAGGTTTGCAGTGGCGAGATGGCTCGCTGGGCCCTACCACCTTGGTGATAGCTCGCTGGAACCCGAGGTGTACATATGCCTTGAGCGGGCCAGCAGGCTTGTGCTTGCTAAGGCAGCACATATACTAAAATTGGATCGATACAGAGAAGATTAGCATGGCCCCTGCGAAAGGATGACACGCAAATCCGTGAAGCGCTCCATATTTTTGCAGCTGTGATCAAGCCTGCTTCACTGGACTTGATTCATGCCCACTCTTTATTTTCATTCTTGTTCTCCTGTGTCAAGAACTGGTGCATCTCCAATGTCTATAGGGCACTCTCAGTTTTCCTGCCAACTCTTTTTTTATTTTTTTAATGCTTGTTCGCTGGGGCCATCGACGAGTGTGTCCACTCCCTTTCTTTAGCAGATGTCGTTGGGGAACAGGGTGTGAACCCATAGGCGAAATCTTTTCCCTTCAAGGTTGAGTCACAGAACATCTCTGGAACAGAACAATACATCCACACAGAGCAAACTTGAGCTAAAATAAACTTCTACTTATGATTAGTTTTCACATTTTTATCATATAGAAACCAGCGGTGCTGTAAGTACCTAAAGAGTTACATATGCCAAATGGCTACATGTGGTGTGATTGAACTTCAAGACCCTAGGCACAGTTGCCGGTTGTCTAGCAATCATGAGAACAGCCAAATGAAAATACTAGGGGTGACCCCGAATAGTCGAAGATTCGATGCTTCGATAGGAGGAGCCTGATTCGACTACCGATCTCATGGTCGAATCTTCGCAGAAGTGTTATGAAACGAGGATCATGACACTTTGGCTATATGAGGGCGCTCAATTTCACATAGAACTAGCTTTTATGTCAATGCGTTAATATTCAGCCTATTATGATAATGCTGTATATAAAAATGTGCAAAGAAAGAAGCTTTTAATAAATATTTTTTAACGTGCGTGAATAAATCCAAACACCCCGTGATAGATTTAAGTTTCACTTTCGATCCGTGACCGACAGAGGAGCGTCTTCGCGGCAAGGATTTAAATCTTTAACAATGTCTGGGATAAGAAAATCTAAAGTGTGGATGTACACCATCAGAAAGGATATTCTCCAAGGCTGGATTTAGCATCAGGAAAACCATTATCGCACTTCTGCCGGGCAACGTTAACACGTTTCACGCATAGACTGGGTTTCACGTTAGAATGTATTTTATCCGCGCGCACAATTTGAAAAGACTCCAACGGACACAGTCAGAGTGAAAGACTGGATTTGTTCTCTCGATCAGGTAGGGTACAAGTGATTTCAAAACTTTTCAGCCGGTTCTAATTTGATTTTTGGATGCTGTGAAAATTTTTTAGCTAAAAAGACTGCCTCCAGTTTAGCATTTATTGTTGTTTCTGCAGTTAAAAAGACAAAGTTGAAAATTCTGGCTACTATCGTTATGTTAATAATTTATTTATTTTTATTTTATTTATTAATCTGTCAGGGTTATCTAATCTAACTATTTGTGGCTTGTGTTTTGAATATATGTTCCCCTGCACTTTAGGCATTTTGCACACATTTGCTCCTCATCTTGTGACTTGATTCTAATTTATTTCGTTTTGTATTTTTTATTTATTAGAAAGGTATAGGCCTATTCTGTTCTAATTTAATTTTAGTAAATTAATTGTTTATTTTTTCGGTGCATCGATGTTGTGCTGTAGGCTGGCCTGCTCGCACAGGTAATTTAGCCGATTTAATTTGATTTGCATGTGAAATGCAAATCCTGTCTGCAGTGTGGCCTTTCTGTAGTTATGTTATTTCTTAGTTTTATTGATCCAAAATGTTTTTTATACATTTTCTTCTATATCTTTGTGTGATTTTCTGTACATCGCGGCTTTGAAACGTTAAAGCCCCGCCCCCATGCATGATTCGACTATTAGTCGACTATAGGCAAGACATGACGATTCTGATTCGACTATGAAAATCCATAGTCGGGGACAGCCCTAGAAAATACACAACAGCAACCCATCAAAGTCTAGAACTCTTGATTAGTTTGATTGCATGCTAGCCCAATTAATGAATTACAAAATGTGTGAATATTTATCCTACGGAAGGCAGGCTACACTAATAGACAAGGTTTGCAAAGTGGTGAAATGGCTCTCTGGGCCCTACCACCTTGGTGAGGACTTGCTGGGACCCCAGGGGTATATATGCCTCAAATGAGTCGTGCTTTTTCGCCATGTTAAGGCAGTGCCTATGCTGAAAGTCGACCGGTTCAGAGAAGAAATCAAAGGATAATTCAAGAAAAAATATGTGAAGTCTTTCACGTTTTTTTTTTTCTACGCCTGGCCGAGGGTCTATGCCTCAGTGTCTCCAGAGGATTAACTCCTGCTGCAGATCGTGTCCGGTTACATCGAGTGCATGCAACCTTGGCACAGACAGCAAAGCACTTTCCGGTTTTCTGCCAACTCATTTTTTTCTCGAAAACCTGGAGGACACAGCCCGTTCAGAGCTTGTATTTTGGTACCATCGATAAGTCTGCCCACCCACCCCATTCTTTCAGTAGATGCTCTCATACATCATGGTGGAATTGGCCATATGTGAACCCTAAAGCTCTAAGATACCCTATCCCTAAACTTATTGAGCTGTTGCATCAATCATTGTGTCCAGCAAGGTTTGCAGTGGCGAGATGGCTCGCTGGGCCCTACCACCTTGGTGATAGCTCGCTGGAACCCGAGGTGTACATATGCCTTGAGCGGGCCAAATGCATCTGCTTGTTGAAACCACATACAGTATGTAAATTTTACTGCTCCAAAAATGTAAAAAAATAAACATGTGAGAGTGTGTTATAGGCTATATGAAATATTATAGCCAGATATGACAGTGCTACTGCAACACACACGCAGCAGATGAGCTGAGTATCTCTTCAGCATGCCAAATCGCAACCTGCTGCAAGTGAAAATGAAAGTAAGTCGCAGATGCTCAAAACACAACCATCTTCTTTAAAAGTAATGAGACTCAATGATCTTATCAGTGCTGATGCCGCTCTTTCTGCTATTGCGGTCTTTGATCTTGAAATTAGCTGATGATGAATAAAATACAACTCATATCTGCTTTTGTTGATGTGAACTCTGTTTAATTTGCACAACAGATATTCGATAAGTAAAAATGCATGAAGTGACCAGGTATAAACAGGCTCAAAAGGTTTGGCCACAAGTTGCTTGAAGTACTACAGTGGACCCTCTGCTCTGCATATTTTGTATATTAATATACCTGATTCAGACCATCAGCTCATTAGGAGAGAGTGACATGTGGCACATAAAATAGACATACAAAATGTGCAAAGAGTTGAGAACCACTGGTTTAACCCTGCTCCTGAAGAATCCCCAACACTGCATTTCGTTGCCTTGTACCTGTACTTGTGTAATGACAATAAAGTTGAATCTAATCTAATCTAATCTAAAACACTGCACGTTTTCTTTGTCGCCCTGATCAAACACACCTGACTCAACGCATCGGCTCATTCCGAGAAACTCCAGGACCTGTAATGGGTGTGTCAGAAAGATGAGACTTTCAAAATGTGCATCCTGTGGATCCTCTAGGAGAAACAGTGGTTTAAACTATACAATTTAAGCAGTTTTCTCCTATTAAAAAAAAACAAAAAATGATATATATATATATATATATATATAGCAAAAGGAGGTTGCAAAAAAGTATTTATTTGCCAATAATTGCGAATAATTAATAATATATTATGAATAATTCTTTCAATTAATTAACTTCAGTGAAAGGTTAGAGTTTTGCTAATTTTTTTAATGAATGATCAAAAGGACAAACAATGCAGATTTTTTTTTTTTTTACAGCCATCTTTGATTATATTTATCAGGGGTGCCAATAATTCTATGAACTGTATATAGTTATAGTTTAGTTTGAAATGTTACAATTACCAGTTGAAACTGTTCATCTGTGTAGCTTGAAAATTTAAATAATTGTTCTTCTGGTTTTTTTTGTTTTTTTTTATTTAACCTTTATTTAACCAGGTTATCTCATTGAGATTTAAAACCTCTTTTCCAAGAGAGACCTGGCCAAGATGACAGTGTATTGACAGCGCACAGTAACAAATATAAACAACCAACACACATACATAAACATAAACAATCAACATTAGACTACTTAAAAATACGTATTAAAAACAGTGACAGCAATTTATAGCATCTATTTCCAGAGATTTCATGTAGTGTTTAAATTGACCAAAAGAAATCAGATTTTGCAACTTCAAATCAATCTGCAATGTGTTCTATGTGGAAGGGGCTGCATAACTAAAGGCCTTCTTACCAAGCTCTGTACGGACCATAGGTACAGACAACAAATACAAATTACCAGAGCGCAAATTGTAGGAACAGTTGCTGCGAGACATATAAGTGCAAAGATAAGAAGGGAGCATATCCAACATAGACTTATAAATAAACATAAGCCAATGAATGTGCCTCCTCATTGATAATGAAGGCCAATTTGTCATTTTATACAAAGTACAATGATGTGTTGATGCTTTACATGCAGTCACAAATCTTAGTGCACTATGAAAGACAGTATCCAATAAAGATAAACATTTATCAGGCGCATTTCTATAGAGCAGGTCACCATAATCAGGTGCAGTGAGAAATGTTGCAGCAACCAATCTCTTCCTGGTTTTCCAAGAAAAACAGGCTTTGTTTCTAAAATAAAATCCTATTTTTAATTTGAGCTTCTGTACCAATTTTTCAATGTGCAACTTAAAAGAGAGCTGATCATCAATTAATATACCCAAGTACTTGTTCAATCTGTTCTCCATGTATAGTAGAAATATTTGGAAGACTTTCAAGAGACTTCTTAGATTTTGAAAAGAGCATAGTCTTAGTTTTCTCAACATTTAAAACTAGTTTAAGATGATACAGTTGTGCCTGAACAAGATTGAAAGCGGTTTGTAGATGTGAAAAAGCTTGGTGTAAAGTTGCAGGCAGCCTTACAATAAATAACGGTATCATCCGCATAAAAATGAAAATGAGCTTGTGGGATGTCTTGACCCAAGTTATTAATATAAATAGTAAATAAAATTGGACCCAAAACTGTACAGTGCAAAACTGTTGCACTGAGTTTAGTTACCCACAAATACTCAAACACAGCAGTGTATTAAAGCTATCTCATGTGAAATCTACATCTACTTGTGGTCAAAGTCAGTCATGATAGCAGAAGAGAGACTTGGTGAAAGATAAAATGCAAAGAGAGCAAAAAGGTGCCTCAGACCAGGCCTGATTCTGCTGACCTGGTTCTTCGTGCCAACACACATCCATCCAAACAAAATGAAGATGTACAAAGCAAAATATCAAAGAGGAAGGCTCCGGAATCAGACTGGAAGACTCCTGAGAAGATCCTCCTTAAAAGACCCTCATGGTCACTATAGCATATGGACACTGGAGTGGTTTGTTCCCCCCAATTTACTTATGCGCAAACAACTGAAATGCTCAAACTTCCAAACCAATAAAAAAGTGATGTGACCTATAAGAATGCAGTGAGAATGCCCCAAAAATTCATTGGGACAAAAAAGGAGTTGTTGTCTTATTATTGTTTTGTATTTATATCAGGGATTGGCAACTTAGTGCCAATCACTGGCAATGTGACATAATCCTTTAAACAGTAATACATTTATATTTATTTTGGTTTTGTAGCTATTGCTGGAATGACATTCATAAAATGAAATTAATGGTTTAAAAAAGTTCTGTTGTAACCTTGTGTTATCTCCCTGCCTTAACAATGGACAGAGCAACACAGAGTGCTAGTCAGTGTCACATGTATTCAAATTTCTCATAGATATCACACAAACTCATGCAAACATGCACAACATAAGCAACAACAACAACAACAACAACAAATCTAGAATGTAGGGTTGAACATTTATAAAATACAATTGAAAAGTGCACTAAAGTCACAAAGTGCTGATTGGCTGTTGGCTGAGAGGTTTACCTTTAGTACAGTGGGGACACCTGTAATTTGCTGATTGGTGATGTCTCAGATACATGGTTAAGGAAAGAATAAAAGAAGACCATTACCAATGATCATTTTTTGTTTTCTCTTTGGGCTCTCTGAGTCTCCCGGCCACCAACACCAGATGCCCAGATCAACCTGACTACCACCCCTTCCCCCCCGTCCATTTCCAACTTTCTTCAATAAATAATTCTCCAACATTCATAGTTGTGGCGTGGTCCTTGCACGTGAAAGAAAACAAAATGTCCAAACTAGTTGATTGAATGTTAACCTTTAAGGGCTATCTATGGTAATAAAATCACATTCTAACAATGCTCACATATGTACTTTGCCTTTCTAACTGCGTATTTGTGCCATTAGTTAAACATGGCAGAGGATGGAAATAATGTCCATCATGATGATAACCTTTTTCAGTCATTCTGCAATCCTACAGCATGACACCACCCTAAGGCACCTTTTCACTCAACTTAGTTACATTTAAACAAACTCCTTACATTTAAGGTATAGTGAAATACGGATCAAAACATAAATGTGCACTTGTAAAAAATACCAAAAATAAGTAACTACAATGTTTAGTTGCAGCAGCACTAAAGTGTTGTGCATTCACATGTTCATATGTTGTTGAACTGCATTAATGAATGAGGCTAGAACTACACTGCAAATCAATAATACTGTATTAATATCATCAATCCTTGCCACTGTATTCATTAACAACCTAGCCGTTGGCCCTGGAGCCCCCAGTCCACTGCACACTTCAGATGACATCTCAATCAAACACACCTGATTATCGATTCAACTGATCATTAATTCCAAGACCTGGAGTGGGTGTGTCAGATAAGAGAGACGTCCAAAAATGTGCAGTGCTGAAGAGGGAGAGCCAGGGTTGGAAACCGCTGCTCGCTGCTCACTGCTACAGCCCAGCACTACATTCCTCTGCGGCGTTTCACTACGAGCGTCACTGAGCTGTTTATTTGATGAAGAACATCGTTATAGATCCAAAACAAGACATGCACCGCTAACAGAGGCCATAAGTGGCCCACAGACACGGTCGTTTTCGAACACTCACCTTGTTCATTTACAACTTCCACGATCATTCGCCGCAGAATAAGACCTCACTACATGCGTGAAAACGAAATGCAATGTTTGGCGAAAGAGAGATTTTCCTCTATTTCCCGTTAGGTCGGGGATCCGGGCACAGTACGACTCTCTTTACGCAAATAACTGGAAAATGGTGCACACATTGTCTTGTTTGTCCGTCCACCAAACAGCATCAAAATAAGGCAAAAGGAGCCCTGTCCTTGTCCGCATGTCTTACCGTTATAGTAGCATTCCTTACGGCATTGGATGCGGTTTGCCGTATCTCAGCGGCGCTTCCCGGCTTCAGTAGGCTTTTCGTAAATCTCCGGGTCGATTCCGCTGCCATTTCTTCATCGGTACATTCGGGGCTACGATCTGCAGTGTGTGCCACGAATCCGTAATGTGTTCAATCACGTTGAAATCGAAAGACTGCAAACGCGCGTCCTTCGTCTCACTGTCGCTTCCACTCAGCAGCTTTACTACAGCGCGGTGGGCAGGGCTCGGGTTACTCAGCAATCATACAGATCGTGCTCTTGGAATTCAGCATTTTAGTATCATTCCCAAGCACTGCCAGTAAAGAAGGAACAATAATGCAAACCCTGATCGGGTCGAGCGATGGATTATAATAGCCTAATTGAGATGAATGTATTCATGTGGTTCACAGACCAGTCTTTCTTTAATTGATTCCACATCATCAGAATGTCAAATGCCGTGCATACAAGTCAACAGATCAAGTGCATTTAAACGTTCATTGACCGAGATTATAATTAATATGACACTAAGTCGCCCGACATCTTGAAAATATGTTTTATGGCCGATTCCTCACGTTGACAGTTAATGCAGGAAAATATATTTTACAGTCCGTATGTATGGATTACATTACTGCGATAATCTCGGTGAGCATGTCATTTTAACCAAACTGTCTGGAAGTGGTGGTGGTGATGGTGGTAGAAGTGCGCGCGTGAAAGCATTCATGGACTTTAGCGCCATCGCGCGTCATCTCCACAAAACAGAACACACATTATTACAAAAGCATGTCAAAAGTGGTTGGTTCTGGAGCCTCAGCAATACTGTCATGACGTAATTTCTCGAAATAATGGGTCGCACTGGATTTTTTTCTTTTTTTTTAGATAAAGGTCAACAAACCATAGCAGGGCCATGCACAGACATTTTGGGGGGCAGGTGCTCAAGTGAGAAAATGGGTACCCTCTTATAATTATTTATAAAATGTGAAGTTACATATTGATCATCTTTTAATTCATTTCACTATTTAACATTATACGATACATCATTTTTGGACGTTCATTTTCTTTAATTTTAAATTGTACTCAAAACTTTGTAAAAGTACAAATAATTTCTGTAAATTAAAAATTCAGCTGTTATTTTAGGTATTGTGACATTACTGACAAATTGCAGTAATTCACATTTTTTATACATAAAATATTTTTCATAGTTTTTTTTTTCTGTTTTCTTAAATTACATAAAATTGTATGCAAAATTACACTGTAATTAAACAGTAACAAAACAGTTAAATGATAAAACGGTTGAATGACTGGCAAGCCAAAAAAACCTGTAACATTAAAGTAAAAAATCCTAAATTAAAATACTGAAAAAACAACCTAAAATCAAAGGAAAAGGTATTTCCTGAATTATCACAATCATATATCTTAATTGTAAAAAAAAATCATAAAAAAAAAAAAAAACGGTCAAATGACTGGCAGCTACGGCTGCCAAACAAAAACCATAAAATTCAAGTAAAATATCTTAATTTAAATAAAGTGCAAAAAACTTTAACAGACATTTGATGTCACCATGATGGAGATCAGTGTTTGCTTTAGTTGGGCTCTTGACCCTTTCATTTTTAACATTAGTTTTATTATGGCAATAAATGCAGGAGAAAATGTCATCAGATTTTGTTCACTTATTGGTAATGTTGTAGTCATCATGTGGTGTAGTTGTGGTTGTAGTCATAATATGTTAGCTTAGGTTACATAAATTATAGAGAGAGAATTTCATTTTATATATAGACTATGATTAATGTCACAATCTGATATCCTGAAATTAAAATATATAGGCTATATATAGTATACAGAAAAAGTTTTGAGCTGTTTTTTTCTTTTTTTCTTTATAAGTATAGAGACATCAAGGATCAACATATCAACAAAGCTTTTTTTTTTGTGACGGGTTCAGAGTTGATCTTTCATTGTCACCATTGTTGCGATTCATACGCTGATTCTTGAGTCTATATGATCCTGTCAAAACATTTTCTGTATAATGACTTCATAAAATCTTTCAGAGTATCACAGCACAGCAGGATTGGTGTGCATAATTACCTATTTATATTTAAAGACTTAATCAGATATTAGACTTCAGGTGATAAAATAAATCAGGCCACTACATGATGACTATCATCACTAAAAAGGGAACAATATCATCTGATCTGAGAATTTCTTGGGTTTCTACGATAACAAATATGCATCAGAAACACTCTGTTAAAGCAGCTGGAGAAAAACTAATGTTAAAAACTGAAGAGTCAAGAGCACAACTAAAGCAAACACTGATCAGCAAAATGGTGACATCAAACTTGATTATTTTCAATAAAACATCAACTTCTAAACCTCTGTTAATTCTCAATAAGAATGTTAGTATGAAAGATCTTAAGAGATCTTGAGAGATTTAGGGGCAGTTTCCCGGACATGGATTAAGCTAAAATGGCCATTTAAACTAGATTAACAGAAATCTGCTTTCTCTGTCATGGCCTTAAATAGTCCTAGATTTAGTTTAGTCCAGAGTTTAATAAGATGATTTCCTGGAGGAATATCATACTCCAGGACTAAATTGAGGCTTAAAATAAATCCTATCAGGAGGCAGGTTTAACTTCAGATTAACATTGTGTTTCAAAGAAGACACATGCATTACTTGGATATATATATTTATTTAAATATTTCATTTCATTTTTGTTTGTTTTTCGCACCATTGTATCAGGTTTCTAGTTCAAATGTGATTGGTTTTATTTATTTGTTTGTTTATTTATTTAACAGGGACAATGCAGTTAAACATAGTTACAATACAAATCCTGCAACTGATGCGCAGCGTATAGAGTTTATAGCTAATTCTAATTTTCAACTCCTGTCTCTGGTTTGGCTTAAGTACATTATAAAAAAGATCCAAGTATAAAACATTCACATTTCTTCAAACACACACACACACACACACTGAAAAATGACAATATTTAAAAACGGCTACAGTTTTGGTTTGTCTTTAGCCACAACTTAAGCCTGGAAGTGAACTTTTTTAAGTCAGATCCCACTAAACAAAATGATGTCCAAAAGACATTTTCAACCTCTTTGTCACAAAAGTCGGACTTTGAAAAGACGTCCACTGAGGAGCCAGAATGAACGTTTTTATGACGTCTTTTTTTGACGTGTTCTGCACGTCCGATATAGACGTTCGTAAAAGTATTGTTGTCGCTTGATAAACTTAAGGTTGAGCCACTGTAGTCACTTGGACTGTTTTAACAATGTCTTTACTAACTTTTCTGGACCGGCAGAATGAAATTGCCTAGAAGCCTATGAAGGAGTGATCCAGATCTCAGATTTCATCAAAAATATCTTAATTTGTGTTCCGAAGATGAATTATGAAGTCTTACGGGTTTGGAGCAACATGAGGGTGAGTAATTACTGACAGAATTGTAATTTTTGGGTGAACTAACCCTTTAACACCGTTTCCATTTCATTTAAATGTTGATATGAAAATATATATATAATTTTTTTTTTTTAGCTATAATGTAGCATTTCAAATGTATGATAATCATATGAAATTTTCAGCTTTTTTTACTTTTTGATGTGCTGTAAAAGTGTGCGCTTATAATTCACATGGTTGTGTTAATAAAAAAATAAAGTTGAAAGAATGGTGCAGAAACATTCTATTAACCTTAAAATAAGATTTTAACATGAAAGAAAGTGGACTTTCTGTTCACTTTCTGTTCACATTCAATGTTCTTTAAATGTTGTATTGTTAATAAAATTGTTGGGGAAAGAACGTTGCAGGAACGTTATGCTTACCTTAAGATAACGTTCTGTGAATGTTATGCTAACCTTAAGATAAGACATTTCCACGGTTTTAGAACATTTCAAATCAACGTTCCCACAACCAAAATGGAATGTTTGGAAAACGTTCTCAGAACATAATTTTGTTAGCTGGCCACCAAATCCATTCTGGTAGCCTGGATGCCAGCCAAACTTAGCCCCGCCCACAACATTTTTAGGTCGGGAAATTCGGTCTGGACTTGATCCGTTGTGGAGCAATCAAATTGTCAGGGCGGGCTTTATACAATGATGGCCAGATGATCAACAGTAACGTAATCATCCATGTCACCAAAGAGCGCTTGGGTGGAATTCGTTTACAACTAAGATGACTGCCGCTGGAGAATTGAGATTTCACGAGTTCACACTACAAATAAGTCAGAAAGAATAAATGCATATTTGGCGTGCTGTCCGAGGAGAGGGCTCCGGGTTCGGTATTCGGCCCGAACCCAAAGTACTCCCCCCGTATTCCAGGCTGTGGAAGAACAAGCCAAGAGTGAGTGGAGGGATGCTGAAAACTGTCAAGGAATGTTAGGTGAGTTGACAGAGTGAATAAATATATGCTTCCTCTCATGCTGATAGGGGAGACATGGTAATTGTTTGATGACATGTTGATTGGATTGATTATTTGAACGTGCTCCTCATAAACTTTGTTTATGAAACATCATGTGTAGATTCCGCCATCGTTTTAACAGCGCATTAATTTTAAAAGAGGAACAGAGAACCGCGATCAAGGCATTTGTCGATCGGAAAGATGAATGAAGAACATACGTCATTTACTCAGTTGCTCTGATTGGATTTAGGTCTATCCACTGGAACAGAACAATACATCCACACCGAGCAAACTTGAACTAATATAAACTTCTACTTATGATTGATTTTCAGACCGAGCAAACTTGAACTAATATAAACTTCTTCTTATGATTAATTTTCACACTTTTATCATATAGTGACCAGTGGTGTTGTAAATACCTAAAGAGTTACATATGCAAAGTAAGCATACATGTAAGTGGCTACATGTGGTGTGATAAAACTTCAAGACCCTAGGCATAGTTGTCTATAAAAATCTCAACACAGAAATTATGAGAAGAGCAACATGAAAACAAATAAGAAGATCCCGTCAAAGTCTAGAACTCTTGATTAGTTTGATTGCATAATAACCCAATGGATGAAATGCAAAGCAAGTACATATATATTATGTGGAGGGCAGGCTACACGAATAAACAAAGTATGCAAAGTGGCGAAATGGATAGCTGGGTCCTACCACCTTTGTGAGAACTTGCTGGGACCCGAGGGGTAGATATGCTTCTTGCAAAAGCTTCAGCAGATACCAATGGGGAACAGGCTTTGACCCCCATAGGCGACATCTTTTCCCTTCAAGGTTGAGTCACAGAACATCACTGGAACAGAACAATACATCCACACAGAGCAAACTTGAACTAGTATAAACTTCTTCTTATAATTCATTTTCACTCTTTTATCTTATAGTGACCAGTGTGTTGTAAATACCTAAAGAGTTACATATGCCAAATAAGAAAACATGTAAGTGGCTACATGTGGTGTGATAGACCTTCAAGACCCTAGGCATATAGTTGTCTATAAAAATCTCATACAGCAATCATGAGAACAGCACCATTAAAACAAATAAGAAGATCCCATCAAAGCCTAGAACTCTTGATTAGTTTGATGGCATGATAACCCAATGGATGAATTGCAAAGCATGTGCATATTTATTCTCTGGAAGGCTATACGAATAAACAAGGTATGCAAAGTGGCGAAATGGATCGCTGGGTCCTACCACCTTGATGAAAACTTGCTGGGACCCGAGGGGTATATATACCTCTTGCAAAAGCTTTAGCAGATACCTTTGGGGAACCAAATCCGTGAAGCGCTCCATATTTTTGCAGCTGTGATCAAGCCTGCTTCACTGGACTTGATTCATCCCCTCCTGCCACTCTTTATTTTCATTCTTGTTCTCCTGTGTAAAGCACTGGTGCATCTCCAATGTCTATAGGGCCCTCTCAGTTTTCCTGCCAACTCTTTTTTTTTAATGCTTGTTCGCTGGGGCCATAAGGGTGTGAACCCATAGGCGATATCTTTTCCCTTCAAGGTTGAGTCACAGAACATCACTGGAACAGAACAATACATCCACACAGAGCAAACTTGAGCTAAAATAAACTTCTACTTATGATTAGTTTTCACATTTTTATCATATAGTAACCAGCGGTGCTGTAAATACCTAAAGAGTTACATATGCCAAGTAGGCATACATGTAAATGGCTGCATGTGGTGTGATTGAACTTCAAGACCCTTGGCACAGTTGCCAATTGTCTAGCAATCATGAGAACAGCCAAATGAAAATACACAACAGCAACCCATCAAAGTCTAGAACTCTTGATTAGTTTGATTGCATGATAGCCCAATTAATGAATTACAAAATGTGTGAATATTTATCCTATGGAAGGCAGGCTACACTAATAAACAAGGTTTGCAAAGTGGTGAAATGGCTCTCTGGGCCCTACCACCTTGGTGAGGACTTGCTGGGACCCCAGGGGTACATATGCTTCATATGAGTCATGCTTTTTCGCCATGTTAAAGCAGTGCCTATGCTGAACGTAGACCGATTCAGAGAAAAAATCAAAGGATAATTCGAGAAAAAATATGTGAAGTCCTTAACGTTTTTCTTTTTTCCCGACGCCTGACCGAGGGTCTATGCCTCAATGTCTCCAGGGCCCGGTTTTTCAAAAGGTTTAATCCGGATAAAATTGATCCGGATTCAGTAATCCTTTTTTTTTTTGCGATCCGTGATCACGTAATCCACCTTACTTTTGAGCCAGTTTTTCAAAGCAACATCGGATTGGATAGGAACTTTTCAGGATCACCAAATCCTGTTTACTAGAGCCTTAAATGGAACCAACAGTGTAGCCTACTGGCTTAGCAAAGAACAGCAGTTGGCAAAATACCGGTGGCCACAAATAACCGTTGTTTATTTTAACTGTCATATCTTACCGCAATCTGAAAGCTGTTGATACTGCATTATTTTGTACCTCCGTTTCCTCTTCTAATCTCTCTGATGTCTTTGATATCTCTTCACCCTCACTGATACTATCTAACTATAACTCCATAATCTCGGATATCTTAGATAAGCATGCTCCTGTCAAGACCAGAAGTGTCCCTTCCACACATTCGTCTCCTTGGTACACTCCTGAGCTCCGTATCTTAAAGGCCACTGGTAGACGGCTTGAGCGTTACTACAGGAGAACTGGCCTGACTGTTCACCATTTGGCATTTACTGAACATATCAAAAAGTACAAATCGGCCCTGAACCTGGCTCGTTCCAGTTTTGTATCTGCTACAATTAACAAATCAAGCAACAGGCCAAAAGCATTATTTAACACAATAAATAAACTTACCAAACCTCCATCTCATGTTGCTCTAGCTTCTGATGAACTTTGCACTTCATTCTTGACCTATTTGCTAGAAAAGACAGATGCCGTAAACGATAACGACGTAAATGATGCTACTAACATTAGTTATGTGCCGAATCAACCTGGTCAATCCCTGTCTTTCTTTTCTCTGTCTACTCCTTCTTCTGTCTCTGAGTTAATCTTGAAATCCAACCCTTCATCTTGTCATCTTGACCCTGCTCCTACTACTCTTCTGAAACGTTGCCATTCAGTTATTTCTGCACCTATCTCTCACTTCATCAATGCATCTCTTACCTCTGCTTCATTTCCTCTGTCACTCAAAACTGCAGCTGTTACCCCTGTTCTCAAGAAACCCAACCTTGATCCCTCAGTTTTATCTAATTATCGTCCCATTTCAAATCTCCCCTTCATAGCTAAATTACTAGAAAGTACTGTTGCCTCCCAGCTTCAGTCTTTTCTAGTTGAAAATAATCTTTTTGATCCTTTTCAGTCTGGTTTTCGCCCTTTGCATAGTACTGAAACTGCACTAGTTAAGGTACTGAATGATCTGCTTCTCTCTGGTGACTCTGGTTCTCTGTCTATGCTCCTGCTGCTTGACCTCAGCTCTGCCTTCGATACCGTCTCCCATCAACTACTCATTTCGCGCCTTTCGGATGTGGGTATTTCTGGTGCTGCTCTTTCCTGGTTTTCCTCCTATCTCTCTGACAGACTATTCTACATTTCACTTCAGAATTTTCGCTCACCTACTGTCCCCCTGAAGCAAGGTGTCCCTCAGGGATCCGTTCTTGGGCCATTATTATTCATAATCTATATAATACCTCTTGGTCAGATCCTCCGCCGTCATGGTTTTAATTATCATTTTTACGCTGACGACATTCAATTATATACTGCCTGTACATCGACTTTATCTCTCACAACTGACAAAATCTCTGCTTGTGTACATGAAATAAAAGATTGGCTTCATTCAAATTTTTTAAAACTTAACATGGACAAAACTGAGATTATTTTCACTGTGACGGAGGTCACTCAATAATAAAATTCCCACCAACTTCACCTGTGAGATCGCTGGCTCTCTTATCAAACCATCTAGTACTATTAAAAATCTTGGTGTAATTTTTGATTCCTCTCTATCTTTTCACTCTCACATTAATTCTATCACTAAATTGGCATTCTTTCATCTACGTCGTATCGCTCAGCTCCGTCCCTTTATCAGTATCTCAGATGCTGAAACTGTCATCCATGCATTTGTCACCTCACGTCTTGATTACTGCAATGCACTTTTCATTGGCCTATCAGCTAGCTCCATTTCCAAATTACAATACATTCAAAACTCTGCTGTCAGACTACTCACCCACACCAAGCGTTCTGCACATATTTCCCCAATTCTGCATGATCTTCACTGGCTTCCTGTGGCTTACCGTATCAAATTCAAAATTCTCCTTCTCACTTTTAAGTCTCTGCACGGCCTGGCGCCCCCCTATCTCTGTAACCTGCTTCTCCCCTACACCCCGACTCGCTCTTTACGATCCGCTGATTCTAGCCTTCTCGTCGTCCCTCGGCATCGCCTTGCCTCAATGGGGGGCAGATCATTCAGTGTTGTTGCGCCCAAAATGTGGAACTCTCTCCCCCGATCACTCTGTTCTGTTAACACTATCTCTGAATTCAAATCCATGCTCAAAACTCACCTATTTTCTGAATGTTATAATTCTTAATTTTCCAATAATTTTTTTTTTTTTTTTCTCAGTTATATCTGTTTGTATTCTGCTGGTTGCCGCCCCATCTACCAAATTTTTCACTTACTGTACTCAACTGCCTACTGTTGTCCTGTCTGCTGTCTTTGTCAACTGCCTTTATTGTTGTTTGTTTATTGTAAAGCGTCCTTGAGCTCTGGAAAGGCGCTATATAAATAAAACGTATTATTATTAATTTTAAGAAACAGAAACACTGTAATAAACAGAAACATTTTACTTTCCTTATTTTATTATAATGTTAAATTGTAGATTTTGTTGTTTTACCATATCTCATTAGATGTGACATGCTTCATATATGCTTCAAATATGAAGAAATGTATATATCATCAGTAAACATTGATTTTGTGATCATTCACTTAAAAAAAAAACCTCTCTGGTTTTATTTGGTTCGAAAAATCACAACTGAATCCACCCTTCTGATGGGATCAGGATAATCCTGTTTTTTTGGATCAAATAGATCCTAATCCGAGTTCAAAATTCTGAAAAACCCAAAGGGCAGGTTTGATCCAGATCAAATTTAAGATCGGATTACATGATCTGATCTTAGTTCAGAATCCCTCTTTTGCTTTTGAAAAACCCATTTCCAAGATTTGATCCAATCCGTGATCCGAAGTCCCACTGGATTACTTTTGAAAAACTGGGCCCAGAGGATTAACTCCTCCTGCTGCAGATCGTGTCCAGTTACATCGAGTGCATGCAACCTTGGCACAGACAGCAAAGCACTTTCTGTTTTTCTGCCAACGCATTTTTTTCTCGAAAACCTGGAGGACACAGCCCATTCAGAGCTTATATTTTGGTACCATCGATAAGTCTGCCCACCCACCCCATTCTTTCAGTAGATGAAATCTTCCATCATACATCATGGTGGAATTGACCATATGTGAACCCTAAAGCTCTAAGATACCCTATCCCTAAACTTATTGAGCTGTTGCATCAATCATTGTGTCCAGCAAGGTTTGCAGTGGCGCAGGGGCGGATCTACAGGGGGGCAAGGGGGGGCAGGTGCCCCCCCACTCTAGAGCCTTGCCCCCCCAGCTGCCCCCCTAACTTTGATTATCCAAAAACTGTACCTTTAAAAACAACCCGCCACTTTGTCCAATACATTTACCAAAAGTGAACAATTTCATTTTTAATTTTAAATGTATTATTCGCCCCTCCCCCTGCCCCTCAAATACTTAGCTACGTCCCTGATTCAAACGTGCAGAGCGGCGTTCGCTCAGTCTGGCTCACACACACAGCAAGTCTGCTGCGGTGCGGTGGCTGTGCAACCCGACTGGAGAGACTGAGCTGCCCCAGAGCCTCTGAAGGTGAAGTGAGTTTCCCCAGGTGTAGTTTAAACACACGTTTAACTTAAAGTTACATTTGTAATTAATGTATTGTATGCTAAAGACGATTCAGCATCAGCAAAAACAGCGAGTCTATTACGTTAGCCAAAATCAGCGGTCAAATTGCTCCCTCGTGATAGGTAAGAGCACTCTTCCCTTTGATTAGCCTATTTTTTATTTTTAGTAAAGACAAGAACAGCTTAATAAAAAATAAAAAATATTGTGGGGCGGCGCTAGGGCTGGGCTAAGGGGGCTTAAGCCCCGAATGTTTTTAGTAAAGCCCCGAATATTTTTTTTTAATTGCCTTTCTCAGAGCAAAACAATTAATCAGAAAAACAAATGTGAATAAGATTACAGCGGCCTCGATTACCTAATCATGAACAGTGCAGTTTTATATATATTTTTCCCTTTGCAAGGTACGACGTGCTTTTGCAGCATTGAGCATTGTAGCCAATCACAGACATGTCTGTTGAACACATCGGCCAATATGTGTCGCTGTGCTGAAGATGTGTTTTGCGCGAGCTCACCGAGTTCACGTTCGCAAACCTGTCATTATTATTGGCAATAAACTTAAGATGCAATCATGCAAATAAGAGATTCACTTGATATTCTTGATGTTACTCTGATGCACTACATTACGCAACGCTCTGTTTGTTGTTAGGAAGACTAAAGTTCAGCGGTCTAGCTCATCAATGTCAAAATGATTAAAGACGTAAACGAATGCTTGGTAAAATGTAAGAAGATAAACATTTAATATTCAACTGTTTTACAATATGTTCAACTACCGACAGTATCCGGTGACGCAAATTATTGTAATTATAAGTTTTTAATTATAATAAGAACTTGAGTATTGTCCGCTGTTTTATACTTCTAGTCCACTGCATCTTGGACACAATTATTGTACTTTTTTTATATTTTCATTTAGCTTTTTATACTTTTACTTTTTAAAAGATGCACAGTTTTGTTTTGTTTGAACACTGGGCTTATTCCTGTTGTGAATTAAAAACCTTTGTAGTGTGTAAGGGCATGATTAAACAATAACTACTGTAGTTTAAAAGTGTTTTTGTGTTTGTTTCTCTCCGACATTTATATATAGGGATTCCCATGTATTGTCTACCCCTGCCACCCTGCCAAGACCTCTTGCCCCCCCTTTGCCCCCCCTTTGCCCCCCCATGTAAAATTTTCTAGATCCGCCACTGCAGTGGCGAGATGGCTCGCTGGGCCCTACCACCTTGGTGATAGCTCGCTGGAACCCGAGGTGTATGTAACCCAGGCTACTAGTAAACAAATAAGTATGTGAGTTAATCGAAAAAGAACAGCTGAAAAAAAAGAGAAAAAGACTGTTCTAGACTGAAAAGAGAATCACCCAATCACACATTGCACTGCAGTGACTGACACTTCTGTGAGCCAATGGCAGCAGCGCATCAGGTTGCGCAAGTCCCTCTTTGAATGCGAGCGGCAGATGAGAGAAAGCAAGTCAGAGAACGCAGCTGTGCGGAGTAATCTCCAGAAATTTCCCGCATTTAAGCTAAAGAGTCAGAGTGAAAAGAGACCAGATAAAATAAAGTTGAATATTTGAATGAAACGTTGATAAGCTGTCATCGGAGCGAGAAGAGGACGAGTCAAAGAAATAGTGACTGATGCAGACCAACGTAACTTTAAAGTGCTGCGTATTAACTTCCCTGCTTGAATATAGACTATTTTCTTGCCTTGGTGAGTCCTATTTCAAATATAAACTTGATAATATACAAGGAAAAAATGTTGCAGATTTTTCAGCGAACTTATGAGGTTGATATTAACTTGATATTAGTATGTGCGTGCTTAACGATCTAGCCAGCTAGTCTGCACGCGGGCTAAAGCTAGTCAAATGTGAAAAAAAGCTAGGGAGTCAATGAAATATGACGCAGATTCATGTTTAATTGTCAACGTGTTTAATAAGTTGAAATATTGAGTTAATTTGTGCTTTACTGTACATGTGAATTGTAAATGAGACTGAATTGAGTATTAATTATTGGTTCTGCCTTGTGTTTTTACAAGGCTGGGTTTTTTGTGAGAGATTGTGATTCACCATCAGAAGTGTTCCTGTTCCATATCGGACACACGAGACGCAATAAGCGTATAAGCACGGCGAGCCATCCACGAACTCGATTCCCTTGTTGAACTGTGCTCATCATCTCTGGTAGGATAATTCTTTTCTTTTTTGTTTCGTTGCTCTTGGTCAAAAAGAGCTTGGACTCATTGCGAACTGTTTTTTATTATTTTTCTCCTCTCCATCTTCATCCAAAAGACATTGACTTTGAACTGAACTGTCCTAAACGAACGAACATTTTCTTGAACTGAGTCAATTGATTCTGTTCGTCTGAGTCGATTCCACCAATTGAATCTTGAGCATTTGATTCACAACCTGAAAAGAATACCACAGTTTTTAGGGAAAAAGTGTTTATTTGAATTTGAAAAGTGAAATTGAGAATTCATTCTGTACATTGAATCAAATTGACTGTTTATATGAATTCTGAGTATTCAAGTGAATGCATTATTTTGTTTGAGAATATTGCTTACTGTTTCCTTGAAGTATTGAATTTTTCCAATTGTTTTATTTTTATTTTATTTTATTGCACAAAGAGAATAATCTGATTTACATCTGAGTCGAGCTGTTAAGGTTGCTCATTCAAGTACTTACAAAAGAGTGTGGAGAACAAATATTGTCACTTATTGTCCATTGCTAATTAGTTGATTACATTGTGATTTGCATATTTCAAACAACAAAAAGAAAAAAGATCATTTTACTTTAATATAAACCCTCAGTTGAATCATAAAAAAGACTCTGTTGATAATTCACCACCACTGTGCTGCCTTCCTCTCTCCAGTAGTCGCACCTATCTTCTGATCCTTTGGCCCATAGTGAAATACTCACCAGTGTGACACGTACCATGCTACATGTACATATGCCTTGAGCGGGCCAGCAGGCTTGTGCTTGCTAAGGCAGCACATATACTAAAATAGGATCGATACAGAGAAGATTAGCATGGCCCCTGCGAAAGGATGACACACAAATCCGTGAAGCGCTCCATATTTTTGCAGCTGTGATCAAGCCTGCTTCACTGGACTTGATTCATGCCCACTCTTTATTTTCATTCTTGTTCTCCTGTGTCAAGAACTGGTGCATCTCCAATGTCTATAGGGCCCTCTCAGTTTTCCTGCCAACTCTTTTTTTTTTAATGCTTGTTCGCTGGGGCCATCAGGGTGTGAACCCATAGGCGATATCTTTTCCCTTCAAGGTTGAGTCACAGAACATCACTGGAACAGAACAATACATCCAAACTTGAGCTAAAATAAACTTCTACTTATGATTAGTTTTCACATTTTTATCATATAGTAACCAGCGGTGCTGTAAGTACCTAAAGAGTTACATATGCCAAGTAGGCATACGTGTAAATGGCTACATGTGGTGTGATTGAACTTCAAGACCCTAGGCACAGTTGCCGGTTGTCTAGCAATCATGAGAACAGCCAAATGAAAATACACAACAGCAACCCATCAAAGTCTAGAACTCTTGATTAGTTTGATTGCATGATAGCCCAATTAATGAATTACAAAATGTGTGAATATTTATCCTACGGAAGGCAGGCTACACTAATAGACAAGGTTTGCAAAGTGGTGAAATGGCTCTCTGGGCCCTACCACCTTGGTGAGGACTTGCTGGGACCCCAGGGGTATATATGCCTCAAATGAGTTGTGCTTTTTCGCCATGTTAAGGCAGTGCCTATGCTGAAAGTCGACCGGTTCAGAGAAGAAATCAAAGGATAATTCAAGAAAAAATATGTGAAGTCTTTCACGTTTTTTTTTTCGACGCCTGGCCGAGGGTCTATGCCTCAGTGTCTCCAGAGGATTAACTCCTCCTGCTGCAGATCGTGTCCGGTTACATCGAGTGCATGCGACCTTGGCACAGACAGCAAAGCACTTTCTGGTTTTCTGCCAACTCATTTTTTTCTCGAAAACCTGGAGGACACAGCCCGTTCAGAGCTTGTACTTTGGTACCATCGATAAGTCTGCCCACCCACCCCATTCTTTCAGTAGATGCTCTCATACATCATGGTGGAATTGGCCATATGTGAACCCTAAAGCTCTAAGATACCCTATCCCTAAACTTATTGAGCTGTTGCATCAATCATTGTGTCCAGCAAGGTTTGCAGTGGCGAGATGGCTCGCTGGGCCCTACCACCTTGGTGATAGCTCGCTGGAACCCGAGGTGTACATATGCCTTGAGCGGGCCAGCAGGCTTGTGCTTGCTAAGGCAGCACATATACTAAAATTGGATCGATACAGAGAAGATTAGCATGGCCCCTGCGAAAAGCTCACCGTTCGTTCTTCTCTGTTTTCGCGCACGCGCAGTGGCGCCTCCGCGCCTGCGCGGTCTTAGAAGCGAGGCGCCCTCGAGACACGGGTTCGAATCCCGGCGTGTTGTAGTTTAAAATAAATAGATTATTTATTTTAAATTATAAATAGATTATTTATTTTAAACTACAATAAAACATTAATAATAAAGCATCAGCGCAGACACGTGGCGTAACTGTTCTGTCCAGAGATGCAGAACAAGGCTTTATTCCTCTTTTTTTAAACCACATCAATCACAGCAGACAGACACATAGTATAAGCGCTCAGTACATAATGCAGCAGCATTACAGTGTGAAGTACCTGTGGCATACAAGGCTTTTTTTAAAAACCACATCAATCACAGCAGACAGACACATATTATAAGAGCTCAGTACAGACATGGATGGATACATAACACAGTAGCATTACAGTATGTGAAGTAGACCCATAGTACAAGAGCTCAGTACAGACCTACATGAATACATAACACAGCAACACTACAGTGCGAAGTACCTGTGGCATACAAGGCTTTTTTTAAAAACCACATCAATCACAGCAGACAGACACATAGAGTATAAGAGCTCTGCATAGACATGCATGGATACAGCAGTCCGGTATCTTGCATCGCAGCCACTGGACGTAACTCCAAAGACAGTGACCACATTAATGAACATACCCACATGTCCAAAAGGCCTATATAACTTGTCAGCGCATAAAATCAGAACAGCACAAAGGCATGACAATGTGTTATACAGGTGTGAATGGGACAGACAATGTTTTTTTTGTTTTTTCTTAAACCATATGATAGGCAGCAGACACACAGTATAGGCCTACATAACTTGTCAGTGCAAAGAATCAGAATAGTACAAAGGCATGACAATGTTACACAGGTGTGAATGGGATACACAATGTTTTTTCAAGCACAAGTGTCACTGTGCTGTAGAAGAGTTGAGGTGTGGACCGGTGTTTGTAGAAAGCCTCCACACCGCGGCAAGGTCCCGGTCCTTGTGGAGGGTAAAGTCAATGTCTTTAACAAAAACACACAACACTGCAAACAACTATATACAACACCTGCCCCAGCGAGAACGCGAAATCAGTCCGGGGCTCGACCCTGGTCCCTGTCCTTCATCTCCCTCAGCCAGTCCTCCACACTCTTACCCGCCGCGGCAGAGCAAAAATGTACATTGCCGTAGCGGGTGTGTCCGGTCTCCCTCCGCTTCGGCTGGCCGCATTTTCTGCACCTCTGTACTTGTGGCACGCCGGCCCGGGCAGCGACGACTGTTCCTGCCGCTGCCCTCTGCTCAGCCTTCTTCCTCCTCAGCCATTCCGTTTTGTACATGAATTCAGGCTGAGGAGGGGGAGCAGGAGGTGCTGCCTGCACCGCTTGTTGTCCCTGCTGTCCTGGCAACAGCTGCAGTGCAGGCAGCTGAGGGCCGGCGTGATGTGCGGCGGCCAGCGGCAGAGGGAGGACGTGTGGGGCTGGCGTTGTCCGAGGGAGCGTTGGGATGGGGAGCGCCCTCACACTCTGCTGGGGCAGTGAGAGGTCCAGAAGGAGAGGCTGTGTAGCCGGAAAAGGTCCTGTTGCAGCTGCAGCAGCCGGTAGTACGGCCAGGACAGCAGCTGAGGGGGCAGGCGGTAAAGGCGCCAGTAAACGTACTGGCGCTGGCAGAACAGGCACCGGTGCTGCCACAGCCGGTGCTGCTGCCAGAGTTACCGCCGCCCTTGACGCCGCTGTCGTCGCCTGGCCTGTAGGCACCGCCGTTGCTGCTGCCGGAGGACGATCCACCGCCGCCGCTGCTGGGCCCGGCGCCGCCGCCGCGGAACCTGCCGCCGCCGCCGCGGAACCTGCCGCCGCCGCCGCGGAACCCGCTGCCGCTGGTGGTCGTCCCTCTGCTGCAACGCCTGGAGCTAGCACGGTCCTCTCCTTCTCCCGCTGCGTCCTGGTGAACCTGAGAACAGATTTCAACGTAGTGTTTTAGTTACATGTGCGATTTTGAGAGCATGTCATTCAAGCATGTCATTCCCATAACACTGCCCAAAGCATCAAACATACCACAGCGAGAGGGTCCTGCAATTCAGCTCATAGAGCTGTATGGGCGCCCGAGCCATCAGCCTCTGGTGGCCCAGCACAAGGTCCCGGATGTGCTGGTACCGAAGCAGTATGCTGTCCCACCGCGACCTCCGGGCACCGTGCAGACGGGTGCCCGAGGGGATCAAGCGGCAGAGCTGGGTGCATACTGCCTCAACCAGCCGGCTTGCGCTGGGACTGCTGGCAGGTCCAGAGGTCTGTCCGACCAGGCAGCTGCGGACAACGGACAAAAACAATGACAGATATGAGCATGATAAGAGCAACATTACATAAAGCAGCTTGTGTGTACATCAGGGAAATGTATGATGGAAGTGTAGCCTTACCGTCTCAAGCTTTCCACACCAGGTATACTGGTGCGGCTTGGCTTCGCTGCCATGAAGCGCCCCCGAGCTGGCCTGTCCCTGTAGCGGGGAGGGTAGACTACTCGGGCCCTGTCGTGTGGTGACAGGGCCTCGTAGAGCCCGATGAGCTCATCTACCCTCCCCTCGGACAAGGCCGGGTCGTGACGCAACCCCACCAAGGCCGTGGCCAACTGGACCACGGCCAGGTACCCCGGCTGGTCATCCGGTCCTCTGTAGTCCTGCAGACACACAAGCAGAGACGGAAAACAATAAGTCAGTTGGACGGAACAGAGCGAGCGCAGCTTTTGGTGATGCGAGATGCACTGCAGTCGCAGACCGCAAAGAGGTGGCGTGCTTACCTCAGCAGCCTGCTGAGGCTCTGGCGAGGACCGGCCGGGGGAGTGGGGTGCGGGCTCGGGGGGACCGGTCGGACGGGATGGCTCGGGCGCGGGTGCGTCAGCCGGTTGCCCTGACCGCGGGTCCGTCTGAGGAGCTGGGAACTCGCCGGGCACGTGGAGGGTGAGGTCCTCCACCTCCTGCTGGCCGTCGGCGAGCTCGTCGTCCTCGACGAGTGGGGGAATGTCCCCCCCCGCGTCCGGAATGTCAGGGTCCAAGCTGACGTCCTGCAGCACTCTGCCCGTCTGGGAGTACAGGTACTCGATCCCGATGAGTTCCCCTGAAGTACAACAACACAAATCGCATCAGTCAGTCTGGTACACAAATATCATTCGGTGCGGACGTGTGTGAGCGCCGCGGTGGCTTGAGCGTTCTTACCGGTGTACTCCCTGGGCTTGGTGTAATCCTTGACCACACTCGTGCCAAGCACCCTTTGGCTGAGCTGGTCAAGGGAGTGCTGCAGGGGGCCATTGTAGGAGCGGAGCAGCGGACGTCCCTCCTGTGCCACGGACGCCGCCCTGTCCTCGTTCCACCGCGTCAACCCCTCCAGGAGAAACGCCTGGAAGTGCCAGGGATTGGCACTCTCTCCTGAGGAGGAACACAGATGCGTTTAGCAGTTTATTCAGTGCACACAATGTGAATGACAATGAGTCGATGACAGTGAAAGATTGACATGACAGTGAAACATGTGGTCTACCTGGAATGAAGCGGTTGAGGTGCAGGTGGAACGACTCCAGGGACGTGGAGCCTCGCGCACAACGGTACACCGGCAGGCTGATCCCCCCCTTGGTCAGCCTGCCCGTCTCGGTGTACAGCTCCACGCCCGGCGGGTCCTGGATGCACCGGAGGTGGCGCCGCTGCTCCGTCCAGATTGCCTGGATGCGGTCTTGGTCCAGCAGGGGAATCCCCACGGTGTCTCGTCCGTTGGCACCGCCGAAGGTTTCCAGGAGGTCACCGATCAGCCGCTCCGTCTCCGCCGCTCCACGCGTGCGGCGACGGCAGTGGAGAGCCATATCCCTGCGGCTGACGTGCCTCCACACTCCGGCGTCGGACGAGAAGGTCATCCCCTGCGCCTCAAGCGTCCTCTTCTTGGCTCTGAGCAACCGGGCTGCGTCCTCTGGGTCCCACAGGAAGATGCACGAAGACAGCTGCTGCAGGAAGGGCTTGTACAGCTGGTGGCTCTCGGTGGTGACACCTGACGCGAAGCGCCGCATCAGGTGCCAGATGTCCAGCCGGACCACCAGCTTGTCCCACTTCCCAAACATGTCAGCTGTCTTGGATCCCCCGCGGGAAGAACAACAGTCCCGGTCAACGTAGAGGAGCTGAGGCGGCTCCACCCCAGCGTCCCGATACCGCCGCATTAACCCCGCAGCCATGGACAACAGGCCGGCACCCTCGGTGTCCGTGAGCACGGACATGAGCACCTGTCCGTGCTCGTTGCCAACGTTGGTTGACCATGCTGCGGTCTGGGCGGCAGCACCGGCGAGCTTCCGGGTCACCTGTTTGAAAGAACAAAGCATCTCAGTAAGGCTGCACGCACATAGCCAGAGCATGATATACATAGCACCACATTTACCTTCTTGGTCGAATCCATCTTCAGGACCGTCCCAAAGACGGAGGTGACCCGGGCCTTCACGTCCTCCAGGCGGGAGAGGATGTCGTGGCAGTACACCAGCAACAGCCACGCGTACTGGGGCACGGGTGGCGGTTGCGGTGGTGGGGTGCACATGCGCACGACACCTCGCGACGTGAAGGGCTCCATGACGCTGAGGTAGTGTATGGACCGCCGCATCCAGGCCTCTGTGTGTGCCTCACAGAGTTTTTTGTACAGCTGCGTGGCGCTGTTCCCCCGAGTACGCTCACGCAGCTGGATGATAACCCGCCGGTCGCAGGCAAGCCTACAGAGAAGCACATCACATCATGTGTTACAGAAGAAGAGCCACACACAGACACACCGACAGTGTTCAGACAACTACTTACTTGTAGGTGAGGATTGCCGGGAAGAGGGCGCGATGCCCCTCTCCCAGCTGACCCACGACCTCCTGCGACCAGGCAGCTACCTTCCTCTTACACCGACAGCACTCCAGGTACTCGGTGGCCATCAAGTACCAGCCGTCGATGTCCAGGACCCTCCGGATGGTCCTGTAGAGCCCACACTTCGTGAGGGCCCTATTACAGCATGTCGGCCGGACGCCCCACAGACGCAGGGGCGTCCAGAGGAACAGCCGACACGCGAAGAAGGCAGCTGGTGAGGCGGGTGGCTGAGCGTAACTCGGCCGGGGCTGAGGGGGGTCCCACCACAGCTTGAGGTCTGTGGTGAGTTTGGTCCTCCCCTCGCTGTCGGTCTTGAACAGCGCCCGGCCGATCCACTCCTGCTCTTCCACGGTGAGAGCTGTCCGCCAGCTCTCAGGCAACCGGGACTGTGAGGGGAAAAAAACAACACAAATAAATACACTGTAAGGAGGCTGAGAGGAGGTGCTACATGCAGTTTGACAGTCAACTCCACTGAGTTGTGCGTCCATGAGTTTGGGCACGTGTGTGCGTGTTTGTGTGTTTGTACCTCAGCCGAAGCAGGAGTGGGTGTTGCGGGCTGCTCCACCTTCCTCTCCTTCCTCTTCCTCTTCGCCGGCGCTGGTGCCAGGGTGGCCTCCCCAGATGGCGTCTCCTCCACGGAGACGCGACGGGGCTCCTCCCTGGTCAACGCCGGAGCCCGGGCCGGAACAGCGAGCAGAGGTGGAGCAGCCGCAACTCGAGGTGGTGGCGGTGGGAGGGGTGGGAGAGGGATGGAGGACAATGCTGGAGGAGGTGGAGATGGAGGCCTCACCACCAGCGGGAGTGCCTGAAGGACCTGTATGTGAGCTTCAGACACATTCACACACAACAAAATGGCATCAGTACAATGATAGTCATTAGACAGTCACAATGATAGTGATTAGATGACGTGCAGCATGCCAGTGATTAGATGACGTGTGGCCTGCCAGTGATTAGATGACGTGCGGCATGCCAGAGATAGGGCAGATGGTTTAGTGCTACAAGGTGAATGTTAAGAGATGCAGCAGGGCCAAGGGAAGTAGACATGTGAAGGTGTTTAATCAAATCTACATTACCACTACGTTAGTGAGGATGGCACATCTACCGCCGACAAAGACGGCTACATTACCTGCCAAACCTACCTTTGTCTTTCAAGCATCAGCTGTAGCGACCAGTAAAAGAAACCATTACAGTTTATACAAAAAATACTAACAGAAGAATATATATTGAAGGCAAATGTTACAGTGTGACACGTCCAGTGTGGTGCCAGTTACCTGTTTCTAAGTCAGTGGCCATCTGGACCAGTTCCTCGTCCGTCACCTCTGTGGTGGGGGGCGGCGGCGGCGGAACCGAGGGGCGCTGGTCTCTGACGGATGTAGACACCGCTGTGGGGGGAGGGGGGTTGGGCAATGGTTAGTTAATCCTGTAAAGTGAACCTCTGTTGTGTTAAAGAGAAAGAAAGAGATCTACCTGGAACTGCAGGCCGTGCTGGTGTGGTCATCAGCTTCCTGACCTTGGCCTGCAGCTCACCTGGGGCCATTGGACGCCTTCCCAGTAGGGCCGAGAACATGGGAGCGATCGGCTTGCGGGGCGGCAGCGCGGTGGAAGCAGCGGCCTTGCTGGGGCCACTGCTGGTGGTGGTGCTGCTGCTGCTGGGAGGTGGGGGTGTAGCAGCCGCCTCTGCCGACCGCTCCTTGTCTCGACCCAGGATGTACTTCCTGGCGGCGTCCATCGAGGTCCCAGGCTGCGGTGTCTTCCGTCGTAGCCACTTGACAAAGCTGCAAGACAATGATCAAAGATTAACACGCATATCAACAAGTCACAGCACCCTGTCAACAGTCCACTGCCCTTCACCACAACAGGACTTACGTCTGGTGCTTTTTTTCTGTGGAGTCGTACAGGTCCTTCAGGGTGGCCTCCTTGTAGTCCCCAAAGCCAACAAGCGCCTCGCCCTCACACCCGGGCTGAGTGGCGCGAGCCCGGGCCTCCTCGTGCGCCCGGTGGTACCTTAGCTGTTCAGCAAAGGCAGGGTGGGCGCACGAGTACCGGGCGAGTGCGTCCTTGTTGGCCATAAGGGGACTGTCGGAGGCACTTTTCTCCCGCTCCCGCTGGTGGCTGGCAACCAACTGCGTGGTGTAGCCCACGTCGTTCTCCAGGAGCCAACGGAACGTTTGACCCTGGTACTTGCCAAACTGGATGCTGTGGCAGCCCAGCACCAGCATGCGGTTACCAGGGTCACCGCCCTTGGAGACGACGTGGGCTTGGGCCTCCTTCTCCACCTCCTCCGGCTTCTTGGCCCTCGCAGCAGCGGCGGTCCCGCGTGGCCCCTTAGCGGCGATGAAGGCCACCGCCTCATCAGAGGCCCGCAGGAGAAGCTGCTGCGAGGCCGTAAATTTTAAATTTGCTAAATCCATCTTAACAATGACAAGAAATGACACAGCACAGCATTAAACAAGCATTACAGGTTAAACTACGTGTTAATTGCCATATTAACAGGAATATCACACATCAGATTAATGATATACCAGTACTACACATTCACTATTGAAATATTAACGTTAACAAATTAACATAACGTGACACAACAGGTAAATAATGACCCCAGGGTTAGCCCCCCATTCATTGGCAGCCATTAAACAAACAGGCTTATTGTTAATGCATAAAACATACACTTAAACTTTATATTTTGATTTCACGTGGTAATATTCTAATCTTAGGGGTCTAAAGATACTAACTGTATGGTCTTTTCATAATTTAATTTTGTTTTCAGAGATCGTCACATGTTGTCCCATTAATTTCCAATGCAATGCATTACATTACATGCTAGCGATCTCTCAAACTGTATTTAATCTTTGATCAGACTACCTGGTTATCTTCCTTAGACCCTGTAGATGTAGTTACTACAGTTTGGAGTCGAAATTCGAAGTGTAAATATGGTTTAAATGTGTAAACCGGACGCCTGACGTTGACGTTCACGTTAATTAACTAACGTATCTTTTAAATATCAAAACCAGCGATTGACGGCAAGACGTAATAATACATCGACAAATTCCATGTCAGTGCATTGTAAAAGTACTCTGGGAAGACAATGTTATATCAGTACATTCGTAATATTCTATTTATTTTTGTTTTACTCACTCGGCGAAAACACTCGGTGGCTAACAGCTGTGGGTGTCAGGTCCGGTTTGTTTATGGTTGCTATGACAATTTGACAAACGCTCGATAATCCGAGCTGCTGATTGGCCCAAAACGCTCGATAATTCGAGCTGCTGATTGGCCCAAAACGCTCGATAATCCGAGCTGCTGATTGGCCCAAAGCTGAAAACGCTCGAAAAACGCTCGATTTTCCGAGCTGCTGATTGGCCCAAATCTGAAAACGCTCGATAAACGCTCGATTACAACTAACCGCTGATTGGTTGGCATCCAGAGACCATTGCTGGGCATAGAGCGCAAGGATGACACGCAAATCCGTGAAGCGCTCCATATTTTTGCAGCTGTGATCAAGCCTGCTTCACTGGACTTGATTCATGCCCACTCTTTATTTTCATTCTTGTTCTCCTGTGTCAAGAACTGGTGCATCTCCAATGTCTATAGGGCACTCTCAGTTTTCCTGCCAACTCTTTTTTTATTTTTTTAATGCTTGTTCGCTGGGGCCATCGACGAGTGTGTCCACTCCCTTTCTTTAGCAGATGTCGTTGGGGAACAGGGTGTGAACCCATAGGCGAAATCTTTTCCCTTCAAGGTTGAGTCACAGAACATCTCTGGAACAGAACAATACATCCACACAGAGCAAACTTGAGCTAAAATAAACTTCTACTTATGATTAGTTTTGACATTTTTATCATATAGTAACCAGCGGTGCTGTAAGTACCTAAAGAGTTACATATGCCAAGTAGGCATACGTGTAAATGGCTACATGTGGTGTGATTGAACTTCAAGACCCTAGGCACAGTTGCCGGTTGTCTAGCAATCATGAGAACAGCCAAATGAAAATACACAACAGCAACCCATCAAAGTCTAGAACTCTTGATTAGTTTGATTGCATGATAGCCCAATTAATGAATTACAAAATGTGTGAATATTTATCCTACGGAAGGCAGGCTACACTAATAGACAAGGTTTGCAAAGTGGTGAAATGGCTCTCTGGGCTCTACCACCTTGGTGAGGACTTGCTGGGACCCCAGGGGTATATATGCCTCAAATGAGTCGTGCTTTTTCGCCATGTTAAGGCAGTGCCTATGCTGAAAGTCGACCGGTTCAGAGAAGAAATCAAAGGATAATTCAAGAAAAAATATGTGAAGTCTTTCACGTTTTTTTTTTTCGACGCCTGGCCGAGGGTCTATGCCTCAGTGTCTCCAGAGGAATAACTCCTGCTGCAGATCGTGTCCGGTTACATCGAGTGCATGCAACCTTGGCACAGACAGCAAAGCACTTTCCGGTTTTCTGCCAACTCATTTTTTTCTCGAAAACCTGGAGGACACAGCCCGTTCAGTACTTGTATTTTGGTACCATCGATAAGTCTGCCCACCCACCCCATTCTTTCAGTAGATGCTCTCATACATCATGGTGGAATTGGCCATATGTGAACCCTAAAGCTCTAAGATACCCTATCCCTAAACTTATTGAGCTGTTGCATCAATCATTGTGTCCAGCAAGGTTTGCAGTGGCGAGATGGCTCGCTGGGCCCTACCACCTTGGTGATAGCTCGCTGGAACCCGAGGTGTACATATGCCTTGAGCGGGCCAGCAGCCTTGTGCTTGCTAAGGCAGCACATATACTAAAATTGGATCGATACAGAGAAGATTAGCATGGCCCCTGCGAAAGGATGACACGCAAATCCGTGAAGCGCTCCATATTTTTGCAGCTGTGATCAAGCCTGCTTCACTGGACTTGATTCATGCCCACTCTTTATTTTCATTCTTGTTCTCCTGTGTCAAGAATTGGTGCATCTCCAATGTCTATAGGGCACTCTCAGTTTTCCTGCCAACTCTTTTTTAATTTTTTTAATGCTTGTTCGCTGGGGCCATCGACGAGTGTGTCCACTCCCTTTCTTTAGCAGATGTCGTTGGGGAACAGGGTGTGAACCCATAGGCGAAATCTTTTCCCTTCAAGGTTGAGTCACAGAACATCTCTGGAACAGAACAATACATCCACACAGAGCAAACTTGAGCTAAAATAAACTTCTACTTATTAGTTTTCACTTTTCTATCATATAGTAACCAGCGGTGCTGTAAGTACCTAAAGAGTTACATATGCCAAATGGCTACATGTGGTGTGATTGAACTTCAAGACCCTAGGCACAGTTGCCGGTTGTCTAGCAATCATGAGAACAGCCAAATGAAAATACACAACAGCAACCAATCAAAGTCTAGAACTCTTGATTAGTTTGATTGCATGATAGCCCAATTAATGAATTACAAAATGTGTGAATATTTATCCTACGGAAGGCAGGCTACACTAATAGACAAGGTTTGCAAAGTGGTGAAATGGCTCTCTGGGCCCTACCACCTTGGTGAGGACTTGCTGGGACCCCAGGGGTATATATGCCTCAAATGAGTCGTGCTTTTTCGCCATGTTAAGGCAGTGCCTATGCTGAAAGTCGACCGGTTCAGAGAAGAAATCAAAGGATAATTCAAGAAAAAATATGTGAAGTCTTTCACGTTTTTTTTTTCGACGCCTGGCCGAGGGTCTATGCCTCAGTGTCTCCAGAGGATTAACTCCTCCTGCTGCAGATCGTGTCCGGTTACATCGAGTGCATGCAACCTTGGCACAGACAGCAAAGCACTTTCTGGTTTTCTGCCAACTCATTTTTTTCTCGAAAACCTGGAGGACACAGCCCGTTCAGAGCTTGTACTTTGGTACCATCGATAAGTCTGCCCACCCACCCCATTCTTTCAGTAGATGCTCTCATACATCATGGTGGAATTGGCCATATGTGAACCCTAAAGCTCTAAGATACCCTATCCCTAAACTTATTGAGCTGTTGCATCAATCATTGTGTCCAGCAAGGTTTGCAGTGGCGAGATGGCTCGCTGGGCCCTACCACCTTGGTGATAGCTCGCTGGAACCCGAGGTGTACATATGCCTTGAGCGGGCCAGCAGGCTTGTGCTTGCTAAGGCAGCACATATACTAAAATTGGATCGATACAGAGAAGATTAGCATGGCCCCTGCGAAAGGATGACACGCAAATCCGTGAAGCGCTCCATATTTTTGCAGCTGTGATCAAGCCTGCTTCACTGGACTTGATTCATGCCCACTCTTTATTTTCATTCTTGTTCTCCTGTGTCAAGAACTGGTGCATCTCCAATGTCTATAGGGCACTCTCAGTTTTCCTGCCAACTCTTTTTTTTAATGCTTGTTCGCTGGGGCCATCGACGAGTGTGTCCACTCCCTTTCTTTAGCAGATGTCGTTGGGGAACAGGGTGTGAACCCATAGGCGAAATCTTTTCCCTTCAAGGTTGAGTCACAGAACATCTCTGGAACAGAACAATACATCCACACAGAGCAAACTTGAGCTAAAATAAACTTCTACTTATGATTAGTTTTCACATTTTTATCATATAGTAACCAGCGGTGCTGTAAGTACCTAAAGAGTTACATATGCCAAATGGCTACATGTGGTGTGATTGAACTTCAAGACCCTAGGCACAGTTGCCGGTTGTCTAGCAATCATGAGAACAGCCAAATGAAAATACACAACAGCAACCCATCAAAGTCTAGAACTCTTGATTAGTTTGATTGCATGATAGCCCAATTAATGAATTACAAAATGTGTGAATATTTATCCTACGGAAGGCAGGCTACACTAATAGACAAGGTTTGCAAAGTGGTGAAATGGCTCTCTGGGCCCTACCACCTTGGTGAGGACTTGCTGGGACCCCAGGGGTATATATGCCTCAAATGAGTTGTGCTTTTTCGCCATGTTAAGGCAGTGCCTATGCTGAAAGTCGACCGGTTCAGAGAAGAAATCAAAGGATAATTCAAGAAAAAATATGTGAAGTCTTTCACGTTTTTTTTTTTCGACGCCTGGCCGAGGGTCTATGCCTCAGTGTCTCCAGAGGATTAACTCCTCCTGCTGCAGATCGTGTCCGGTTACATCGAGTGCATGCGACCTTGGCACAGACAGCAAAGCACTTTCTGGTTTTCTGCCAACTCATTTTTTTCTCGAAAACCTGGAGGACACAGCCCGTTCAGAGCTTGTACTTTGGTACCATCGATAAGTCTGCCCACCCACCCCATTCTTTCAGTAGATGCTCTCATACATCATGGTGGAATTGGCCATATGTGAACCCTAAAGCTCTAAGATACCCTATCCCTAAACTTATTGAGCTGTTGCATCAATCATTGTGTCCAGCAAGGTTTGCAGTGGCGAGATGGCTCGCTGGGCCCTACCGCCTTGGTGATAGCTCGCTGGAACCCGAGGTGTACATATGCCTTGAGCGGGCCAGCAGCCTTGTGCTTGCTAAGGCAGCACATATACTAAAATTGGATCGATACAGAGAAGATTAGCATGGCCCCTGCGAAAGGATGACACGCAAATCCGTGAAGCGCTCCATATTTTTGCAGCTGTGATCAAGCCTGCTTCACTGGACTTGATTCATGCCCACTCTTTATTTTCATTCTTGTTCTCCTGTGTCAAGAATTGGTGCATCTCCAATGTCTATAGGGCACTCTCAGTTTTCCTGCCAACTCTTTTTTTAATTTTTTTAATGCTTGTTCGCTGGGGCCATCGACGAGTGTGTCCACTCCCTTTCTTTAGCAGATGTCGTTGGGGAACAGGGTGTGAACCCATAGGCGAAAAGTAGTACTTATGGGATACATTGTGTCAAAATGATTTACGACTTTGACCTTTGACCTTTTGGCAGGTTGAACTTCCGGTGACCTTTATGATTGATGGGTTGAACTTCCGGAATGCGGTCATGGGATTAACCTATTGACCCCTCCTCCCTATCGATCATGTTTTCTGACAGTTAGTTTTGAACTATGACCTATGTAGGACTAAATCATAATTTTTTACGGGTAGTTATATTTGAACAGATGTTTTTGCCGTTTGTTTGAACTTTGTCCCAGTTATGTGTGTGTGTGCGTGTGTGGTTATATGGCTTGTGCCTGCGCCCCCTCCGCAGTGAAAGTGAGAAGCGTATGTCACACAAAATAATCTCATCCTTTAAAATAAAACATACATTGAAACCAATTATTTTAGAGAGTTGAAAAGTATGTCCATACCATTGACGTCCACAAAAATAATGAACCTAAAGTTGAAAAACATACCTTTAAAAAGCGTTTAAAAAGCTTTACTAAAACCAATTATTTTAGATAAAAATTACATAAACAATGTACTCTTTAAAAGTGTATCATCTAAATCAATTTAAGGTTGAAAAAACATTTAGTTATTTCACATTCCTATCCTTTATATAATTTATAATATAATAATTATCATGCTAAGGTTGTTTTTAAGTCTATAATATAAAAGCTTACTAAAACCAATAGTTTTAGCTGAATAAAATCATCTTACCTTATTTTAGAAAGTTGAAGTATACCATTGATGTCCACAAAAATGCAATGTATGAATGGATTCAAAATTGTTTTACACAACTGAATTCACATAGTCATTCCTGAATGACCTCACACTGTCTCAAAACATAAGGAGCGCGCGCGTGTCTGTGTGTCTATGCGCGCGTCCTCTTCCTGCGAGCTCTGACCCCCCTCCTTACAGTGTAACTGTCAAGTGAATCTCACACTAACAAAAGTTGAAAACATGCCTTTAAAAGTATAATATAAATATCTTATTGATCCAATTGTTTTAGTTTTAGATGAATAAAAAATGACTGAGTTAAAATTAACTCATCAATGTCCATACCATTCATGTCCACAAAAATAATTAAACTAAAGTTGAAAAACATACCTTTAAAAGTGTATAATATAAAATAAAATATCTTGCTAAAGTTGAAAAACATACCGTTCCTTAAAAGTATAATATAAATATCTTATTGATCCAACTATTTTAGTTTTAGATGAATAAAAAATGACTGAGTTAAAATTAACACATCAATGTCCATATTGATGCCCACAAAATAATTAAACTATAGTTGATAAACATACCTTTAAAACTGTATAAATGTAATGGTTCTAAAATAATTTTACTAAGGTTGAAAAAATATTCAGTTCTTTTAAAAGAATATAACATAAAAAGCTTACTAATACCAATTGTTTTAGTTTTAGATAAAAGTAAATAAAATCATCTTACCTTATTTTAGAGAGAGAGTTGAAGAAGTGGCTCCTAACACATCATTGTCCATTGATGTCCACAAAAAATGCAATGTATGAATGGATTCAAAATTGTTTTACACAACTGAATTCATATAGTCATTCCTGAATGTCTCTCAAAGCACCGTCTCAAAACATAGGGAGGCGCGCGGTGTGTGTGTGTGTGTGTGTGTGTGTGTCTGTGCGCGCCCCTTCACGTGAGCCTTGACCCGTCTCCTTCGCATACCAGAGCACAGTGAAAGTGAGGAAGGGGTTTCCTAATATCACACTCACAAAAGTTGAAAAACATACTGTTCCTTAAAAGTGTATAAATAAAATGGTTATAAATATACTGAAACCAATTATTTTAGATGAATAAATAAAATTCATCTTACATGTTTAGAGTTACAACTCTTAAGAGAGTTAACATAAATCACAGAGGTTCTCTCTCACACCAGCGTCTCTGACTCAGAGGGGTGTATTCAGTGATGGGATGAGACATTGTGAATGGTGTGTTAAACTTATAATCCTAAAAGTTTAAATGACATCCTTTAAAAATAAAAGTTTATAAAACTTTAATAAAAACTTTAATAAATTATTAAAAGTCTTAATAAAAAACAAATACAACGATGGTCTGTGGAAAAATTTGACTTGAACTTAAAGTATTTTTATTTATTTATAATGGGTATGTAAAATAATTTGAACATTTTTAAAGCGTCACAAGTCATCTCACGCCTGTGAAATATTCAATAATTTCTTAAGTTGTATCTGTGAGAAAATGACAACCACATAGGCCTATCTTCAGAGAGAACAACCATGAAAACATTTAGAAACTGGGAATCTTCCAGAAATAAGGTCCTTCCGATCAGCGCTGAGAAAGAAGTTACTTGACAATAATGATAGCTTCAGGATATCGGATGACAGATGAGCCTCTGTGCATCGTGTCAGAGCGTATGTCATGTTAGTGACTTTCCATACTAAATTTATTTCAAATCGTAAAAGTTTAAATATTGTTTAAATTAAATCTTTAAAGTTTGAATACATACTCATCTTCTATTTATCTTTTAGAAGTCTTGTGTATTTATTTATTTATTTATTTATTTATTTATTTATTTGACAGGGACAGTGTACATTAATTAGCATTTCTGCAAATGCACCAGAATTAGCCAAAAGGCTATTTTTCATCCGTTGTCCCTGGACAGATCTTAAAATTGTCTACCTAAAAAAACACAATAAAAAGATTACAGTGAACAATACAAATATAAAAAGCAGTAAAATAAATATAACTCCTCACATCCTGTTGATAAATACAAGTTTACCAACATACAGACATTATGTTAATAGATAAAAATAAAATAAAAAAGAATTAATATTATATATGATATTATATATAATATTATTAATATAATATTATGTATGATATAAATTATTTTGTTTAACGGTGACCTAAAGTATAATTGTTATTAAACAATGTCTGGTCAAAACTTTAGGTGGTCGTCTTAAATCTCATTTATATGAAAAAGATTCAATCAGCATTTTTTTGTCCATCTGGGGGTTTCAATTTTTATGGTGGGGGTTTTCCATAGCTATCCCATACACCTAAAAACGACCATCACAGAAAACTACATTTAAAAAAAAAAATGAAATAAATAAATAATTGAATAAAATGTAAACAAAGGTTTAGCTAAATAAAAACACCTTGCATTTCCAGAGAGGCGAAGTAGTTCTTTATGCACTGTTAAAAATAATCCAAAAAAGCAAATAGTTTAAGTTGTCATAAACAGAGCAAAAAAAAAAAAAAAAAAAAAAATCCTTCAGTGATAAACTACAGTGTGAACTGAAGCTTCAGGCCCTCACAGAGACTAGAGGAGGAGTTACAGACCAGATGAGTCTCGGGGGACAATGTCACAGTAAATTTAGTCTGCTAACGCCTTTCCAGAGTACATCCAGAGTTTACACTAATTTCATTTAAAAGCATAACCTTAAAAGTTTAATCAAATCTTTAAAAGTTTTATTAAAATCATATCTTCTTAGAAGATTTATGTATTATTGTTACTAAGCAGCGTCTGTCCAAAAACTTTAGATTGTTACATACAACATACAACAGACAACATGAAACATGTTGTCAAAGTTTGTCACAATGTTTTTTAAGAAATCCGAGGACTCGACATTGCTCTAATTTAGACTAGGTTGTATCATTTGGAAAATCAAAGTAAAAATCACACATCGTCTTAATTCAAAGCATGATCTTACTTTTTCTACGGTAGCTATGATCTATTACACGTATAAGATGTATAAGATCATATCTCCCGAACTAGGGTGAAACCCTTTACTGAGAATATACCACCGGTCATCTACTCAAAATATATGTAGAAGTTTCAAATGTTAGCATTTGTTGATGGTGGCCGCGTGAACAGACTTTGGGGAGAGCTATAGCAGAAAGCATGCCCTTTGACCTCCTCGATTTTGGAGGCTTTTTTGTTAAAGATTTCTCCCATCTAGCAGTTCTCCCATCTACTCGCTTTTTCAACTTTGGTAAATGTGTCAAGAAGCTATGACAACGTGTCTTCCGATAGCGCTTCGAGTTTAATTGTACATGTTCTACCGTTCTATATAATGATTTACACAACCAAGCTTGTCATTTAGACCGTAACTTTGACTTACCCGTCGAGAAGAAAGCAGGCAACTTCCCTTTCAAAGTCTTTCTCCTTCATTAGCTCTTTTTCACCTGGGAAAAGCTATCCCGATATTTATTTACATACCGATAAATTAAATTTGAATTTAATTAAAACTTCTCCTGTGGCTCGGCATAACTATGATCCAGCATTATATTGTACCGTGCAGTGCAGCCTTTCAAATGTGCAGCGGGAAGTATCAATGTCTCCCATATGGTCTAGCGGTTAGGATTCCTGGTTTTCATCCAGGCTGCCCGGGTTCGACTCCCGGTATGGGAAGAAATTTTTTTTTACATTGCCACCAAAATTCAAGTTATTCAAGTTCATCAATAATCATTTTTAGTAATTCATAGTCTTAGAGGCCTACACGAACTGCAGAAACAAGCAGTTTCTTGAAGATTCAGTACTGAATCATTTTCACAAATACAATTATATTGAATTCAGAAAATTTCACTATGGAATACTTTATCATAATTTTAATTTAGTACGTCATCATTTCATCTCATAATTATGACGCATAGTCATAATTTCAACTTTTTTAAGTCATCATTTCGACTTGTCATAATTATTACTTAATCCAGAATTACAATTTTTGTCAATGACGCCTTTTTAATGTAATACTTAAAACGTTTTTAAGTCATAATTTGGTTGTTGACTATAGTAGTGTTGAGTTAGGCTAGTGCTTTTTGTCCCTCTCTGCTCTTTTTCAAGATGGCGGAACGACACGGAAGCCTCCTTGGACTTACCCGTCCCATGTAAATAAAGATTAGAAATTAACTCAGATCATTGGCACAGATCATTTTACACCCATGAGGACTTATTTTATGAATACAGACAATGATTTTAGCTAATAAAAAAACTTTAGTTTCAGATGTTTAAATGACAACATACCATTTTTCAATCTACACATGAGAGACCTTCAGAAGTTTCAGAAGGCCTTCAACGGCTTAGGTCCGTTGGCGAAAACACTGCATGTGTAAGGTTGTTTTCCAGATTTTCACCCAAAATCAAATACTGTATGACACTTTTCAAAGTTAGAATAAAAAGACCTGTTGTGTTCTGACACAAGGCCATTAACCGGTTCTTTTTTTTTTTTTTTGCTTATTTCTACAAACATTATCATGGTTTTGTTTAATCGTATTCATATTTATCAGGTTGATGTTTAGTTTAGATGTGGATGGCTAAGTTTCAGGCATAGTGCAACCAGATTTATCTAACATCTCACTCACAAGGCAAAACGTTGTAAATAAACATGTTCAAACTGTAATTTAACCATATTTTATTAATATTATGTTGATTTAAAGTTTTTGTTATTAACTAATACCTTTATCTTTTAACTAACATCTGACCCCAAATAAACAGATAATGGAATGTTCACACTATACAGTTAGATATTCTCCTACTTGTATCTTTGGGCGTATTTTGTCACACCGTAGTGATGCAAAGTTCCACACCCTATGGACTAACTTTAAAAACAAAACAAAATACTCTCTCTCTCTATATATATATAACATACACAAATAATTTCTTAACTAAGCAACTGTTTCTTAAATGATCAGACACTCACCGCGCTGATGTTAACATCACCATATATTGTGTTTTCTACCATGATTGTAGTAACTATTGTCCCACCATTCTTCTGGGCAATTGTGAAGTTAAGCTGATTAGGGATCTGAATTAATGGCTGTCCGAATGATGTAGAATTATTATGCAGTCGTTGTGGAAGGTTGTTAGGCTGTTGGTTTGTCATGTTTCCAGAATGTGTTTGAATGCTCAGCGTCTGAACGTCACCATCTGTTAAAAAATTTAAATTTTTTAAGAAGATTGAAGATTGAGAAACATATTGACTACTAACAAAGTAAATTATAAATCTTTTCCTACGTTTGATATTCTTTTTTCTGATTTTTTTCACTACGGACTTTATCCTTTTTAATGCTGTTTTCTCTCCATATTTATTCTGTAGTTCCTCTACTGTGTCTTCCAACCTCCCTGTTGTTCTTCTCCAGCTGTGCTAACCAAAGACAAACAGTTAGAAGAATATAATGTATGTACAGCAAAAATAAAGTTATCATAAAATAAACACATTCATACACCAGTTCAAAGTCAATGAACCGGCTGATGCTGCAGGTGTTAGAGCACATGCTGGACGGTGAACAGACGCACATCAGGTTAAACCAGAGTTAAATCAATAGTCTATGTTAGGACAATAGTATCTGATAATAGCTGATAACGGTCATAAAGTGCGAGATAAGGTGCAAGTAGCTAAACTAAACATTTCATATTTGACAGAATACAACGACAAAAATAATCAAACTAATCAACTTTTTTCTAATTTCTTTTTTCTAAATTGTGATTTAATGTGAGAGGAGAAGAAACACATAATGTGTACATGAATGAATGTGTACAATTTGATAAACATATGTACCTAACATCCATAGTTTTCAGTAAATTAAGGCTAAGTTCCTTTTTGTGGACAAAGTGAACTTTGGAACTCTTTTATCAAAAAAATATGTTGATAATGATTAGTTATGCCAAATGATAGTTTGGCATGGGATTGTGTGTCCATAGGTTAGTGAGAGAGCGAAATACTTTTATTATAGAAATGCCTATTTTTTATTCTATTCTTTAATACATGCATAAAATAGGTTTTTATACCTGCTCAAGTACTTCTTGATGAGTTTCTTCTGTATTAAACAGCGAATCTTCTCAGTCAGATCGTCGCAAGATCTCAGGAATCCTCTCACACTGCTCGTGTTCACGAGCTCCATCGCTGCACTTGTGTGTATGACTCGAACGATTCAAACATCCATAATGCGCGCCAAAACAGCATCGCGGAGATGTGAAGCTTTCCTGATGACAACACCCTATTCAGCCCCTCCAGTGGGGCGGACCCCAGCCTGATAAATATTTCAGGACATCGCACGCTCTACTCTAGCTCTACTAGCCTCGGACTGCTGCGCTACTGCATCATCTCATTGATCAAAAGTTGAAAGTCCTGTTTGTCTGAGCCTGACGCAAACTTCTGACCCACAAACTTCCGACCCAAAAACACAAGGCACGATTGTACCGCAAGGACTCAGGAGATTGCAGGAACATTCTAGGAACGAAAAGTGGGAAAAAAATTCGAAAAGCTGAAAAAAATGGCGACGCAAAACCTGATGGAGAACGACCCCCCATTGAGTTCTGGCGATACAGGGTACAATTATCATCCGGCGTGTGAGTGCGCCACGGGCAAAGAGTGTCGTTTAAGAGCTGCGCTGGACAGTATGTTTAAAGATCATTTTAGAGGCCAAATGGTTGGCTTGATGCACAGGATCATCGACGCTGCGTGTGATATGAAAAAAGATTGTGCGCAGGATACCAAACGTGTGACAAATCTCAAAAATGAAATGGATGACGTAAGAGGTTTGATAAAGTCATGGCCTGATGTAACCCCCATGTTTTTTAACAGCAAAGAGCCGATCGGCGTAATCCTCAGAAAAGTTCTGGATGTGTTGCGTTCATGTTCTGACGAATTCGAAATCACAGAGATACTCGCTATTTGGACATTTGTAACGGATCTCTGTGTGTCACTGGTGTCAAAAAATGCAAAAACTGACGTTGGTGAATTAGTTGAAAGTCTGGTCAACTATACCCTGGAGCAAGACATGATAGCCTGCGGATATTTTCTATTCTGGTTAGACCATCTGTAAATGTCTTTCACTCAAATTTCTTCTTCAATGTATGAAAGTATAATGTTGAAATAAAAAATTACAAAAAGACTATTGCGGTCATGTCTGAGCTCATAAAAATTGTATTATAATAATAATATTTAGAATACTACATGATTTAAAAGATTAAATATTTGTTTTCTGCATTTTAATTACCGTATTCCCGAGGCGGCAATACAGTTGTATCATATCAAATGATACAACTAATTTGCCCGCTGTGTACAGAGCATAAGAAAGGACATTTTGTGGTGTTGTTCTTGTTCTCATTACATTTTTTAATAAGATGATGTGTTCTGTCATGGACGACTAGACACTAGGCATGGGATGTCCGGCAGAGAGAAGGGCTTGAGTGGATACGCCCTGTGGTCACATTTTTATGTCTTCATCAAAAGTGCCTTTTCCCCTGCTTCGCAACGAAGCCATCCTCTTTACCGCCCCTGCGACACCCGTAACATTGACCACCACGGCATCCGTTTCAGGCCAAATGGAGGATCGGGTGGGTTACTTAAACATGGCATTCAGCAACCTGACCCTCTCCAGCCCCATTTCCTCCCGTGGAGTTGAGGATATGTCTCACCAGCGCCCTCCGGCTTGTCAGAATCCTGACATGCGTCGGGAACAGGAACGCCTTGACACCTTTCAGAATTGGCCTCTTGCACCAGTAAGTCCGGCCGAGCTTGCCAAAAGTGGTTTCTACTACCTTGGCCAGGGCGACAGAGTGGCTTGCTTCAGTTGTGGAGGCCAGCTTAGCAACTGGGAACCGGGAGATCGGGCAGTATCAGAACACCAGAGAAATTACCCCAACTGCCGCTTCGTTCGAGGTGACCATGCAGATAA